>NC_134486.1:134382080-134749580 GCF_040206685.1 Ascaphus truei | reverse complement strand
ATCCAATCCTAGAATAGTGTATAGGAAAGCAAAGACAGTAGGTACTCATATTTCACCGAGTATGTATAGAACAAAGAAACCTACTAAGAGCACCATCCCCAATGGGTTTTACAAATGTGGATCCTGCAATTATTGTAAATATGCTCTACCTATTAAATCCATAAAAAATATATATACAGGTCAAAAGCAGAGGATTAATTCTTTTCTAACATGTAATACAAAATTTGTGATATACATTCTGAGATGTGCATGTGGTTGCAGTTATCTAGGTAGAACGATAAGACCTTTGAAAATAAGAATCAGTGAACATATCAGAACCATCAAGAATAGAGATGAGAAATTCCCAGTCGCAAGACACTTCAATCAATGCTCAATGGGCTCATTAGATCAACTCACATTTAGCGCCATTGAACACATTGCTATACATCCAAGAGGTGGAGACAGAGAATCTCTTCTCAACTGTCGTGAGATGCACTGGATTTATACCCTTGGGACTTTGACACCCAAGGGTATGAATACCGACTGGGAACTCAAACATTTCCTTAAATAAAATCATTAAATAGGTGTCATTTCAATCAGTCTTTGTCCGTCTTTGCTCCCCCCCCCATTCCCCATCCCTACCCCCCCCCTCCTCCTCCCCCTTTTCTTCCTCTCCCCTTCCGCCCCTCCCCCCCTCCTTCCCATGACGTATAACCTTGTATTAGATATGTTTCACTTATTTTGGATATTCCTGTATATATATACCTGCATGTCACTGTGTGATTATTCTCACACATATACTGAATAAGGCTCAACTCTTAATAACTATATATATTCCTGATTGCTGTATCAGTTAAACCAATGTTTGATATATGCTATACCTTGCTCATTACACCTTTTGCACTTTATAAGTATATCTTACAAGAATGCATTGTCCTTAGATATGTGCATGCAACAAAGATAGTGAATTATAATTCATTTAACTAAAACACTGAGAATAATTATGTCTTCACCATCTCAATATATAAGATTGCTTTTAATATGTGTTTATGTCTTTGTTTTTAATATCACCTTTCTTTATTAGTGTATGCTGAGTTTTCAACATACACAAGCTCTGCATCTGATCTATGGGTTATTCCCCTCCCCTCTTCGGGACTAGTAATTTATTCACTGCCCAGTGATCTCATTGGTCCAGGGCTTGGCCAATCAGATCGTATCTTGACGATTTCGTGCCAATTGCAGGAGACGTCATTAATTAGCTGGAGGCAGGGGAACTCCTATATCAGCTGCGGTAGCCGCAGTCTGCAAATATTCTCGTTGACAAAGGGCGACGGCCCGAAACGCGTTCGAGATTTTTAACCTATCCCATGCCATGATGTCTACCATGAAATAAAGGACTTTTATACCGGTATCTAGCCCCCTTATTGCTGCATTGCTGTGCTCCATTTTCTTCCGTGAGGATATCCTGTTATATATATAATAATACTGAGTTAAGTTATGGTTAGTAAAAAAAGTGACAAAAACCCTCCACAGGAAAGCAAATATGCAAATACAACTGTATGCTCATCTGCATGTCTTAGGCAGGTCTGCAACCCCACCTTTCCCCATATATATATATCAGCAAGCTTAAGCCTATAGGGAACCATGTTAAAAATGGTTTTTGAGGCAAAAAGTGACACTGTGTGCTCCTTTGCATGTCATTTCCCAGAATCCCTTGCATATATATATATATATATATATATATATATATATATATATATATATATATATACAATCCCTTATATATATCTATATATCTATATATATCTATATAGATATATATAGTGTGTGTTTGTGTGTGTGTATATATATATATATATATATATATATATATATATATATATATATATATATATATATATATATATATATATATATGTGTGTGTGTGTGTGTGTGTGTGTGTGTGTATGTATATATACTGTAGAGTACAGATCAATATATTATTAGGACAATATTTGGGGGGCATTCCTGGCTTTGTATTGCTGCTGTTTTTTGCAATGTTAGTTTATTATGTGGATGTTATTGTTTGGTATTTTTCAGCTTGATTGAAATAAAATATTGGCGATTGTTTTTCGTTTTTAATGAAGGATGTATTGTGTTTGGTAATGCGTTTAATGGTTGTTTCTGATATGTTTGGATTTTATTTTTTGTAGTTTAATGTTTCAATTAATTCATTAATGTTGTATTAATTAATTGTTTTGATTGATTACTGTTAGAATTATTTCTGAGTTGGTTTGTAATTAATTGATTTGATTGGTTACTGTTTGAAAGAATTCTGAGTTTGATTAATTAATTGTTTTGGTTAATGGTTTAATTAATTATTGTTGATCATGTTATTGCTTGTATTGATTGGATTAGCTGGCTACTGTTTTTATTTATTGAAGTGTGTTTTTTTAGTTTTTTAATGTTTTATTATTGTGTGTTTGTGCATTAATGTATTGTGATTAGGGTGCCCATTGAGTGATATAGAGGCTTATCATGCCATGGTTGGGGGAGAGAGACCAGGGGGGCAGAGAGAGACATGGGGGGAGAAAGACAGGGGGGCAGAGAGAGACATGGGGAACAGAGAGGGGGGCAGAGAGAGACCAGGGGGGCAGAGAGGGGGGGCAGAGAGAGAGAGACCAGGGGGGCAGAGAGGGGGGGCAGAGAGGGGGGGCAGAGAGGGGGGGCAGAGAGGGGGGCAAAGAGAGAGAGGGAGACCAGGGGGGCAGTGAGACCAGAGGTACCCAGTTCCAGCAGTCCCAGTGTAATAAAATGTCCAAAAGTGCTTGCAGTGCAATTGTTAGTTCTGAAAGTTAAGTTTTTTTTCCTGCCTGCTGTGGGGGGCTGCACTTACCTTGTTAGAAACCCAAGTGATTCAGAACGGCGCTAAAGAACACAGTGCTTATTATAAATGTGATTCAAATAATGAGTGTTAAGTGTAAGGTGAAATAACAGAATTCTCAACCTTCAGAGGGAATTGTACGGATTCCCTATAGCAATAGTGAACATCCAGGGTATGAAGGGAGCAATAAGTCAGGAACACCAATTAGGCTAAGATAAAATAATAATCTCATGAAAAAGGGTATTTTGTTAAACCCTTTGTCCAAAGCATTTGTAAGCCTGCATGCCACGTCAAGGCATACCTTTTAATGCAGGTACCTACACTATATATATATATACAGTCATGTGAAAAAGAAAGTACACCCTCTTTGAATTCTATGTTTGTACATATCAGGACATAATAACAATCATCTGCTCCTTAGCAGGTCCTAAAATTAGGTAAATACAGCCTCAGATGAACAACAACACATGACATATTACACCGTCATGATTTATTTAACAAAAATAAAGCCATAATGGAGAAGCCATGTGTGAAAAACTAAGTACACCTTATGATTCATAGCTTGTAGAACCACCGTTAGCAGCAATAACTTGAAGTAATCGTTTTCTGTATGACTTTTTCAGTCTCTCACATCGTTGTGGAGGAATTTTGGTCCATTCTTCTTTATAACGTTGCTTCAGTTCATTGAGGTTTGTGGGCATTTGTTTATGCACAGCTCTCTTAAGGTCCAGCCACAGCATTTCAATCAGGTTGAGGTCTGGACTTTGACTGGGCCATTGCAACACCTTGATTCTTTTCCTTTTCAGCCATTCTGTTGTAGATTTGCTGGTGTGCTTGGGATCATTGTCCTATTGCCTGACCCAATTTTGACCAAGCTTTAGCTGTCAGACAGATAGTCTCACATTTGACTCTAGAATACTTTGGTATACAGAGGAGTTCATGGTCGGCTCAATGACTGCAAGGTTCCCAGGTCCTGTGGCTGCAAAAACAAGCCCAAATCATCACCCCTCTACCACCGTGCTAGACAGTTGGTATGAGGTGTTTGTGCTGATATGCTGTGTTTGGTTTTCACCAAAAGTGGCGCTGTGCATTAAGGCCTAACATCTCCACTTTGGTCTCGTCTGTCCAAAGGACATTGTTCCAGAAGTCTTGTGGTGTGTTCAGATGCAACTTTGCAAACCTAAGCTGTGCTGCCATGTTCTTTTTAGAGAGAAGAGACTTTCTCCTGGCAACCCTTCCAAACAAACCATACTTGTTCAGTTTTTTTCTAATAGTACTGTCATGAACTTTAATATTTAACATGTTAACTGAGGCCTGTAGAGTTTGAGATGTAACTCTTGGGTATTTTGCAATTTCTCTGAGCATTTCACGGTCTGACCTTGGGGTGAATTTGCTGGGATGTCCACTCCTGGGAAGATTGGCAACTGTCTTGAATGTTTTCCACTTTTGAATAATATTTCTCACTGTGGAATGATGGACTTTAAATTGTTTGGAAATGGTATTATAACCCTTCCCAGCTTGATGGGCAGCAACAATTGCTACTCTAAGATCATTGCTGATGTCTTTCCTCCTTGGCATTGTGTTAACACACACCTGAATGCTCCAGACCAGCAAACTGCTAAAACTTTGGCTTTTATAGAGGTGGTCGCACTTGCTGATGATCAATTAATCAAGGGCATTTGATTAGCAGCACCTGTCTGCTACTTAGCATCTTAATTCCTATGGAGGCAGTAAGGGTGTACTAAGTTTTTCACACATAGCTTCTCCATTTTGGTTTTATTATTGTTAAATAAATCATGACACGGTGTAATATGTCATGTGTTGTTGTTCATCTGAGGTTGTTTTTACCTAATTTTTAGACCTGCTTAGGAAGAGATGATTGTTATTAGGTCCTGATATGTTAAACCATGGAATTCAAAGAGGGTGTACTTTCTTTTTCACATGACTGTATATTTAATAGATGTCCCATGGACTGGTGAAAAAAGTGTAAAAGCCCTGAAGGCTTACAAATGCATTGGCCAAAGGGTTTAACAAATGACCCTTTTTCATGAGATTATTATTTTATCTTAGCCTAATTGGTATGGTATTCTTTTTGTTTTTCTATATGCAAGGCCTATCTTTTTACCTGCAGCAAACTCCTATAGGGAGGAGCGCGGTATTATGTACAGTTTCTCACTAATATAAGGCAATCATTTTCCTTGCTGCATACTCCCATAGGGCATTTTAAATATAGTATCTCTGAAACGTCATAGGGGTAGGTGTATTGGCTCATCTGCTGTACATAGCAGTTATTGCACCCCTACCAATTTTCCAATTAGTGCAGGTATACTACACCCCAGTGTCAGTCTGGACATCACCCTCCATTAAATGGTGTGTAAATGTGTAAGACTGACAGAGAGAGATATATGTGTAAGTTTTATTATGTTATTATATTCACACCAGGGAATTTGTGCACCCAGTTTACCTCTATAGTAAAGGTAAGTATGATACTGGCTTTAGCCAGATTTTAATTGCACTTCTCACATAAGCTCATGCTTTATTTAACCCCTTCAGACCTTTTACACCACACACACACACACACACACACACACGCACACACAGTGTGTCCGCGCATGCGCTGAGTGTTGCGCGTGCGCAGAAGGTGTTCAGTGGCCATGTTGGGGTTGGTGCGAGGTTCGAGCATGCGACGTCAGTGTGTAGAGTCCCAGCGGCCATTACAGATTGCGCAGGAGCAGATAGTGCAAGCGGTGGCCATTACAATGTCGCACTTGCGCAGGATACATACTGTAGCGCACGCGGCCCCAATGCAAAAGAGCTCTCCAAGGGACTACAACTCCCAGCAGCCCCAGTGTCAGGAATCGGCATTCTCCACGCTCCCCACACAGAGCACCCCCTTTCCGCAGGGAGCCCCTGGACACACAAAACAAACCTGCCTTTACGGCCTCCATGGCTCCTCGCCCCTGCCGCCGTCGCAGGATCACTCCCCTCGGCGATTCCTCTGCTCAGCGCCGGGCACGCCCACGCCCTCCTGCACGCACACCTGCACCATCCACTGGCTCGGTTCACGCGCGTACACGAGTTACGGAGCACGCTCAGTCTGCACACTCTTCTTCCCGTCCCCTGGAACTCAGGCTCCACCCCCGCACACTGCATGGGCATACTCAGGTTACCAACAAGACTCACCTGGCCTGTTATGCCTGCACCAATCTGCAGTGTCTACCTGTAGCTCTTCCTGTCCCGCCTCCGTTCCTAATTGGACCTTCCTGCTTTATCTAGCTCCTCTCTGCTCTCAGTCTTTGCTCGACATAGTCTCTGTATGGAAGTACTTCTGGATTCTCTCAGTGTTTTCACAGGTTCTGACGCGGCTCGTACGACTACCCCCTCTGGTTCTCGATCTCGGCACTCCTTGGACAACGCTCACTCTGGTAACCCCTTGAACACGGCTTGGACAACGACCTATCTCCACTCTACACTCCCTGACTTCGGCGAGGCATCCTTCACTCTATCTCTACAACCGGTACCGGCAAGTATTGTCTACCTTACTACACCTGGCCTGGAAACGCTTCATACCCCACTCCGGACACGCTCCCTTTGCTGTGGGTGTGTGTATTACCACTTCCCCCTTCAGCTCAGGGGATGGGTCTGGTCTGCGGGCAGCACCAGCGTAACACCCAGGGGCTGGAGCAAGGGTGACTTATTACAGCCAATAGGGCTATAGGAATCTCTGCAGCAGGGAATAGATACTTTGTTGTGTGCAGTGTGAGTTAGAAGTTGAAGCTGGGAGTGAGACAGGGGAGGTTGTGTGTACATGGGACAGCGACCCAGTGCACTAGGCCCGTAATCCCCTAGGCCCAGCTAGGCCCCAGTCATTGAAGGTTGGAGCTGCTATAGGGACATGCTCTAGACAGGGAACGGATCCCCTTAGCAGTCAGGTGTATTCTAAAAGAGTCAGGGACACAGCTGTGTGCACGTGGCCTGGCAAGTTTGGTCTGGGAACAGACCTCTTCAGGAAAGACTGTCTTCATGGTGAGAGCGTCCGTGGGACATCCCCAACGCAGAGGTGGTTTCATTGCGGGATCAGCGGACTTTTGTGAAGATTCATCATACAGGGTGTGGACACACTCGGCAGGTACAGTCACCAAGTGCACCACCATTACCGGTATCAAACAGAGACTGATCACGCCTAAGGGGTGGGTTGCATAACTCTTGGTGCACTTGTGACTCTGGGAATAAGGTGTGGGGTACAAAGCCCTGCGAGGTGTTTGGATAGTTGTGTCTTTAGTGGGTAGAGTGATAGGATATTACCATAGTCATTACTTTAGAGCGTTAAGAGATATGTTATGTTCAGTAAAGCTCTTTTTTATTTTACCAAGCTGTGTGGTTCATTGTAAGAGTGTCCTGTGAGGGGCTGCTCCCACTCTGCTGGGATCTCTCACAGGTGGTGGTGCTGCACCATATAGTAGTAGTAAGAGTAATTCACCCCAGGCTCCCAGCGGCGGAGGCTTAGGCTCCTGCGAGCCAAACAGGTAAAAGGGCAGCACCGGTAGCTAATTACAGTCACCACCCCCTGATCTCACTTAGGGGTGGGGAAAGAAGGTGCTCCTCCTCTGGAGTCCACCAGGGGGAGCAAGCACAGTGAGTCTCAATCAGTAACTGCTGTCTCCACTGAGGAAAGTACAGGATGCAGTGAATCACACTGTGCTGTGACAGCTAGGGTAATCATTGCCTCCTTCATGCGCAACATGGAGTGCTCTATTCATCATGTGGTGGACCGAGGGAAAGGTCAAGACCTCCTGGCCTACCGCATCCATGCCGCGGATAGCAGGGTAAAAGTCTGGCCAAGAGACACTGGGCTGTTCCTTCCACCAGGGGGAGGAAGTAGTATACAGTAGAAACAAAGACTGTAGCACCCGACCATAAGTTTGCGGAGACTACCGAGGTGGAGGGTCATAAAAGTCAAAGTGAAGTACCCCCACACAATCAGTTAGGGGCACCCCACAATGGGTCTCAGCAAACAGCTAACACTCAGCTGGCCTCAGGTATTACTGTGTTTGATATGCATTGTACCAGTGATGTTAAAGTCAACATGTTAAGTTGTACAAATTATGCACTGCATTTTTATTGTGTAAATTTCTGCATTGTGACGCTGTCCTCCAAGCGGGGAATTTGGTATTTCCACCCGGGGGAGAGTGTAGCCAGGGTCCCTGCGGTCCCTCTGACTCCTGGTTCTCTTCCCCCTTACCTCCAGCTTCGCGGGTTTGCTGCGGGGGTGAGCGTGTCACCGGGGGATCCAGGTGGTAGCTGCGGCAGGGTGCCGCCATATTTGGTGTGTCCGCGCATTCGCAGAGTGTCGCTCGTGCGCAGAAGGTGTTCGGTGGCCATGTTGGGGTTGGTGCGAGGTTCAAGCATGCGCCGTCAGTGTGTGGAGTCCCAGCGGCCATTACAGATTGCGCAGGAGCAGATAGTGCTAGCGGCGGCCATTACAATGACGCACTTGCGAAGGATACATACTGTAGCGCACGCGGCCCCAATGCAAAAGAGCTCTCCAAGGGACTACAACTCCCAGCAGCCCCAGGGGCTGGAGCACATGTGACTTATTACAGCCAATAGGGCTCTAGGATTCTCTGCAGCAGGGAATAGATACTTTGTTGTGTGCAGTGTGAGTTAGGAGTTGAAGCTGGGAGTGAGACAGGGGAGGTTGTGTGTGCATGGGTGAGGGACCCGTGTGTGTGTGTGTGTGTGTGTGTGTGTGTGTGTGTGTGTGTGTGTGTGTGTGTGTGTATGAATATGTTTATTATGCATATATATATATATATATATATATATATATATATATATATATATATATATAGATATATAATAAACATGTTCTAACATAAACATGTTCTTTTTGTATGTATATATATATATATATATATATATATATATATATATATATATATATATATATATATACAAAAAGAACATGTTTATGTTAGAACATGTTTATTATATATCTATATATATATATGTATTCTAAAATATATATATATATATATATATATATATATATATATATATATATATATATATATATATATATATATATATATATATATATATATGTGTAGCCCTTTTTGTGAACCGGCCTGACCCACCCAATCTCACATTGGCCCCTTGTGGTCTAACCGGTCCCTTTCCTTGCGGCACACCTCTTCTAAGGGACTACTGATAACTGTATAACACCTGTGGCTCCAGGAGATCTGAGCCTCCGCTAGCTGGGAGCCTGGGGAAACCCTTACCATTTACCTGGTGCAGCGCCTCCACTTACCCAGGATCCCCGTTATGAAAGATAGCCCTGGGTAAGAAATACAATAACACACATATATAATACTAACACTTTACTGAACACACTTATAACACATTACATAACATCATGCTTTATCCGCATCACCTTAACCATATCACCTCAGCCCAATGTCTGGTGTTCCCACCCAGTGTCCTGTAATCCCCCACACCCAATGTCCCGTACTCCTACGGAGGTCGTGGGTGACTGCGCAGTCACTAAATTAGTTAAGGCCTGTTGGTGCACTTATGATACAGCGTTACCTGCCGAGCACTCCGGTGCTCGGGCCTGCAACGATCTTCACAAAGGGTCAGACGTGCGATGCCTCCGTCTGATCCTATCCAGGTGATACTCTCCGGGAACCCCAACGAGAGTCCCACCGCTTCACGGGAACACAACCGTCTCTCGGTAACACCACCGTCGCACGGGAACAGCAACCGCCGCTATCCCTATCTATCCCTAGAGTGACAGGAACCCTAACCTAGGGCCTGTCCCTGATGAACCGCAACCTGGGGTGGCTTGGGGAAAATCTCCTAGGGCCTGTGGAGTAATAACCTGCCCCCCTCCCCTAGCTACCCAGTCCTATCTGTAACCTACTAACCACTAGATACTCCTAAAGCACCTGCAGCAGACACACCGCTCTCACCGTCAACCTGCAGGTACTCACACATGCTGCGCACACTGCGCCCAGCACATGCAGCGACACACACACACAGCTAACATAACACACACCATATACTGGAACCCGCAGCAAATCCACTGCTTGCACGCTGTGCCTATTTGCCAGTGCGCACAGCCCTATCCGCTGTGGCACTGCCAAACTGCACCTTCCGCACCTAAGGGTAACCTCCTTATCTAGGGCCGTCCCTCTTCAGTTACCCCCTGCCCTTACCGGGAATTGGGGCCTGCCTGGGGACCTAAGGAGAACCCTTACCTGGTACAGGAGCCACTCGCTCCCTGCACCCTTCCTACTCCTTCCTTCTCCTCTGCCCGACTGACACACGCAAAGCCCGGGAAATGTATCTATTCTCCCGGGCTGAGAATCCTCCAGCCCTATTGGCCACTATCAGGCACCTGGTGCCTGTCTCCCTATGCCTCCTGGGAGTTGTAGTTCCCAGGGGGCTGTCTGTGTATTGGGGCCGCGTGCGCACTTGCCCTGCGCATGCGCGAACCCCTAATGGCCGCCGCAACTTCTCTCTTCCCTGTCCTGCCCTCGCGCGATCTCTCTGGGGCTGCCTTAACTTTCTACCCCTCTCTGCGCATGCGCGATCCCTCTGGGGCCTTCCCTGCGCCTGCCTGTCCCTGCGCATGCGCGAACTAACGCGCAATGGCGGCGCCCTCTGCACAAGCCGCCGGGCCGGTGGCAACGCGATCACGGCCTTAGCGATGGCCCGATCGCGTCCCCGGCAACCGGCCTGCGCCTTACAGCAACGCTCTGCTCCCTGCACTGGCCCCCACCCTTGCGTTCTCCCGGCGGGTCCGTCAGAGACAACGGCGGCACCCGCGATCCCCCGGCACACGCAGAGGGGGGCCAGAGAGTGAGATTTTACCTCGGGGCTACATATGTATAATAAACATATTCATATAAGCATGCATAAAACCAACATATATACCATAACAAAATATTTCTGTTGTTTGTTAGGAAATTCCTCTTGAGTCAAGCAAAGTGATGAATTTCATCTCCCAAGTTCTTCTTTCTTGTGTAGTATAGAAGTTTCCTTTGAAATATAGACTTGTCTGAGCTTGAGTGATCTGGTTCTGAAAGTTGGTTTTGTTTCTTGTTTGTGTGTTTGTATCTTTGTTCTTATTTGTGTGTCTGTGCATGTTCATCTTGTTGTGTAGTGTTGGTTTGTTTCTCACACATAACATAGTAGGTTTCTGGTAAAAGATACAACTGTACAGCTGTTTTACCAATGCCTGTACAAATCTAGAAAATGTGGTATAAATCATTTTCCTATAGCACATATAAATACATCCATCATTTCGTAAGGGAGAATAAAAAACATCAGTCATAGGATAACGGGAAAGAAATCTTAGAAATCAAATTTTTTTCATGTTGTTTAAAATCCAGTAAAGAAATCAATAAAAGTAGAGTAGCAGTCAGCATTCCTTATCGGTTAAATATCGGATTAGAAGAAATTCAATACTGAGTAAAAGTGTAATAATTTTAGAAGAATTATATTAGCCTGTAGGTTAAAGTGCCTTGCCTTTATTTTTTTACAAGTATGGCAGTATTTTATTCCTGTCTGTAAAACCTCTTTTTCAGTTTTTACAAAACTAATTAAAAAAATTGTCAAAACCTAATTTTTAGTAAACCACTTTTTAAAACAATAGTGCTATTGTAAACAATGGTTGAGCAGAACACGTGTTATTTAATGCATTATCTCATGTTAGAAGGAGTGGCTCAGTGAGTAAAGACACTGACTGGCACTGAGTTGAAGCAGAGCTTCAATTCCTGGAGTCAGCTCCTTCTGACCTTGGGCAAGTCACCTTATCTCCCTGTGTCTCAGGCACCAAAAAATAGGGTGTAAGCTCCACAGGGCAGGGACCTGTGCCAGAAAATGTCTATGTATAGCGCTACATAAAACTAGCAGCACTATACAATAATTTATTATTATTATGTTAATGGGAGTAATAATGTCTGCTACAACTGTATATTTTCCTTTTATATAAGTGAAATAATATTATTAGTAGTACCCCTTACACTCACAACAGTTATGCCAATGTTTAAGATCTCTTCTACAACATGAAAATTGGAACAAAGATTGCAACAAACATTGTACAGTATACTGTACTGTACATATACTTTTGGCAAGTGTGAACATTTAATTCAGTACATATTGTAAACAAAACAAAACAATCTTAAGAGAGAAGGTTATCTACAGTTGGTCTTGGTGATCGCTTCTGCTTTTTTGCTTTGTTCTAGAAAACATTTTATTTTACTTGACTAGCAGGTTTTTCCATTGCAATCATTCATTATATAGAATTTAGTATAAAACATTTGAAAACTCCATGATCTTATAACAAAAAGAATTGTGAAATATATATTTGTTCACTTTGAAGGAGACAGAGGTGATTCCAAAATAGGCGTTTGAAAATGATCAATAGAGAATAGCATAGTTGGAAATATTAATAGCACATAACAGACATATGCATATGTATTAAAGATATAACATTAGATAAGGGTCCGCATTTACTAAGCGGTGCTATTCCATGACACCTTATGGCCAATTCATTTCAATGGGCTGTAATGTGTCTTCCAGGTCCGGCTTGTCTTATGGCAGAGCTCCACTTAGAATATATGGGCCATAATCCTTTTTTTTCTTCATTTAATGGAATGCCTTACCACTTCAGTGCCACAATAAAATATAGATTTCATGCAACATAGGTGGCTTTAATGGTGCTTTAAAAGATTCTAATTTAAGAATTGTAACTTCTGTTTCTGACACCACCAGCCCCAAGATTTGCATTTATTTTTATTTTCTGTGATATGGGTCTAGCAGCAATATGGATCCTTCCACTGACATAATACTAGAAAACTTTTATCTAAACAAGTACTAAATATCCAACATTCCTGAGTCTGCCGGCTTGTTGCTGAGACCCATTGAGATTTCCCTCAATAAGGGCAGTGTCTGGAGCCCAAATGTACATAGACCAGTCTCTACCCACCTGAAAACCTGTAAAATAACACCCTTATGGAGGTACATTACTAGGTAGTAGTGACACTGGAACATTCATTACAGTTTCCAGACACATATGGATGTTTACATTCAAATACTTTATTGATAGTCACATGTGATTGCTGAACACCATCTCCTACACAAAAAATAATCTGTAAAACCCTTGTGGGTCTGGTATTTTACTTTGTTGCTGTTTAAGTTGAGGGGGAAGCTTTCTGAACTTTTCTGCACCATACGCCCACAACGGGCATCTTGCTCTATACACTATACATGTATCTCAGTATTATATGCTAACCAGGGCCGCCAACAGGGGGGGACTGCTGGTGTTGATGTCCCGCCGCCCGGGGCTCCTTCATGCCCGTTAAAAAAAAATGCAGTGTGGCTGCACCCGACACCGGGTCTCACTGACAGCATTGCTGGAAGTCAGCTGGGCTAAGCTTCCAGAGCGCCGGCGTGAGTGGGAGGACCAGCGTGCACGTGAGCAGCAGCGTGGGACAGACAGGTGCCTGCAGCGGGCCTGGCGGCAACTTCTGTGACCTGCTGCCAGGCCCCGGCAGTCACTGCCCCACTGCAGCCCAGCCACCGCCAGCTGCCTCAGCACTGCCACCACCCATAGCACCACCACCAAATGCAATCACTGCCCCCCCACAGCACTACCAGACCCCCAGCATCACCGCGAGCCCCGCAACCCCTCCTGCCCCGCAGCACCACCATCCACCGGACCCCCCCCGGCAGCACCACAAGCCACCGCAGCACTGTTACCCCCCCCCCCATAGCACTGCCACCCCCCCGCAGTCACCAGCCACCCCCCCACAGCACCACCAGCCCCTGCAGCCACCACCCCCCCAGTAGCACAATCACCCCCTGAAGCCACTGCACCTAACCCCCCCTGCAGTCACCAGCACACTGCCCCCCTACAGCCACCGGCCTGACCTGAGATCATTACCAAGCACTTCGGCGTGAAACACGTTAGAGGATCCGCCATATCTCTACTGTCGTGCTCTTTTAATAAACGATCTACGGTAACATTATCCAGCCTTGCTTACCTTTGTTGCTGTGCATGGTTTTTTTTCACTCGTTGGAGAGTCGCATTACCAATGTAAGTCTGATTTGATTTTTTTTTTTTTTATAACTTTCTTTTATTGGGTTTTTCAATGATAGTACATACCAGTATCAAAGTAATGTCACTTGTTTTTCATTTTGACATACAACATCAAAACAGACATGGGGGGGGAAGACGTGAGAGGGGGTGGAAAGGGGGGGTTAGGGGGAAGGGCGTGGGGTGACTGGATGGAGTATAGTCTCTTCCGTGTATTCCCTAAGCCGGGCTCTTTTCCGAGTGTTCTTTACTACCTCGTCTAACGTCCCACCTAGTTTAATAATCCGGGAAAGGGATAATTCTCCTTAATTGATCTTGTCCGTGGGGTTTTTTATTGTTCTATCTCCCCTGTGTCTGTTCCGCCGTCGAAGGAGAACCCACCTACCCCTATCAAAGCCAGATGGTGGCATTGCTCATCCCTGGGATATCGGTCTGTGCCAACCATAATGACCAGACTTTTTGGAAATTTGGGCCAGTGTCATTGACTAGACTTGTCAACTTTTCCATCTGGCAAGCGAACCAGATTCTATTCCAAATTTTATCTATTGATGGAATTGCATCCTGATTCCACAATGCTGCGGTCTCGCACCTCATTGCCGTAGCAAAATGTGCTATAAGTTTGTTTCCCGATCTAGACACCTCTTCTGTGGGCTTACCTAGTAGGAAAACCCAAGGATCTAGTTGAATTTTGAGGCCCAAGAAAACCTTTTGTAGCCAATCTCTAATTTGAGTCCAAACGGGAATGATTCGTGGGCAAGACCACAGCATGTGTACCAGATCTCCCCGTTCCCCGCACTTCCTAGGACAGAGCGGGGAAGCGCCCGCGACAAATTTTGCCAGTCTAACTGGGGTGAGGTACCACCTTAATAATACTTTATATGAGTTCTCCTTCAGCGTCGTACAGATCGAACTGCTCGCCGCAGCTTTAAAAATCGCGTCCCAGTCCTTGTCCTCTAACGGTCCAGTCAGATCCGTCTCCCATTGTGTCATGAAGCTTGGTCTGTGTGCGTCGACAGGGTCTGTCTTGGCCACCACCTTGTACAGAGCAGAGATGAGTCCCCATGTATCGGTTCCCCGATCACAGAGCTTTTCAAAATTGGTTAGGGGTGGTCTATTTGGGTGTTTGGTGTAGAATGCCCGGACCTGGAGGTATCTAAGAAATTCAGTATTAGGTAAGTCCGTTTCTGACTGTAGATTATCAAATGTTTTGATTGTGTCTCTACCCTCCAGATCCTTAAGTCTTCTTAGTCCCCCTTTTTGCCAGAGTGTGAAATTTCTGTCAGTTAACCCCGGAGCAAAGTCCGGATTTCCATATAGGGGAGTCATTAGAGTGTGTTTTGAGGTTAGTGAGTGACTATTTTTAACCGTCTACCAGACCGAGAGAGAGCTCAACACCGAGGGAAGCGGGTTCTTGAGATCTTTTAGCCTGGATTTAGGGTACCAAATAAGGTCTTTCAGCTCCAGCGGGGCGCAAGCCTCCCTCTCCAATGCCACCCATTGCCTTTGCTCCGGATCCCCATGCCACTGTGTAATTTGGCATAATTGGGCCACTTTGTAGTAAGCCAACAAGCACGGCACTGCCATCCCCCCAGTTTCCTTAGGCCTTTGCATGATTGACCTTTTTACCCGTGGTTTTTTGTTTTTCCAAATGAAGTTTGTAACTGCTTTCTGCAGTTCTATAATATCTGATCTTACTACGGGTATCGGAAGAGTTTGGAACAGGTATAGTATCCTGGGGAGGAGGTTCATTTTTACGCTAAAGATTTTACCAATCCAGGATATCCCATATGCAGACCAGTCTTTAAGTTCCTTTATGAGGTTTTTTATAAGTCTCGGGTAGTTCTCTTGGTAGAGATTATGGCTTTGTTTGGTTAGAAAAATTCCCAAGTATTTTATAGCTCTGGTCTGCCATTTAAACTGAAAGTTTATCTCTATCAGTTTCTCTGTCGTTTTTGGGATATTTAGATTCAGCGCCTCCGACTTTGATTCATTGATCTTAAATCCGGAGATTCTGCCAAATTTATCCAGTAGGGCGAACAGATTGGGTAATGCGGTGAGCGGTTTTGTCAAAGATAATATAATGTCATCTGCATATAACGCGATTTTATGCTCCTGGGAACCTATTTGCACTCCCGTAATATCTGGATTGCGCCGAATGTGTGCTGCTAGCGGTTCCATGCATAGGGCGAACAACAGGGGCGAAAGTGGGCATCCCTGTCTGGTACCGCTTTTAATTTTAAACATATCTGAAGGGAAGCCTTGATGTAACACCCTGGCGGTCGGGGTTGTGTATAATGCTTTTATTGCCCTTATAATTTTGTTCTCAAACCCGAATGCCTCAAGCGTGGATTCCATATATGGCCAGTCGATCCTGTCAAAGGCCTTTTCTGCGTCTAAGTTTAGGATTACCCCATGGATCCCGTTGGCGTTAATGTAGTTAATAATATCAATTATCTTTCTGGTATTATCGGCCGCTTGTCTGTCTCTAATGAAGCCAACTTGGTCTGGGTGTATAAGCCGTGGCAGGATCGTACTCAATCTATTGGCCAATAATTTGGAGTAGATTTTTACGTCCGAATTGATTAAAGATATTGGCCGGCAGCTTTGGCAATTTGTAGGATCTTTGTCCTTTTTATAAATTATGGATATTGACGCCTGAAGCATCTGGTCCGAGAAGAGTTCCCCCGCTAGAACTCCATTGAATAATTTGAGCATGTGTGGCGCTAGCACCCCTATAAATTTCTTGTAGTATAGGTTAGAGAACCCGTCTGGGCCTGGGGCCTTAGAGGGTTTGAGATGTTTGATTACCGCTGTCAGTTCCTCTAACGTGAAGTCAGATTGAACTGCCTCATTCTCCAGCCTGCTCACCTCTGGAAGGGCTGCTTCGTCTAAGAAGGACTGTAAAAGTTTTTTTGTTTTTGGGTTTTGTGAGACTTTCTCCCCATTATATAGCTGTTCATAATAAAGCCTAAACTCTTCCACTATGCGTTTGGTGTTGGAGGTCAGCTCTCCTGTTTTTGTTTTTATGGTTTGTATATTATAACTCGGCTGCCTATTACGGATCCTGTTTGCTAACATAGTGTCCGGCTTATTGGCTTTCTCAAAAAATTTCCGCTTGGTCCAACTGATATCTCTCTCGGCCTGGGATGTGAGGAGGAGATTAAGCTCAATTCTTACATCTTTCAGCTCCTTAAGGGTGTCCTCTCCGCCTGATCGGCTATGTAGTGCAGAGAGCTCATGTAACCTCTTATATAGTTGTGTCAATTTCGCCTCCCTTTGTCTTTTGCGTCTTGCTGCGATGCTAATCAAGGTTCCTCTTATTGTGGCTTTGTGAGCCTCCCGCGTTTTCGGGGGGAATTAAATCCCTTTACATTTTGGGAGATGAACGTTAATGCCATCTTAGTGTGTGTAGTGAGTTCTCATGGGTGTCTAGTGTTCTCTGCTTACCCGGCTCGTGTTGTTGTGGAGGATGTTGGTGGTAGAGCTGCAGGTCCTCTGTTGTCCAGTCGTTTCTACTGGGGATACCTGGATGGGGGGGAGGGAAACACATAGGGGAGTGACAGGGAACATACAACCTTGTTAGATTAACAAGGGAAACCACTTTGGTCTTTGGAGACCTATGGTTTGCTGCCCGGGGACACTTATCCGATTCCAGTGTGTCCCAGTTCCCCATATAGGGTTGTGGAAGGACACTGAAATCAAGGAAGCCCAGGTCTTTGGTTAGGCTGCGGCTTAAGGCCACCGTCCAACCAGAGAGGTACATGCCAACAGGCAACAGGTAGGGCAGATATCCGCCCCCCCCGCCGGCAGCGAACTCATTAAGTTTTATTAAGCAGCGCGTGAGCACATATGACAGAACTCGATTACAACTCAACTCGTGTTTCTGAGAAAAAAAAAAAAACTTTGGTTAGTTTAAACTGTTCAACTGTGAAGTCTTTAGTTGACTACCCTGTAACTGTGTTCTATTTTTAGCCCTTCTCCCCAGTAGGGGAATGCGCGGACCCCTCTGGGGAGCTCTGGTCCTCTTTGTGGCTCTTCCGGTGGCTGTTGTCTTCTCTCAGCCGGGCGCTGTTCTTGCTCTCGGACTTTGGCGCTTTCGCTGACGTCAGGGTCCTGATGACGGGCTCTCGCGAGAGTTTCTCCTTCGACGTCCTCTGCGTGTCGCAGGTAGCTCTGGCTGGCGTTTGCAGAAGGGGCTGGTGTTTCTCGGGGGCGGAGTCCTCCGCCTCATCCCGTGTTCGCGCCAAATCGTCCTCCGCCATTCTGAATTGGCGCTTCTTTGCCGGATTCTCCTGCCCGTCGTCTTGTGAGGCCATTTTGGTGAGTGGAGAGCGCGATAGAGAAAAAAGAGATAGAAGACAGGGAAGAACTTTTGCCGCGTCTTTTCCTTACTTAACTTCCCCCTCTCCCCTTCGCTGTTTTGTCGGCTCAGCAGGGTAGAAAATCTCCGGGGGACGGCGTTGTAATTCTTTTCTTGCAGAGGACCGCAGTTAGTAAGGGTAGACAGTGTAGTTGAAACCAGGAAACAACATTAACTAACGATGCAGGAGTGACTGTGGACCGTCTTGTGTGGCCTTCATCCTGATCCTGAGGGGCCCGCCTTAGCGTGTCTTGGTTTTGGTGGTTGCCTCACTTTCTCCCATTCGGTCCGACGGGGTAGGCAGCCATCAAGAGCTTCAGGCTGCGGTAAGGTATTAGGGAGGCCCAGCCTTGTGAGGAACTCAGGACCGTCTGCGATATGCTTGATGACATGCGACCTGCCATTTTGCAGGACTATCAGGGCGAAGGGAAAAGCCCAACGATAGCGGACATTTTTTTCCCTTAGCAGCCTGGTAATCGGCTGGAGGGCCTGCCGTCTTGCTAATGTGATCGGTGAGATATCTTGATATACGGCCATCTCTATGTCTTCAAATTTTATTATGGGGGTGGTTCTTGTAAGTTTACATATTTCAGCTTTTGTTGTGAAGTGGTGCAGTCTCATGATTATGTCCCTGGGGGGATTATTGGGAAGCGGACGTGCCCGCAGTGCCCTATGGCACCTGTCCATTACTAGTTCTGCCTCAGTTTTCCCTGGCATGATAGATGACATCCAACGGTTTATTAGGAGCTCGGGGTCTAAAATCTCCTCCGGTATCCCCCGGATCCTCAAGTTGTTTCGTCTATCTCTGTTCTCGCTGTCCTCGTTGCGTTCCTCCAGGTCTGCCACTTTTCTTTCCAGGGCGGTTACTCTGGAGTCTGTTTCTGCTTGACAGCGGGCAGCTTCATCCATTTTCTCCTCCAGGTCATTGGTGCGTGTTCCGATGTTTAGTATGTCCTTTCGCAAGGTGTCCACTTCCCCCTGAAAGAAGGTCTTTAAGTCTGTTAGGAGTTTGGCAATTTCTTTTTTCATGGCTCCCGTCTGGCTCACCGCTGTCAGGTCCGTTTCCTGAGCGGAGTCGGAATCAGATGCCGCCATGCTGTCCGTCTCTTGTGCCTTCTTGGCTCCCACAAAATATGTGCGCACGTCCACTTTCTGTTTCGATTTTTTCCTCGTAGCCGCCATATGTCTGTATGCCTGGCGTGTAGGGCTAACAGCTCCTGTAGTTTTTTTTTTAATTAGTTGAGTTTTGCGGTGCGCTGTGTAGTTTAAATGCCGGCGGGACTAGGAGCGTTCAGGTTAGGCTGCCATCCCTGCTCCTGCCGCGCATGCGCCTCCCTGATCTGATTTTTATATGTATTTGGGCGTATTTTATATATGTATTGTGACGGTTGTGGTATTTTTTAGATGTATTGGGGGGTTGGGGTATATTTTTTTATATGTATTGGGAGGTTGAGTTCTTTTTATATGTATTGGGGGTGGTGGGGGTATATTTTTATATGTAGTGGGGGGGGGTGTATTTTTATATGTAATCGGGGGTTAAGTGAAAGTTACGCGCTAAAATTTTTTTTCCGTGTTAGGTGTGCTATAGGTTGGGGGCAGGGGGGTGGTGGCTGCTCCTTTCATTTGTCCTGGGCCCCATGATTTCTGTTGACGGCGGCCCTGATACTGACATGAAACAATAACTCATAATTACAGTCCATAGTCATCATAAAGGTGAAAATGTAAACTTTTATATAGAAAATGTACAAGAAGTTGGTCGTATGATACCTGACTTACTCTAGGTAGTGTGACATAAACATTTATTTAAACTTCACTCTCATCCCCAAATGTGGATGAACAAAAATACATAAATGAATATATGCACCCAGTTTTATTTAATTTTTTTTTAGAAAATTAAACTATATATTCATTGAAGGCAGACAAATTATCACTATATTAAAAAAAAAAAAAGCACCTGGGGCTGTTGTAGAGATGTAAAACAGACATTTATTAGAAAGTATGATAATCCAATCATTTTCACTCTATTTAAAATGTCACTGTTTTTTAATTTTATCTTTATCCATATCTAACAAAATATGGAATTTGTTTCAGTCAATAGACTCCATTCACTACTTCTAAATAAACATAGCTCTAAATGATTTTGCTAAATAATTTTTTCTACTGTACTGTATTTACTTGCAATACAGTACATGGTGCCAACCACATATGCAATGCTTTCGTCTTTCAGGGAAGGCACCATATTTGTTTTCTTCCAACTGTAGTAGATAGTCAAATTACAACAGAAGGGCAACAAATGATGCACTCACATCATTCCAGTTTCTAGTACTGTGAATGCTAGCTTCATACTTTGAATGTCAGCTACTGGCACTGTGAAATATAGCCAGTGAATGCTAAATACAGCTACAATTTCTGATACTAAATATGTTATGTAGAGCATATGGCATTATCAGTTTACGCTGACAAATGAAATAATAGAGGTTAATAGGTTTTCTTTGAATGAACAACTACAGAGAATGTACAGCTCTGCTGTGCTGCTTAATTTTTTTAAATGTCAATTGCTTCACAAGGAGACAAAGGAAATCAGTAGCTTTGGAGTAAGGAACTATGAAATCAGCAGGCAAGTGAAACTCAAATTAACACAGAAATCTCAGGTCCAACTAAAGCTTCAAACTTCTTTAAACCCCTCTCCATTTTCTATAGCTTTGTCTCCATGTGGAATCTGTGTACTGAAAATGAAAATGTCCAGAGTTAATGATTATTCTTAATATAGTCTTGCGGCTCTGCACAACTCAATTACTGACAAGGCCCAAGTGCTAGATAAAGATGCTGAGAGGAATTTGAGCAAACAAACCAAAATGAAAAACAACAAAATGAGAGAGCAGCAGGTTTCATTGACTTTCTTCAAAGAAAATGCTTTGTGGCAGGATTATTGGGAATAAGTTGGTTATTATCTTCAGACTGCAGGGAGCCTCTAAGCAGCTGAACTGCTGCAGTAGCACACTAAAGTAAAGCATGTGCAATGATTGTTTAGTCTAAAGCCTTGACGGAAGAGGAGACAAAGCTATATGACTTTTAAACTTGAATGGACAATATAAATGTTAACCTCAAGTCATTTCTAATCCACAACAGGTCACTTTAGTGTGATTATGTCAGATGGTTCAATTTTATTTGCCTCTCTGTATCGGCCAACAATGGACTATATATAGTCTGTATATAAGTGGCAGTCCCTACAACAGTGAAAGATTGAACCTTGAATAGATTCTGTTCTGTGATGGAAAAGCTATTATTTGCTATGGTAGTATAACGATAGATGGTGTATAGTATATAACAACAGTAACATGAAATAAAGGATGAATCAGATTTGGTACTACAGCTTAACCCCATTATAGCGCGATCCGCTATAACGCGGATCCGCATATAACGCGGGTTGTGCATGGACCCCGAATTAAAAAAAAAAAAATTAAAGTTTTTTTTTTTGCACACACACTGCATAGACTCACTGCACACTGCATACATTCACAGCACACTGCATACACTCACAGCACACTGCACACAATCACAGCACATTGCACACACTCACAACACACTGCACACACTTCTAGTACACTGCAAACACACACACACACTCACAGCACACTGCGCGCACACACACACACACACACACACACACACACACACACACACACACACACACACACACACACACACACACACACACACTGACACACACAGCACATTGCACAGCACACTGCATACACTCATAGCACACACTCACAGCACACTGCATACATTCACAGCACACTGCATACACTCCCAGCACACTGCACACACACAACACACTGCACACACACACACTGACACAATAACACACACACACAGTCTCACACAGTCAAATACACACACACACACACACACACACAGAGACCAACAGTCTCTTTAAGGGAGCTTGCTCTCGCAAGACGGAAGGAAAGGGGAAGGATTGGTGGTCCATCCTCTCCGGGAAAAAAGGTAAGAACTCACCAGCAAAGAGGTTAAAATTGCTATTTTATTAAACTACATAAAAAACAAAAAACAGACAGCACAAAAAACTCTCCCACGCGTTTCACGCCTACTATGGCGCTTTTCCAAGGAGTGATGAGAAAGGGTAGGCCCTGGGTATTTAATGCACTCCCCGTCATACAAAACAGCTGTTTTAAATAATCAATTAATTCTGTCTTGCAGGAAGAAAAGGAAAAGAACGAGGAAGAAAAGAAAAACAGAAGAAATAAAGAGGAAAAACTTAACTGCAATGGCACAGCACAGAATAAACTTAATCCAATAAACTGAATAAAAAAATATACATAGAAGATGTTTGACAATGATTGAGTCCACTGACTGAGTGTTTTATAACTAAGGGGGCAACCTATCCTACCTCATAAGAATTGACCGACCATAAAGAGGGGGGCCATCAAAAGGAATATGTGCAAAAATAACCCACTAATGTGTGGAATCACTTGTACACACAACACTTCAATAAATGGTTCTATGCACATAAATCCTATGAAGGACAATAGGTTGAAAAAACAATCAATGTAAAAAAAAAGGCTTTAAAAATTAAATCAAATCAAACAAAATACATCAAACCTGGCATACATCATAACTGGGAAAAGAATGCACCATGGAATTACTTCGTAGCTCCTCAATAGTCTAAACCATTCCATGGAGCTATCTGTTTAGACTATTGAGGAGTTATCTGTGAAGTAATTCCATGGTGCATTTTTTTCCCAGTTATCTATAAATATCTGCCTCCACCTGTGGTGTGTATGTAAAGATTCCAGTTTTGTCTTTTTGATATCTTTTGCCAGGTTTGATGTATTTTGTTTGATTTGATTTAATTTTTCAAGCCTTTTTTTTTTACATTGATTGTTTTTTCAACCTATTGTCCTTCATAGGATTTATGTGCATAGAACCATTTATTGAAGTGTTGTGTGTACAAGTGATTCCACACATTAATGGGTTATTTTTGCACATATTCCTTTTGATGGCCCCCCTCTTTATGGTCGGTCAATTCTTATGAGGTAGGATAGGTTGCCCCCTTAGTTATAAAACACTCAGTCAGTGGACGCAATCATTGTCAAACATCTTCTATGTATATTTTTTTATTCACTTTATTGGATTAAGTTTATTCTGTGCTGTGCCATTGCAGTTGAGTTTTTCCTCTTTATTTCTTCTGTTTTTCTTTTCTTCCTCGTTCTTTTCCTTTTCTTCCTGCAAGACAGAATTAATTGATTATTTAAAACAGCTGTTTTGTATGACGGGGAGTGCGTTAAATACCCAGGGCCTCCCCTTTCTCATCACTCCTTGAAAAAGCGCCATAGTAGGCGTGAAACGCATGGGAGAGTTTTTTGTGCTGTCTGTTTTTTGTTTTTTATGTAGTTTAATAAAATAGCATTTTTAACCTCTTTGTTGGTGAGTTCTTACCTTTTTTCACGGAGCGGATGGACCACCGATCCTTCCTCTTTCCTGCTGTCACGTGAGAGAATCAGCGTTCACCACCGGATGCAGATGCAGATGCAGACACAGAGGGAGACGCTTCTGCAGTAGCGTCAGGACTGGAGCTGGAAGGAGGGAGAGCAGAGCGGTGATCACCTGTGAGTTACGTGTACTCCACACCGGGCACGATTTGGCCAGGGCTAGGGAGACTGAATGAGTACCTCATTGTCCCCACTGTGTTAGCCCTCTCCTGCTTAACTCTTAACCCTTTACCAAGCGTTTTGGTTTTTCCCATCACAGTCTTTCAACCCGTATTCCCGGTGTCAACTCCATTTATTACTTATTATTGACTTTGCCCTGCCTGGCAACACTGACTTATACTCTTGGAGCTCCTACACGGTTGTTGGTTTCTAGTTCTCGCAAGACGGAAGCAGAAGCAGGAAGCAGAGACAGAGTAAGAGCTGCCAGATGCCGGGTAAGTGCTTTGTGCTGTTGCCGCTGCCCCACCGGGTCTGGGAACGCTGGGAGAGTTCTCAGCTTTCCCCCTCTGGCGGACACGGTACCACCACAAAAAAAAAACTTAAAAAAAAAACTTAAAAAAAAAACTTAAAAAAAAAACATTTCGGCGTCCATTTCTTTCCGCGACCCCATTTATAACGCGGTGGTCGCGGGTAGCCCCCGAGGACTGCGCTATAACAGGGTTAAGCTGCATGTTAATACAAGTTAGTAGATAGCTAGGAAGTAGAAGTAGGACATTCTCAAGATAACATTTATTCTGTCATCAAACTAACAATCATTACACTTTGTTTGAAAATGTATTTATGCAAAAAAAACAAGACTATCTAGCATGACATAATATTAGAATGTGGCATTTTAACTATTGTGGTATTCCAAAGACTGATACACTAGGAGATAAATAGTAATTTACTAAAGTCTCCTGCAGTAGTTGCACAACAAGGGCAAAACCAGTGCAAAATAATCGCACCACATTATTCGAAGGAAAAACTCCAGTTGTTTTCAATGGTATTCCTTTTCTTTGATAAATGTGGTGCTGTTTTTTGCACTGCTCTTACAACTGTTTTACCGCTGGAAGACTTAGATAAATCAGAAATACTGTACAGTATCTGACAACAAAAAAATATGTACTTATGAGAAAAATATATATTAACTGAAAAATGTGTTCATATTGTGTGATTGGCAGGAGTTAAAAGGAAAGTCTTGTTTATAAAAATTAAATGCTATAATGTTAACCATAAACTTCTTTATTGTAGGCATTATATAGGCACTGTAGTATCAATATTATTTGCTTTAGTAAAGAGACTGAGACCTAACTAATACATGTATAATGTTTAGAATTTGCATTTGTCATATATATCATATATTTAATTGCTAAATGTAATGCATCAACTGTATAATGTCCGGTATGCTAAGATTTAAGGAAGCCATGCTATATGTTTCTTGAATGCCTTCAATCTATTTTGCATCTTGTTGAAAATCTTAGTTCCTGTGGTACTCTAAAAAGGTAGTTTGGGGGGGAGAGGGGGGATATATTTGTTGTCAAACTATACTGTACCACAAAAATAGCAAATCCAAGATAATAAAACAATAAGGGGAATACTGGGGACGTGATGAGGCAGGCGGAAGGGATTGGAAAGGGAGGGGAAGGTAGAGAAAAAGGAAGGGGAAATGGGGGAGAAAGGGAACATTTGTGCTTGTACCTTGTCCACAATTATAATTGATGAAATAAAACTTCCTTAACATTAAACTGGCTATTGAGGAACCAAGGGGCCCAGACTCCCAGAATCCTGGAAATTGAGTCATTAAAGTAAGCAGTGCGTTTTTCTATATTTGAAATATGCCATAGTTTTTTTATGTATTCGCTGATGAGATGGTAGTGGCGTTTCAAATTTGTGACATAATTTTAGATTAGCTTTGGTTCAAATCATCAAGGGGTTTCCCTAAAATTGGGTATAGTGGATTGTGGGGGATATTTATGTAGCCCTGATAGGTTTTGGGCTATTATTCTGTCCTCATCCTGCGCAGTAATCCCTGGTAAGGGCAGGTTTTCCAGGAGTAATCATGGGTTCTCCCCACTCACTGCAGATCAGTGAGGCAGAGAAGGCAGTGCAGTTAGGCCTGTGTCCAATAAGGGACAGGGGCGGGCTCTTGCTGGATCTGTCTTAATGAACTGCATTTCCTGTATCTAGTTAGTTAGCTCCTACCCTGAGAGGAGCTTAGCCTAACCCACCCGAGCTGTCAGGGATCTGGCAGGCTTGAGGCCCTCCCTCTGGGAGAGGCTGGTAGACAGTTCTCACTACCTCACCAGGGGGTAGTGGAAGAGCTAGGCCTGCTTCTAGGGCCCTGACTGGGAGTGAATGGCCAGGGTCATCCTGAGGGTGTACGCCTGAACTGCTGTTCCTGTGTTCCTGTGCTGTGCAGTGTGCAGTGGAAATAAGGTGTTCCTGATTTAAAAGATACAGCTGCGTGAGACTGGAATCTCTCCTCCCTGAGAGGGAAGTTCTATTGTAGGGATTCCACCTCATATCCCTGGGGCCTGCAATAGATGGAGGTGCTACCACCGTAAGTACAATTGGGGCACAACCCCAGAAACCTGTCCTGACCTTCCCCATAATACCATCAAGCGGGAGACTCAGGAGTCCTGTAAGCCAGCAGGTGCACCACACTATACCATACGTAACCAGTTTCCCCGTTATAGGGCCAACATGAGATTGGGGGGGGGGGGGGGGGGCGCAAACTGTGTTACATTTACATTCAGACTATTCTTAATTAAAGAGCGCACTGAACTCAACAGTGGTTTAATCTTGGGACACGCTTAAAATATATGTAGTATGGAGCCCAGGTTACCACATTCAAGCCAACATAGCGGGAGACATTCGGGATAAAGGATTGTAATCTTGTTTGAGACAAGTACAACGTATTCAGTATTTTATTTATTGTAAATTCTTTATTTTCACATGTGGGCAGACAATATACGGCATAACCTGTTTACAATCATAATTATAATGTGCATCCAGTCCATATTATGTTTTTCTCCATGTATCTTTGTCCTGCATTAATATTACATTCCAAGTTATAAAACAAAATTGTTTCAGAGTATCTTCATTACATACATTTTTTCAACCGGTTAACTGCATTTTAATCAAAGTATACACTCACAAAAATGAAAATTAAAAATGGGGTTATAACAAAGAACTTGCGCAAAACTGAATAAGCTCATAAATTATCGTTATGTTGGATAAATAATAAATCAATTACACAAAGAAACAAGAGAATGTGTGGAATTATCTCTCCATTTCTGATTACTCTACCATGTCTCCTCCTTCACCAACCTCTGTTTGCTTTTCTTTGCTTCCTATCCTATTTGATGTATTCTTATTCCTAGTTTGAAAAATAGTTTTTCAAATTGTGTAATTTTCCTAAGAATCAGTTTTTAAGTTTTGACGTATTGGCGAAGTGAGTCATTTGCATACTGTACATTGGCATGCTGCTGCTTCGACTATACAGTACTATAAATCTCTCGAAAATATTGGAATAGCCTAAATGCTGTCTGCAAACATTACGTCTGCTATCTAGCCACCCTCTCTGCCTTCCATTTATCAAAGGCCTGTTTATGCAGACTTGGTATAAATTCTGGGTTATCACATACAGTATGGTTGTTAGTGGGGATGGTAATGATATGTTATTTGGTATTTTGCAGTTACTTTTTCCCATGCTGTCAGAGTTGGGCCCAGAGTTGGGCCAGAGTCGGATGATCATATACAGCTGCATCGGCTGTTTTTGTAAAATATCATGAAAATATATTGCGGTATATACCCCGTGATCTTCACTAATGTTTTCTGGCAGACTAACAGGGTCCTTGCTGTTTGAATGCTACCATAGTCTGCCTGCCTGTAATAAACATGCAGTTAGAAGCTGAATCAGTCACTCTAACTGCGCGCCTCTCACAGGTGATCGCGGGGCTTTTATTAAAATTCTAACATTACACTAATGTAGCAGGGGGTCTCCGGAGCTGAACCACACCATTTCAGGTCCGAAGACCCCATACTTCCTGAGTTACAGGAACTGTGATATGGTGCCGGTATCCCCATGTTAAAATCCTGTGAGTCACGTGACCATGGGATCTAAACAAAGCAGAGAGATACCGGCACCCCATAACGGGGCCCGTATCTCGGAAAGTAGGGGGTCCCCGAGGCTGAAATCAATTTTGTTCAGCTCAGAAGACCCCCTGCTCCCGCACACTAGTATCAAACACCCCCCCCTTCAAATAAAAAAAATATTACTTTAGCAGGTAGCTGCTAAGGTAATGAAGCTGCTTACATTTTATTTTTATTCATAGTGTGCGTGGGCAGGGGTCTCCGGAGCTGAACAAAGTTGATTTCAGCCTCGGGGAACCCCTACTTCCGGAGTTAAAGGCCCCTGTTGGTGTACAACAACCAATCAGATTGAGGATTTAGTTCCCACGATCTAATTGGCTGAAATACCATTGGACGCCAGCCATCTTGGATTTAGTGACATCATGTTAAAGGCAAATGAAGCACAACCATTCTGATTGGCTGGCATCATTCCCTTTAAGTGATGTCATTTAAAAAAAATTAAAGTCGGCACATGGTTTTAACAGCCAATCAGATGGCTGTTAAACCAGTTCCCACCTAAATGTGATGTCACAAGCCCTATTTAAGGCCGTGGCGCCTTATTTGAGCCCAAGACAACATCGGTTGGGATCTACCATGAGGCTTTTTGGATTGACAGATGAAGGCAGAAGATTAAGAAGATCAAGAAATGGTGACAGATGAAGATAGAAGAAGGTGATTAAAGAAAGAAGAAAGAAGATTTGGGTATCTGAGCAGGATCTTCATGGCGGATGGCATCGGATGCTGTTTGAGGCCTTCAAGGTACGTGAGCTTCCGGTTTCCTCGGGAGTTGGAGGGCCAGCGCTTCTAATGGTAAGTAATATATTGAATGTTTGTAAATGTATTTTTTTTTACAGGTTTTTACATTGGATATGTTTTTTAATTTTTTATTTTTGCACATTGACTGATAATATATTAATCAGTACCCCTTTAGAGTACAGCTCAATATATTATTAGGACAATATTTGGGGAGCATTTCTGGCTTTGTATTGCTGCTGTTTTTTGCAATGTTAGTTTATTATGTGGCTCTTATTGTTTGGTATTTTTCTGCTTGATTGAAATAAAATGTTGGCGATTGATTTTGTTTTTAATTAAAGATGTGTTGTGTTGGCTAATGCGTTTAATGGTTCTGATATTTTTTTAATTTCTTTCTTTGTATAGTAGGTTACTGGTTTAATTAATAGCTGTTGTATTAATGAATTGCTTTGATTGGTTACTGGTTTAATTAATTAATAGCTGTTGTACTGTATTAATGAATTGCCTTCATTGGTTACTGGTTTAATTAATAGCTGTTGTATTAATGAATTGCCTTGATTGGTTACTGGTTTAATTAATAGCTATTGTATTAATGAATTGCCTTGATTGGTTTCTGGTTTAATTAATAGCTGTTGTATTAATGAATTGCTTTGGTGTTTTGGAATGTTTTATTAGTGTGTTTTGTGCACTAATGTGTTGAGATTAGGTGCCCTGTGTGTGCTATTGTGGCTTATTATGCCCATATAATTACGGTATATGGGTATGATGTACCACTATACTATTCAATGGGTACAGGGTGGGGAGCAGGACAGGATGGGTTAACCCCTTAATTACTGTAGCGGTTATTAACCACTGATGTGATTAATGGGCTAGGCGACATAAGATTGTATTTATTATGTATGTACAGTATGCTTTCTGGCAACGGTGGACAGAGGGACCTGCTGTATCCCGAGGAGGAAGCCCTTCATATTGCTGTGGTAAGTAGAACTGTATTTATTTACTTTATTTATGCTTGCTAATGTTGTGTTTAATAATGGGGAAATAATCTATTATCCATATCTGGATAATAGTTATTTTGCCCATTACTGTACTGTATGTTGGGCCGGGGGGGTATTGATTTATATAAATGTATGACATGTTTATTTTGTTTACATACAAGGTTGGTACCTTAGGTCTGTGGGGACCTCTGGAGACCACCTGAGGACCCACGGTACCATCTGTGGACCCACGGGGGATACCTGCGGGGAAGAACCAGGGGCCCCAAGGGCCCCCAGACTCCCATTGGAACCTTCAGATACATGTGGGGCTGACCCGGGGACCCCCAGACACCAGCGGACCCCCACGTGGATCCCATTTGGGGCCCACGGTGACCCGCAGGGACCACCTGGAGGCCAACGGCACCTGGCAGGGACCACCCAGAGGCCTCCAGACCCTGGGGTACTGGTGGACTCTGGGGCCTGCGGACACCTGCCAGGACCACAAGGGACTCCCATCGGCTTGGGGTATTAACCCTGTATGTAAAATAATAAATCATGGTTTTATGGGTGGGGGACACAGGGGGTGGGTTGTGTATTAGTGGGTGGGTAGTACAGTACTGTACATATTGTAATGTAATCTGCTACAGTACTGTGCCTTAACCACTTCATTGCCTTAGCGGCCATTGCATGGCCGGTTAGGTAATGAAGCCGCTTACATTTTTATTTATTGTGTGTGTGAGCAGGGGGTCTCCTGAGCTGACAAAGTTTATTTCAGCCTTGGTGACCCCCTACTTCCCATGATATAGGCCCAGCAGACCTTCAGAGACCACCCAAGGGCCCCAAGACTCCTATGGGAACCACCCGATGGCCTCAGACACATGTGGGGCTGACCCGATGACCCCCAGACACCAGCAGACCCCCCATGGTCCCCATTTGGGGCCCACGGTGACACGCGGGGACCACCTGGAGGCCAACGGCACCTGGCGGGGACCACCCAGAGGCCTCCAGACCCTGGGGTACTGGTGGACTGTGGGGCCTGTGGACACCCGCCGGGACCACCAGGGACTCCCATCGGCTTGGGGTATTAACCCTGTATGTAAAATAATAAATCATGGTTTTATGGGGGGGACACAGGGTGTGGGTTGTGTATTAGTGGGTGGGTAGTACAGTACTGTACATATTGTAATGTAATCTGCTACAGTACTGTGCCTTAACCCCTTCATTGCCTTAGCGGGCATTGCATGGCCACTAAGGTAATGAAGCTGCTTACATTTTTATTTTTATTTATTTATTGTGTGTGTGAGCAGCGGGTCTCCTGAGCTGAACAAAGTTTACTTCAGCCTCGGGGAACCCCTACTTCCCATGATACAGGCCAAGCGGACCCGCAGGGACCACCCAAAGGCCCCCAGAACCCCATGGGAACCAACCAATGGCCTCAGACACCTGTGTGGCTTACTCGGGGACCCCCAGACACCAGCAGGCCTACCAGTGGACCCCATTTGGGGCCCATGGTGACCCGCGGTGACCACCAGGAGGCCCACGGCACCTGGCGGGGACCACCCAGATGCCTCCAGACCATTGGGTACTGGTGCACTGTGGGGCCTGCGGACACCCGCCAGGACCACCGGGGACTCCTGTCGGCCTGGGTGTCACAGTGGACACAGAACTTATCAACACATTTATATTTCTGGGTACTCGATTTGAACACAATAAGGAGCAAACTAAATAGTGATTTATTTCCTGGGTTGACAAACACACGACATCTGTAGAATACACTTAAAACAACACTTACTGGGATAAGGGAACAAAATAGATTGTCCTTTGCATGCAAGCGCAAGAAATGCAGTCCTGGTTTGAAGGTCCCATGGCTAGATCGCAACTTGCCGACCTAATAACTCCAGCCACCTCAAAGAATTTCATAGAGATTCATTAGGGAGTCACCAAGGGTTAACACATTACGAAGTTTGGGGTAAATCCTTAGTTACGTTGTTATTAACCCCTTTCCTTCTGGAATGGCTGCTTCTGTGCTGGAACAAAGTCTTGCGAAAAGCGTAGTCACATCATGGATCATAGGAATCACACCGGGGACAGCTCGGTAGGCACAGTTATAGGCGATTCCTGGCTACCTTTAAAATGAGCACCCAATCCCCGTTGCGAGAATATTTAACCCACCAATTGCCGCGTTGCCCGCAGTTTGCAAAACCGGGCAAAAAGGCTTCCCGGTTTGCAAAGCGCATGTGTCGGCTTGACACCCAGGCAACTTAGCATACCTGGGGTACACCCTCTTTCTGGCGCCTCTTAGTCTGAAGTTTGGCGCGAAGGTGTCAATGGCCCGGGATCTACGACTTCTCAGGAATCCGGCCATGTATACATTAGGGTGCTCTGCGGTCTTTCATCCCTGTCTCTTCTTTAGACTGAGGGGCGCCTGGTCAGCAGGAATCCTTTTGAAGTGTCAGGAATAAAATACCCGCAGCTCATTCACCCCCAACCTATTTACATGTCAGAGGAATTTTCCCCGGGCTTATAGAAACAGTTCCTGCCCATACAGTTTAAATACACAGTTTACTCACTTTAATAACCATCATGTTCTGGGTGTATTTTTAATGTAATTATTTCATGTAAGGTTATGTTGTGTTTTATTACATGTGCACACCAAAAACCAGGGTGCTTCGGTTCTCGAGTTAGCTTTCCTAATTGAAATGTCGGCTTCGGGGAACCACGTTCACCGAATTCTCACGTCAATTGACACAGTTCCCACGTCAATTGACTGGCCTCCTTTCAAGTTAGAAAGTTAACAGAGGAACGGATACATTCTATCGGTAAACCTAACTGCAAACCACTTATCCAATTGACTTGTGGTTACAGGTCAAACCCATAGAGAATGGATACCCATGCTTCAAACAGCCTGCTAATCGCAGCCACGCTTCTTCAATGAGCCCTTGCAGTTTGCCCACTACTCCATCTTGTGTCGCAACAGGAGTATAGCAGGCAATACATTTTCTTTTAGTACAGCAGGCAGGGAATGGCCTGCAAATGGGGGGTAGAAAAGGCTTGGGACAGGGCAAACACAGCAATGCATGGCAAATAAATTTAACCCCTTCATTTCCAATGCGAGGGGAGGATTACCAGCCGAGTATAACACTTTTATTTAGGCCTGATCACCTCCATACTCGTCACACTGGGGTATTAACCCTGTATGTAAAATAATAAATCATGGTTTTATGGGGGGACACAGGGGGTGGGTGGGTTGTGTAGTAGTGGGTGGGTAGTACAGTACTGTACATATTGTAATGGAATCTGCTACAGTTCTGTGCCTTAACCCCTTCATTGTCTTAGCGGGCATTGCATGACTGCTAAGGTAATGAAACTGCTTACATTTTTATTTTTATTTATTGTGTGTGTGAGCAGGGGATCTTCTAAGCTGAACAAAGTTTATTTCAGCCTCGGGGTCCACCTACTTCCCATGATACAGGCCCCGGTATGGGGTGCCGGTATCCCTCTGCATTGTTTACATCCCACATGGATTTTAACATGGAGGGGATACCGGCATCCCATAATGGGGCCTGTAACTCGGGAAGTAGGGGGTCCCCATGGCTGAAATCAACTTTCAACTTTCATTGTCCAGAGACCCCCTGCTCATGCACACTATGAATAAAATGTAAGCAGCTTCATTACCTTAGCAAAATGTGGGTAACCGGTGCATCAAAATATATGAGTCGCAATAATAAATAATGATTCTTCCGTAGGGAACACTCCAATATGATGGTGAGCAATGATAACATACCCTAATAGGGCAAGAGGCTAGTACCTAGTGCTAACCAGCACAACGAACAGTACAGAGATTGTCCCAACCATAATAACTTAGTATAGTATGTCAGAGAACACTCACTTTTGATTCCAGAGGAGCAGTCCCATCAGGTATCCTGAACAGCATGCAATCCACCAAACAGGAGAAGTAGAATGGGTGAACAAAGGCAGTGCACTGCCAGCAAATGATGGAGGAGGCTATTGGTAGCAAAAAAATCCTTTTAAGGGATAAAACATCACCCCTGGATCACCCAGAAAATGCTCACTTACGCGTTTCGTGCCGTGCGCCCTTTATCAAGGTGTATTGATATATAACAAAGCCTCGGGGACCCCCTACTTCCTGAAATACAGGCCCCATTATTGGGTGCCAGTATCTCTCTGCTTTGTGTAGATCCCACGGTCACGTGACCCACAGGATTTTAACATGGGGAAACCGGCACCCAATAACGGGGTCAATAACTCAGGAAGTAGGGGGTCCCCGGACCTGAAATCAATGCGGTTCAGCTCCGGAGACCCCCTGCTACATTAGTGTAATATTAGAATTTTAATAAAACCCCCAAGATCACCTGTGAGAGGCGCGCAGTTAGAGTGACTTATTCAGCCTCTCTTACTGCACGTCTATTACAGAAAAGCAGACTACGGTAGCATTCACAAAGCAGGGACCCTGCAGTGTTACTCTGGCGCGTCTCTTTAGTCTGCCACTGAACATCTCGGGTCCATCTCGGCTCCACCCTGCGGGATTACGAAAATGTACCCGGGTACATTTTCTAATAAAGGCCGGTACAGCTATAAGTGTCTTGGTCTATAAGTTTTGTCCAGCCAGGGTACCCTACCAGACTCATGCTTCGACAATATGCTTCCAATACCTTTACCCATAATTTGCATTCTGTTACATGTTGCTAATCAAAAATAGAATTAACTATTGAGGCCAGGTAGTAATTATATAGTTAAATAAACATAGTCCTCCCAGTTTTCTGTGTCTACTGTATGTACTGCACCGACACACTTTATTCGAGCAAATACCCAGTATGTACCTGGCAGATACCTGGAATGCGCCGCTCCTCACCTCTGACAAGCCCCGTTGCGTTTGCCTTCCCAGCCTGGGTTCATGCCTGGCTGACGGGCGGCTGATCTGTTAAATGATAATGATTAGGATTTAATAGGCTGCAATGCTTCGCGTGTCTACCAGATGGCATCAATTCATGAATTGTAATGCAGTATATATATATATATACTGTGCAGTATTGCAGCCAGCTGGAATAAAATGCTTCAATCCCTGCCTGGAAAATAACTCAATGCACTCGGGCAGAAAACAGTCACAAACCTCAATACACCCGGGTATACCCGAATTCGTGGGACTAGCCGAGCTCGAATAAAGTGTGTCGCCAGTGTGAAGTCCTTCTTCCAGAAAGAATTATGGAAGCTTAGGCAGGACATAGATAGCATAGGGGAAAGAACAAACACACTTGAGAACAAAGTGGACGCACATGCTACTTACCATCAAAAAAATGACAAGTCCATGGCCCAACTACACAGACAGATTGCTGACTTGCAGGACCGACAGGAGGACGCGGAGAACCGAGACAGGCGTAACAACATACGCCTGCGAGGAGTCCCGGAATCCGTGTCAGATCCAGAGGACTTCACCTCAAACTGGCTCCAACATATACTGCCGGATAAAAGTGAGGCTGAACTGCAATTCGACAGATGTCACCGGGCCCTACGGTCTAAACCACAACAGGGTGACCCCCCCGAGGGACATCATCATTAGGCTTCATTATTTCAAAATTAAAGATAAGGTGTGCCAAATTGCCCGAACTGCCAAGACCCTGGAATTTGAAGGGGTGAGACTGCAGGTCTTCCAGGATCTAGCCCCACAAACCCTGTTAAAAAGGAGAGCCCTCGGAGCTGTCACCAGAGTCCTAAGGGATCATGGAATTTGCTACCGCTGGCTTTTTCCCTTTGGCTTAATGGTAATCAAAAACGGAGTGGCCATTACCCTGAAACAGCTGGAGGGAGGAGCAGAATTCTTAAAAAAGTTGGACTTACCGGTCTCTCCCCCGAGCCCCGAACGACAGGTCCCCGCTGAAGCTCCTATTCCGGCGGCGTCCTGGCAGCGTGTGGAGCCGTCAGGGAGCAAACGCAAGGACTGAGGGCTGCCTTGTGGCTCTCTACCCCCGTGCCAGGAGTTAAAGGAGCCTTCCCCGGCCCAAAATCTAACAGAGAGAAGTACTTTGTGATCTGATCCCCTCGGGTGACGAGAAGAGAGGGATGCGGCCATGTTCTTAAAGCTAGTGAAGAAGGCTGTCACAGGGATCCTCTGGTAGGGGGATCTGGAGTCGCGGCTATCTTGCTTCTGGCATTGGGGGTCCGACCGGAGAGAGATACCTAGGGGATGACGGCGGCATTTCGATTGAAGGTTAGTCGATCGATAGACTGGCGGAGGGCACCCCCGTGTGGTGAAAAGATGACCTAAAGCAGCGAACAGATCCGGGGGACCCATCTAACAGAAGGAACCTTGGCGACGGAGGAAGTAGAAGCCGGACTGGTTTGGGAGGATGAGCAACACAGACTCCAGCAGCACGACATAAGTTGATCTCTATAGCAGGGAGGGGTGGGGAAAGGGGGGGGAAGGGAGGGGGGTAGGGGGGGACCAGAGGGAAGTGCAGAAGGTGGCAAGAGGAATGAGGAGGGAGGTTGGTAAGGCATTCAGAGAGAGCAAGAAGGGGTCAGAGAGGGGAAGGATGACAGGTAGAAGGGACGAAGAGTATGGAGGAAGGAGGAGAGAACAGGGAGAGGATAAGCAGGAAGGGGATAAGAAAGAGCGGGAGAGGGAAGAGGGAGAGAACGAATAGAGAATCTAGAAAGGGGATCTGCAAAGATGAGAGAACACCTTCGTAAACAAGAGAAAGGTACCTGCTTCTGGAAGGGAGGTAGGAGAGGGAGGGAGGATGATAATCTCAGGTGAGAGAGCTTGGAAGTAGGTGAGATAGGAAGAGTAGGCTGAAGGTGGTTCCCTCTCAGGGTGGAATGCCACTATCCATTGTCATATAATTAACATCTCTCTCCAACCCTTACAGTCGGGAGCTCCTGAGAGGAGGAGCGGGGAGTTCGGGGCTGTTTCGACGAGAGGGGTAGCCATCAAAGTGGACATCGCCACACATGGTCGCTGCTCCGAGACCGGACACCATTTACCCGAGTACTCCAGAACAATCAGCACCCCCTTTATGGAGTCAAAGAGCCCGGTAGCAAGGGAAGGGAGGGGAGGGGGGGGAGGGATGACGTGAATAAACGATACGCACAGGAGAGATGATGGAGGCTACAGTCCGAGACTTTTCACTACTCTGTCTCTCATAAATGTTAACCCTAGGTCACACTTAGCGTAAGGGGGAGACCCCCCCCGGGTTTAGCCCACGGATGGGAGGAGAGGGGGGCCACACACCGCACACTCTATTGGGACACTATGATCGCCACCAGTCGTATTGGGAGACGACACAAAGAAGGCTGGGGCAGACGAAAAGGACTTAACTAGTTCTACTGTTTTACTGTAAATAGTTTTTGTGATTTACACATGTCGGTTTGCTATGACACACAACGTATGCCTAAGGGAGAGGGAGAGGAGGGGGAGAAGCATTGCTTCCTTTTTTCTCTTTCTCTCTCTATATTGTTTACATATAATGCGTAGATGGTGCCGGGTTCGGGACCACCTGGGCCGGCCACCTGCGACTGAAGCTGTGCACGAATGGGTCACTCCATCATGCACAGACAAGTCCCTCGGCCACCCGGCCACGAGATGTGGTTGGGAGTTAGGAAGCCCCCACCGGGCATTCCAGGGGGCAAGGTTCGCCTGAGGGCCAAGGGACCATTGCTGACCAAGGTCAGCTTCGGCCTCTCAATTGTTTTGTTACCCCCTACCCGTCCCCACCCCCCCCCTTCCACCCCCTTCCCCTGTGGTGCGGGCGCAACCCCCGACTGAAGTAGATGGACCAGAGAGCTCAGAGGCTAAAGGGGCCTACAAGATAGACAGCACTTACAGCGATAACAACAACCCCACTACACCATGTCGTTGACTATGATATCCCACAACACTAAAGGTTTAAATAGCCCGGGCAAACGCCGAATAGCTATAGCGGATTACAAACGCAAGCGGGCCGACGTAGTGTTTCTACAAGAGACGCACTTTAGCGGCAAAAGCGCCCCCAAATTCTGGGATAAGAGCTTCAAGCGGTTTTACCTTTCCTCTGCAAGGACGGAAAAGAAGAGAGGAGTGGCAATCTTGCTTCATAACAACGTCCCATTTATAGAAGAGGTAGTTAAGAGAGATAAAGAAGGTAGATACCTAGTCTTAGTAGGCACTATACAAGCCCAGCCTATAACGCTGGCTACAATATACGCTCCATGTGAGCAAGACCCCTCATTCATTAACGGGTTCTTTGACACACTGAGATCAGTATCCAAGGGGGATTTAATTGTTGCAGGGGATTTCATTGTAGCGATCAACCCAGGGATGGACAGGTCAGGCCCCCAGAAGGCTAACAAAAAGTCATATATAGATGCCCTCCTGAAAGGTCTTAGGGATAGCCAACTAATAGACATTTGGAGGGAGATGCACCCGTTAGAAAGAGATTACACCTTTTTCTCGCACCCCCATTTATCCTATAGCAGAATCGATTACTTCTTTGTCTCTAGCAGACTGGTCCCGAAGATCCCCCACTCAGGGATCCATGATATTTCATGGTCGGATCACGCACCTATAGAGCTACGGTGCACACAAAAATTTCTGGACAGGCCGGGAGCAAATTGGAAACTTAATGAGGCACTGTTGAAGGTCCCAGGGTCCGAACAAATAATTAGTAAAGAGATAGATCAATTTTTCCAAATTAATACGGGTAGTGTTCAATCCCACCTTGTACTGTGGGAAGCACACAAAGAAACCTTGAGGGGGACCCTAATTAAATAAGCGGCTAAAAAAAAAAGAGAAAGGAATTGGAAAATCAATACCTTACAAAATAAGCTTAGAGAATTACTACTCAAACATAAACGAGATCAGAGTTCGGCCCTTTTCAAAGAAATTCAAGACACTAGAGTCGAGCTTAACTTAGTCTTGACCTCCCAGGCAGATAACACGGTGAGTTGGTCCAAAAGGCTATTCTATGATAAGTCAAACAAACCAGATACCTAACTGGCCAACAAATTGAGGAATAGATAGCCAAATTATAGTATCCGGGAGTTACGGCTAAAAACAGGAGCCAAAACAGCCAACCCAAAACTGATAGTGGAGGAATTCAGGAGTTTCTATGAGAACCTCTATAATGGTGAAAAGGTGGCACATAATGGTAAAACCAAAAGGGCCATGAAGGACTTCCTGAAGGGCGCACACCTACCAAGATTGAGTGGTTCGGAAAGGGAAGTTTTAGGAGCAGATTTTACCTTAGAGGAACTTACCCAGGTTATTCAGAGCCTCAAACCCGCCAAGGCACCTGGACCTGACGGGTTCTCCAACCTTTATTATAAAAAATACATTGAGCTCCTGGGGCCTCACCTCCTCAGAATGTTCAATGCGGTGCTAGACGGGGCTGCATTCCCGGAACAGATGCTCCAAGCGTCCATCTCAGTAATCTATAAGCCTGGGAGAGACCCATTAGACTGCTCAAGTTACAGGCCCATTTCGCTCATTAACACCGATATCAAAATATATGCTAAATTGCTGGCCAACCGATTAAGTCACATCCTGCCCAGACTCATACATCCAGATCAAGTTGGGTTTATTACGGGTCGACAAGCTGCAGATAACACCCGACGGATCATTGATCTGATAGATATAGCCAATACACGTAAGATCCCAGTTATGATATTGAGTCTGGATGCTGAAAAAGCCTTCGACAGGATTGACTGGCCATATCTGAGGGCCACGCTTGGAGAGTTTGGGATGGGAGCGCGGGTGATCAATGCTATCCTGTCACTATACCAGGGACCGGCAGCCAGGATGATCCACCAGGGATTTCCGTCGGACCCGCTCCAAATCAGAAGCGGCACCAGACAGGGGTGCCCATTATCCCCCCTTCTATTCGCAATGTGTATAGAGCCCTTAGCAGCACAGATTAGAAATAATCCAGATGTGGGAGGCATAGAGACGGGCACACAAACGCATAAAATAGCTCTTTACGCAGACGATGTCTTGCTCACAATCTCAAGGCCGCTCACTTCCTTGCCGAACCTATTCAACTTGCTAGGGAAATTTAATGATATGTCAGGCTTTAAGATCAACCAATCTAAGTCTGAAGCCCTGAATATAAGCCTCCCGAAAGAGACAGAAAAGTTGATACAGCTCAATTTCAACTTTAATTGGCCGAAAAAAGGGGTGAAATACCTAGGGGTTATAATCCCCAAAGATTACAATAGTATCTACCAGGCAAACTTCCCCAAACTGATCCGCGATCTGAAGGAAGAGCTGAGAAAGTGGGCGTCTTTTAAAATCTCATGGATCGGACGGATACATAGTATAAAGATGAATCTCCTCCCACGTATACTATATTTGTTCCAGACATTACCGGTGCCACTCAGACTGACGGATATACTCTCACTTCAGTCTGCTATATCCAAATTCATATGGGAAGGAAAAAAACCGAGAGTAAAGGGTATGATTCTAAAAAAGCAAACATTGGAAGGGGGTCTGGCGGTACCTTGTCTGTTATCTTATTACAAAGCGGCACAATTAAGCCAAATCTCCCAATGGCATGTAAACCCGGATTCGAAAAGGTGGGTTGCATTGGAAAGTAAAGCTTGCTCCCCAATCGAGTTAAAAAGCTTGATATGGTTACCCAAAACAGCCTTGAAGCTGCTGAATAAGCCGCTGGCCTCAGTGGCGAACTCGCTGGCTATCTGGGAGGCCAATAAAAGTAAATGTAATCTGCTATCTAAAGGATCTCTGATGACTCCATTGTGGGGCAACCCAGATTTTGCTCCAGGCTTGTACAGAAAGGAATTTTCAATTTGGAAGCAATTAGGCATACATAGACTCCGAGATCTAGAGGGGAGCAAAGATATAAAGCCCTTTGCACAAATTAGAGAGGAATCAAACGTCCCCCCCTCAGAAATATTTAGATTTCTCCAATTGCGAGCATTTTACATTAGCATTACCCCACGACCCCCACTAACCAAGTTTGAAAAGCTCTGTCTAGTTGAGACGGATACCAGGGGACTCATATCGCTGTTGTACAAAGAGGTGATCGGTTCAGGAGTACAAGCTGGCCACAAACTGAGGTACATGGATCAGTGGGAGAGAGATCTGGGTGAAGTCCTAGAAACTGAAGAGTGGAATAGAATAATTATGGCATCTGCCAAGAGCTCTATATGCACAACTTTAAGGGAAAACGCATATAAAGTTTTAATGCGATGGTATCACACTCCCTTGAAATTATCTAAATTCGTACCAGGGTACTCCCCCCTGTGCCCTAGGCAGTGCAGAGCAACGGCTGATTTGCTACATATGCTGTGGTCTTGCCCGAGGATTAAACCGCTTTGCCGAAAAATCAGAGATTGGCTTGAGAAGATTCTAAATCTTAAAATTTCCATGGACCCGTGGCGGTTTCTGCTGAACAGACCGTCCTTGGGGTGGACTAAATCAAGTAATAAACTAGTTGCTTATTTCGCAACAGCTACTCGGTGCGAGATCGCAGCACTATGGAAGCAACCCGAAATTCCCCTAATTCCCAAGATTCGGAACAGAATTTGGTTTGTATGCCAGATGGAGAAATTAACAAGTCTAGTTAATGACACTGGCGAAATTTATCTAAAAACCTGGACACCTTGGTTGGACCAGAGGGACATCCCGGGAGTAGGAAGAGATACTATCCTGCTTTGATAGTAATAGATGCGTTTTCCCTTGAATAACGCTGAGCGTAAGAATCACGCAGAACACATAGTGCCAAGAACATCCTCGGCAGACTCGCGAAGTGGGTATCTAAGACTTCGGGTGGATAGGTTCACCTGGAGGTGCTAAGGATATAACAACCCTTAGGAGTTGAAACTACACGATTCTATTGGTTCTAGTGGGATCGACTCCCGCACCACACCACCCTCCCCCCCTTCCCTATCCCCTCTCTCCCATACATCCCCCCCCCCTTTTTATTTTATTTTTATTTTTCTGTTAGCTGTATCCCAATACCTGTTTGTGAGAAATGTAAGTTTGTAACACAATTTCTTTGTACAATGTATGGTGAAGATTTTGTTGTACATGTTCTTTGCTGAAAAACTCAATAAAACCAAAGTTATAAAAAAAAAAAAAAAGTGACTATAAAATTGCAGTGATGTCTATATCTATATTTAGACCCTAGGGCTCAAGTGTCTTTAATTTGAAAATCCAGAAACTCTCTCTCTGGATGAGTCTCCTATCTCTGTCTCCCCCTCTCCAGTGTTTATCGATGCATTCAATTGCCCTATATTTTAAACCGATGGGGTTGGCGTTATGCATTTTAAAAATAATGCTTGGGGACACTATTTGGATATAGAGAAAAAGAGGGGGAGCACAGGTTGAAGACTTTGGGATATATATGGTATCTTATTAGATATTTGTGGTTGTGCTTGAAAAGGTATATAAAATCACTTACACGGCCTTGTGTAAATGCTCTCACAGCAAGGTTTACTTTTCTTTGTGTTCCCTTGGTTGATTTCCTTCTTCTTTTCAGGGCTTGGTTTTCCTCATAGATTTCTTCAACAGTCTTCGGCTTGCAGTGAGGATGTCTCCCTCGGAGTGAACAGATTGAAAGACAGTTGTTTAGAGGGGGATACAGCCAGTATTTAAATAATCCAAAACTTTTTACTCTAAACAAATATAAATATATATAAAGGCAGTAAATACTGCCAGTACTCACACGGGCAAGTGTGAGTACAATCCTAGGGGAAGGTATCTTTATATCCGAAATGATCTTCACAAGTGGTAATCTATAGGTGTGATTTGGGTCCTGTGTGTAATAATAGATGTAAATCAAATGTTACTCACACGGCCTTGTGTGAGTAGGTACACAACAAGGTATCTTTAACTTGAATTTTTTCTTTTATTCAGGTTCCTGATCTTCTTCCTGGTCTTCTTCTATGGTGTTCAACTCCCAGTTTAGGAAATCCCCCTCGGTGTGAACAAATTTAAAAACAAATGTTAGTAGGAAAATATCAACATATTTCTGTGGTGACCTACTAGCGAACCCAAGCAGATATATAAAAGCAGATATACAAAAGCAGATATATAAAAGCAGCAAATGCTGCAAGCACTCACACGGGCAAGTGTGAGTGCAATCCTAGGGGAAGGTATCTTTTTTTTCCTCTTTTTTTCTCTTTCTCTCTGCAGGTGTGTTTACACCTGCTGCCTTATAAGGGTAATGGTGGTCTAATATATAGGGATCTATAGAATTAAAAATACAAATAATACTCACACGGCCTTGTGTGAGTAAATGCACATCATGGTGTCTTTAAATCCTTTGCAGTACTGTTAAGGTAAAGTTCCAAGTGGATAAGTGTATAAAGATGATCCCTCCTTGGTGTGAATATAAAATGGAGCAATGTCACGATTCTAATGGGCTACAATGAATTTTATTTTCAAAAGCTCTAAAAACAACACATGTATAAAAACAATAGAAAAAATGCATAAAAAGAAATGCATAAAAAGAGAAAGCAGCCCGTCAGTAGGAAATTGCTCGTGGATCTCGTGGAGCTCAGCTAACTTGCTCCGCGTCCGGATATAGTGCTGCCCCCTCAAGGCCGTGTGAGTAACATTTGATTTACATCTATTATTACACACAGGACCCAAATCACACCTATAGATTACCACTTGTGAAGATCATTTCGGATATAAAGATACCTTCCCTAGGATTGTACTCACACTTGCCCGTGTGAGTACTGGCAGTATTTACTGCCTTTATATATATTTATATTTGTTTAGAGTAAAAAGTTTTGGATTATTTAAATACTGGCTGTATCCCCCTCTAAACAACTGTCTTTCAATCTGTTCACTCCGAGGGAGACATCCTCACTGCAAGCCGAAGACTGTTGAAGAAATCTATGAGGAAAACCAAGCCCTGAAAAGAAGAAGGAAATCAACCAAGGGAACACAAAGAAAAGTAAACCTTGCTGTGAGAGCATTTACACAAGGCCGTGTAAGTGATTTTATATACCTTTTCAAGCACAACCACAAATATCTAATAAGATACCATATATATCCCAAAGTCTTCAACCTGTGCTCCCCCTCTTTTTCTCTATATCCCTGTACAAACAAGGATCCTGGATAAGGATCCTATTGGGGTCAGAGCCATAGGACACGAAGACGAACCAGAGGGAACCTTTGTTTATAAGGTTGTAACATCCATTGACACATTTCCCCTGTTCTAGAACTACATCAGGGAGCGCCCGGGTTTTTTCTTGTTCCATGGGGACACTATTTGTAAGCAATTTTTTCGAGGACACCAACACTGAGAGGTTTAATAGTTTTCCCTACATATTGGAGGCCATAGGGGCACTCCAATAAATAAACTACAAACTCTGTTTTACAATTTGCAAATTGTTTAATTCAAAACACTTCCCCTGTAGTGTTTTATTTGAACTCCTTTTTATTAGTAGAGGCGAATTTACAGGCCTTATAGGAAATACACTGAAAAAACCCCTTGGGCTTGATAAGCCATCCATCATTTTGTTTTGTCTTGAAAGCACTTGGGGCTAGTTTATTCTTCGAATTCGGAGCCTTTTTAAAAATTACTTGTGGCCTCTCTTCCAAGGCTTTCCCTAGAACCGGATCCTGTTTCAGAATGTACCAATATTTATTTATGATATTTTTAATTTATCTTGCCTTTCTGTTATATCTTGTTAAAAATGTGGTCTGAAAGTCTTTTTAGTTCCCCATCCTAATTTTTGGCTGGAGGAGGGAGTCACGGTCAATTTCATTTGTTCTCTGTAGGGCTGATGCAACTGTTGAAGCATCATATTTTCTATCCAAATTTTTTTTCTATTAGTGCTGCATGACTGTGATAATCACTGTCTTTACTACAGTTATGTTTAATACGCTTCAGTTGTCTGAAAGGAATATTGTGCACCCAACCTGGATGGTGGCAGCTCGATTTAAAATATAGTTATTTGCATCCACTGATTTAAAAAAGGTCCTCATGTGAATTTCTTGATTTTCAATCAAAATAGCAAGATCTAAAAACTCCACCACTTTCTCGCTATACTTGCTAGTAAACCGAAGATTGAGAGAGTTGGTATTGAGATATTCTAGAAAGCAGTTCAAATATGTTTCATCTCCATTCCAAATGAAGAAGATATCATCTATGTACCTATGCCAGAGGACCAGGTTTGCACCAAATGGGTTCCGGGACCAGATAGTCTCCAATTTCCCAGACACCCATAAACAGAATAGCAAAACGGGGTGCAAGTCTGGTACCACACTTCTGCAAATAAAAACTTCCATTAAAAGAGAAATAATTATGCTCTAGACTAAAAGCGTTACTTAATAATAAAATAATAAATAATAATTTAATAATTTTAGTTTATAATAATATTAGTTTTTAATAATAAAAACTCTACTTGGTCAGCCATAAGATTATAATGTAATGTTCTTCTTCGTATTGCATCGTATTGCATCAATCCCTTGAGCATGACTAATCGATGTATACAGGGATGGGACTTCCGACGTCACCAAAAAAATAACCATTTTCCCATTTTGTTTTGCTTAGAAGGTCTAATATTTGCATTGTATCTCTAAGATACGACATAATCTTGACCACATACTTATTCAAGATGACATCAATATACTCTGAGATTCTCAGTAACCGACCCAATACCCGATATAATCGGTCTACCTGGGGGTTCGTGCAAATTCTCGTGAATTTTCGGAAGAAAATAGAAAACTGGTATTATTGGTTTAATTTTACTAATATAGCTAAATTTATCTTCACTAAGAATTCCGCTCAACTTCCCTTCTTATAAAAATGAATGTAATGCCTCTAAAAACTAAAGACTTAGCTGATTGGAGGGTGGCAACCTCCTACCTAATTGAAGCTCACTCCCTCCCACATTTAAGTGGTTAAAATCTCACTCCATGGCATCTCCCACTCTCAGGGGAACTTGCCTGCTTACAGTGTGATTGTGACAAATCTATTACAGAGTGCTTTTCCTGGTATTGTACAGGTTAATAAAAGCTTCAATCAGACTTAGAACTTTTGCAACTAATTTTGACAGATTTATTATAAATCATTCTTCCTGGCAATGCACAGGTTATTAAGAATCTATATTAGTGTAGGGACCCTTGAAACGTGGTCTGCCGTGCATTTGGTTCAAGGGCTTACAACAATTTGGCCAAAATGTTAAACTAAAAGACCATTTTATTTATTAGTTATTTTTACATGTATATTTAGGCACTGTACCGTATGTAAGTTTTTCTGGATGTGCAGCACTGAGCTTTGTCTGTGTTTTATGTTATGTCTCTGGTTTTAAATATATATATTGCCATGCTCAGTAGAACTCCTCTGTGAAACTTATATGCTTATATATATGTTGTGGGTATTTTGGGGGATCAATATGAGCTTGTAGGTGTTCTGTATGTTTTATAATTCTTGTTCAGCTAGTCTTAGCTGATTGGAGGGTGGCAACCTCCTACCTAATTGAAGCTCACTCCCTCCCACATTTAAGTGGTTAAAAGCTCACTCCATGGCATCTCCCACTCTCAGGGGAACTTGCCTGCTTACAGTGTGATTGTGACAAATCTATTACAGAGTGCTTTTCCTGGTAATGTACAGGTTAATAAAAGCTTCAATCAGACTTAGAACTTTTGCAACTAATATTGACAGATTTATTATAAATCATTCTTCCTGGCAATGCACAGGTTATTAAGAATCTATATTAGTGTAGGGACCCTTGAAACATGGTCTGCCGTGCAGTTGGCTCAAGGGCTTACAACAATTTGTCCAAAATGTTAAACTAAAAGACCATTTTATTTATTACACTGGCGACACACTTTATTCGATCTCGGCTAGTCCCACGAATTCGGGTATACTCGGGTGTATTGAGGTTTGTGACTGTTTTCTGCCCGAGTGCATTGCGTTATTTTCCAGGCAGGGATTGAAGCATTTTATTCCCGCTGGCTGCAATACTGCACAGTATATATATATATACTGCATTACAATTCATGAATGTATGCCATCTGGTAGACACGCGAAGCATTGCAGCCTATTAAATCCTAATCATTATCATTTAACAGATCAGCCGCCCATCAGCCAGGCATGAACCCAGGCTGGGAAAGCAAATGCAACGGGGCTTGTCAGAGGTGAGGAGTGGCGCATTCCAGGTATCTGCCAGGTACATACCGGGTATTTGCTCGAATAAAGTGTGTCGGTGCAGTCATGTCCGAGCAAAATGCCTTCATATCAGTTCTCGTGACCCAGTCCTGATCTGTGGCCCCCGCTCTGCTTGCAGGTCTGCTCGTGGACCTGTCGCTTTCAGAGTCCGAGCCCGCCATTTGCCCGCTGTCTTCCCCTCCACTCACTAGCGTCGGCTCTCCTTTTTGGAAATAGTCGGTAACCACGGAGGTTCTTTTGCGTGTAGCCACTTTCTTTGGCATCCTTAGGTGTTCCGATTTCTAGGCTGCTGTGTTTCACTGTTGATCGTCGGTTTTTTATGCTTTTATTATTTAATATTGGTGCCGGCTGGGACGGAGCCTCTCACTTAGGCATCCATAACCCTAGTCGCCGCGCATGCGCCCTTTTCTTTCTTTTTTAATTTGAGGTGGCCATGCATTGGGGAGCTCAACATCAGCGGAGGCGTTTCTGCACAGTGGCCGTATGATTCTGACAGCAGTTTAGTGAGGCAAGATGATCTCTCCTCTTTCACCCCAAGCCGCAGCACCCAGCTCCTCAAATCTGCCTTTCTTGAATTCAGGGAACCAATTTGTTATTGCAAACAGTGTAGAGTCTTATAAACCTGCTTTTGCAAGTGATGTTACAGCCTCTACAGTCCCTTAGTGTGGTTAGGCTGCTTTTTTTTTTTTTTAAGTGTATATTTATTTATTTACTGTCTTGTGGGGAACTGTTTCTTTAAATCAGCCCTGCGGCGGCCATTTTGGATTTGGCTGACACGCAGGCTGGAACGCATGGAGCTCGGATGCTCCAGCCCCTGCAGCAGCTCTGCACAGACTTCACCTCGGAGGCACCAGGAGGCGGAGGTAAGCGGAGGGAGCGCAGGTAAGCAGGGGGAGATCGGCACGGCCCACGGCTCACCCCGCGCGGCCGCTGGTCAGGAGAAGGTAGATCTTGTACCGAGCCCCCTCTCCCTCACTATGCGGCCATTTTAGACTGCCAGAAGCCGCGCCAGAGCCCCGCACCACCTCGGCCAGCACCCCCGGCAGCCCCAATCACCCCCACAGCGGAGTGGAGCAGGCAGAGGAAGGGGGAGCAGGCAGAGGAAGGGGGATATATAGAGGCGCTCTCCGGCTGGGGACAGGTATGCCCGGGGCTCCGCTCCGCTCACCCACCGCTATAGGGCAGTGACGGCCATTTTGGGTGATATTCAGCCTCTCCTAAGCCTCGTGCTGCCCCAGGCTGGAATATTTATGGGATAATTATGGGTTACTCACCCAGTTCTCCCTCTTGTGAGCCTGCCCTTATTATAGCTCTTGCTCTCTGCGGGCAGGGGAAGCCAGGGGAGAGTTTGACACCGGGTCACGATCCTTGAAGGAGCTCTGCTCTGGGGCTGCAACTGCTGTTCTGCACAGTAGGCCCCAGTACCCAGGTTATTCATAAGATATCCAAATTAATGTCTTATATATGTATTTATGTCCTTGAAATGATCAGCGCGTCTTGGGTTATTTAGATTTGAACAGTATCACTTAGTTTGGTGTAGTACAGCATCACACAGCCATCTTGTTTCGGCTCCAAGCCCCGTCCTTCATAGTGACTTTTTTTATTGCCATATCTCATTAGATTTTTTATACATGTTTTTTTATATGTTTTATATGTTTCTATTTTTATATGCACTTTTAGCTATGAATCTTTTATTCTTTTTAATCTTTTAAGTTTGTTACCTTTCTGTGAGATGAGCCTCCTGTTACTATTTTTCCACACTCCTCTCCTCTTTTTTTGATGTGTTTGAGATCACTAATGCATTGTTTCTTTTAACATTGATTCTCTTCTGTTCCCTTAGGAACTACTTTGAATTATCCTTTTTCTGTGTGTTAGGTTTTAGTATGTATTAGTGAATATAGTTTGTTGTTATTTTTAGTGAATAAAGTATTTGTAGTGTGCACCTTTTATGTTACAGTAGGCTACAGCACATCAGTATTGATATTGTTTGCCCTGTTTAGGGCTTAACAGCAAGTGTACAGGGCTACTATTCGGAATAAGGTATGCAGCAAGCCGCTTGGATCTTTACGGCTGATACTGTGCCCTGATTGGATATGTCACGTCATATGAGACAGCCAGCCAATAGCAGATTACCATTGACTCCTGAAGAAGCTACCAGCAAAACGCAGAAGTGCTCACGCGTCGAGTCCTGTTCTTGTGTATTGAAGGCAGTTGCGTCCGCGATCACGTGAGGCTCCGCAACTTTATGAGAAGGAGAACCCGTAAGACCGTTGGTGTTTACAATGGAGGAGACGCCGGCGCAGCGGACCCTCCGCGGAAGCAAGCCACCTTCTGGTTCTCCACACTCCACTACTGGACATCATTGCATGTGGTACACTTTATGCCCTTGCATGGGGCTTTCTTTTGAGTTCCCACTGCCTGCCATTCTTTTGTATTTATGCCAATATATTGAGTGCTTTTTCCCAATCATTTAGTCGCTGTGGCCATAGTTTTTTATTCGTGCTGTGTTTGGAAGAATAGCATATCAGTGCTTTCTATTCCCAACATCCTATCTCTTTGTGTTTTGTGTTTTTCACGTCTACACCGGTGTCCTGCGCTCTTTGATATGTTCAAACCAATACGAATAGAGGATCATCAAGGAAGGTCCAGTGAGGGTCGAGCTGCAATCTATCACCGTCTGTATGTTTCTGTACTATTTTTATTCTATTATTTTCAGTTTTGTATTATACTTAATATTGTACGTCCCAGACACCAACAGGAGCGCCTGGTGAATCTTTTGTTTATATTCATGAAACTTTCTGTGTGTAAGTTTTAGGTGGGATATTTTGGTCGATATGCAGTTGTTTTGTTTGCAGGAGTTCGGGGACCAAAGATACCGGTAGCCCCCTAATTCTCCCCAGCGTGCAAGAATGATTTGCCTGTATGCAGGTTGAATTACACCAGAGATGCCAAGTGTCCACCAGACTCATGGTTTTCGAGCCCAGATATCAAAGTCCTACTGTATCTCCTGCATGTATATGGGTCTCCCCAAGTTATAACATATATTAAAATATGTTTTATAATGTTTGGTGAATTTACTATAAGTGTCCTTTCAGTCAGCCTAGACATCCATATAGGTGCTGGGAAAGTCTGGACAGACATCCTTGTTCAAAGAGGAAATGGGATGTTGAGAATTGTCGGGGTTCTAAGTGGCCGGGGCAGGGTAGAGTACTGTTTCCAGAGAAAAGAGATCCCCTGTGGGAGAACCCTCTGGTTTTCCAAACTCAGTGAAGCCTGCCCAGTAGGTGGCAATGGGTTGACTGGGGGAAGTGGCAGAATGTCGCCATGTTTCCCATTGGTCAATTCATATGTCCCACCCATATGGCATCCCGAGACGGCTTGGCACGCCCCCTCCTCTGACATCAGCCAAAGGACAAGACCCTATTCCTATTGGCTGGCGGGGAGGAATTCCTACGCTCTGGTCACTCCTCCTACTTCCATGCTGAAAATAGAACAGCAGAAGTTATGTAAGGAGAAGCCCCAGTCAAGAGAACCAGATGATCCTGTGACTTGGGCCGGTGATGCAAAGGTGAGCTTTTCAAAGTTGCTCTGTTACGAATAGCAGAGCAACCAGCTTCATTTTTGGAGCTAAGAAAGCGAGTAATACACAAGTAATAATGGTGATCAAATGAGTGATCGGGATTTGTATGAAAGTGAACCCAGTGAAGAATATATGTGAAAAAATGCCTCTACTCAACCCTTCTTTTAGACTGCTTCATGGACCTAATAAACACATCTTACTCCAAACATTGAGGGGAGCGGTGGCTGGAAAATGACAAACTATATTATATATTATAATTTATATAGCTGTATATTTATATAACTATATTATATATATATATATATATATATATATATATATATATATATATATATATTATCATTTATATAGCTGTATATTTATATTTAACTATATTATATATATATATATATATATATATATATATATATATATATATATATATATATATATATTATAATTTATATAGCTGTATATTTAGCCTGAGCATAAATGATGGAGCATCATAGATGAATATAGCTGCCCGTAATCCAGTATGTGCTTGTGGCCTACTGTAACTAATTGTTGTTTTTCCTATACACTGTAGGGCGACAACTCTTCTGGTTGACCAAATAAGTGAAGAGAATGATGACAGGTGTGCTACAAGGGTCAAGTACGCTCTAGAGCAAAATCACAATATAACCGCATCTCAGAGCAGCATCAAAGTGATGAGAAAAATATTGGGATGTAAATATGGACGTGTAAGGTTAGTACTGGACAGTACAGAAGGTAAAAGTGTGGATTAAGTAACTGTACAGTACCTCTAAAATAATTCCTTGTCATTACGGCCAATGGACTTGGCGCTCTACTCGCCCCGTGGGGAGAGGGATTCAGCTACGAGCAACGGTTAAGGCTCCTCACGGTAGCATTTGGAAAAGGTTTAAATTAAATTAATTTACAAAAAAGTCCTTTAAATTCACGAGAATCATTGAAACACCACCACCCCCCAAAGAAAAAGAAAGAATGGCAAAAATTGTTAATTTATCAAAAACATGATTCAGATTATGGTTTATTTAAATCAGAACATACTGGACACCTAAAAAGCTCCTATTGAACCTCCAAAATAACCACAACATATATATAAGCATATGAGTGTCACAGAGGAGTGCTACTGAGCATGGCAATATAAATTTAAAACCAGAGACAGAATATAAAACACAGACAGAGCTCAGTGCACATCCAGTGAAACTCATACACGGTACAGTGCCTAAATATATATGTATAAATATCTAATAAATAAAATGGTCTTTTAGTTTAACATTTTTGGCCAAAATTGTTGTAAGCCCCTGAGCCACTGCACGGCAGACCACATTTAAAGGGGTTCCTAACACTAATAGGTACTTGCTTGCTTGCAGTTTGGTTGTGACAAATCTAATACAGAGTGCTTTTCCTGATAATGTGCAGGTGAATAAAAGCTTAGAACTTTGCAACTAATATTGACAGATTTATTATAAAGCATTCTTCCTGGTATTGCACAGGTTATTAAGAATTTATATTAGTGTTAGGGACCCCTGGAAAGACCATTTTATTTAATAGATATTTATACATATATATTGGCCCCTAGTGCTTTAAGATAAAAACAAGGGAAGCCCAATCTAGGGGATCAAACGAATAGAGCAAGATGGCAAGAGTGTAATCCTAAAGGATTCCACACATGTGTAGACTGTGAGGCTTGCAAATTTGGCATCAACAAATGCAAAGGCTTCACCTCTAAACAAACAGGTGAAGCTTTTGCAATTTCAAGTTTAATCAACTGCAATACTGATTTTGTAGTGTACCTTTTAGAATGTCCGTGCGGCCTACAATATGTGGGATCCAGGATCCAGATTATCTAATTTAATTTTCAGATTATAGGATCTAAACAAACAGGTGAAGCTTTTGCAATTTCAAGTTTAATCAACTGCAATACTAAATACTGAATACTGAATACTGAAACAGTTACAGACCAGATTAAAATGTAAGACACCCTTAGATTTGAAAGAACTTAAACTGGTGGTGGATGTGAGAGTCTCTGGTAGGTTGTTCCAGTTTTGGGGTGCTCGGTAAGAGAAGGAGGAACGGACGGATACTTTGTTGAGCCTTGGGACCATGAACAGTCTTTTGGAGTCTGATCTCAGGTGATAAGATCTGCATGTGGTAGGGGTGAGGAGCTTGTTCAGATAGATGGGTATTTTACCAGAATCCAGATTATCCAGATTATCTTAATTTTCAGATTATAGGATCTTTTATGCATTTAATATTCATTTTAACACCCATTATTTTAAATTTGGATAGTAAAGTTGATATATTTTAAATCGTTCACTTTAACACCCAGATTGTGGTTGAGTGCCCAAAACTAGGTTAATTTTCTTGCTCTGTTCGTGTTCATATATCTACCTAGGAAGCACCTCCACCAATATTATACTTTAGCAGATGCTGGGGTCACCATAACAGTATTAGTTTTTAACTCTTCCATGCTGCAGTTTCAACTATCAGTTGCCGCTCGCCAGGATTATACTGTAGCACTCGGAAAAAATACAAGTCGTTCGATGGTGCATTTTTTTTATCGAACCACAAAGACTTGGATTTTTTCTTAGTGAATGCCATTTTTACCAACATGTTTTAGTGCGCGATGAATCAATGCAAAGTCATTTGGCAGTGCACTGATTTTATCGAAGTTTAGTGAATAGGCCCCTTCGTCTCAAACTGGGATAAGACAACAGGAGATTTATCTGATTTATTATACAGTAAAAAATACTGTTGTTATTATTATACCACCGTTTACTATTATATTATTCATCTAGTTTGTTATTTAATTTGTTCATTAACATTACACGGTACATCATATTTCCAGTGTGTCCAGTCCACACACACCAGTCCAGTGACCAGTGACCCTGCCCCACAAGGGCTGTCACTAGTAAAAAAAAATAATAATAAAAATATATCTAATTAGACTACACTCTATTAATTAATACACATGGATACCTTGATTTTAGGGCTGCCTGCTGGCTGTGTTCTGTACTTGTTTTGTTGTTCTAGCCATTAGCCAGGTCAACCATTTCTAACATTTTGCTTAACAAAATTTGTAGTATTTAACTGTGACTGGCTGGACTGCCCCCTGTCTGTATGTGTCCAGCATATGTTGACTCACCTGGCCTCAGTGGCCATTTTTTTTCTTCACCTACTGTATAAGTAGTAGTATAATTCTAAAGTCCATTTATTTCATAGCAACTAGTGTAGTGACTGGTGGTAGTGGGTGGCTGGGTATTTGAGAAGGGTTCAGGAGGGAATGAGATGGAGGAGAGCTATATGCTCCAGCCACCTGCCAGTGTGAGGCAGTTAAGTAGGGCTAGTATATAACAGATGATAATCTGAGTCTTCAGACCCTAGGCTGCATAGCAGCCACGGTGATCATTTTTAAAGATTATGAAAACACAGATTCAATCAGTAAAGTGAAAACTCAAAAGCAGCGGGTCTATGGAGCTGAACTGCATTAATTTCAGGCCCAGGGACCCCCTGATTCCCATGTTACATGTCCACGTATGGGGTGCCGGTATCTCTTGCATGTTTAAATGTCCAGGTGATGTGAAGGGAAAGAATTAAACTTGCACTAGATACTGACACCCCATACTGGGGCCTGTATCTCTGGAACCACGGAGTCCCCGAGGATAAAATAAATGCAGTTCAGCTCCGGAGACCCCCTGCTTCAATACTATTTAATAAAAATAACTATAAAAGTAACTTCATTACCATAGTGGAATGTAATGATGGGTTAAATCAAAGTACCTGGTTTGTTAGGGGAAAAGGGGGTGGGTGAAGGAGGTAGTTTCACTGGGGTTGATGATTAGGCATCCCGGGAGGTATGCTGGAGGGGTTGATCCCTTACTTACCTTAGAGGTTACTACCACCACCATCTGATGGAATCAAACCCATTGATTATCATTGTGGTAAACTATGCCCACAATGCGGGCAAGGATTGCCACAATGGCAATGAATGGACACCATAAAAAAACATCCACAAAATAAAATACATTACAATTTAATAAAAACAAAACATTTGCCAAGAAGTGCATTGATTGTCAATGTGGTTATCTATACCCAGAAAATAGAGAAACACATTGCCAGTCAATGGGCATCTTAAAAAATATATACACAGTTATATAAAATCCAATCAATGTGTTTCTTCCCTTTGTCAGGATGAAGATTCATCCTCCTTATCCAACTGTACCAACTCTGGACCCATGACAAATAATCCTCATCTGCAATGATACAAAGAAGTCCACGATCCTCAGTTGCTTGCAGAGGAGTCCCCGGTGAGTAGATTTTTCCATCCTTTTCTTCTTTCTTCTTTAACAGGTGCAGGAGATATTGATCCGCTGGCATCTTGAAGTCAAATGAGACATCACAGTTGACTGAGAAATGTTACATGCACCAATCCGAGGTGCACAGAGCGTGATTGATTCTGTCAATTTTCACTGTGCGTCTCTTCCAGACTGATGCAACCCGATAGGATTCACAAAGCGGGAGTCCCATTCAGAAGCAGGGACCCCCGCTGTGTTAATACTGTTGGCCAATTCCCCCCTGCCAGCACTATGCCGTGAACACTTGACTTTTGGTCCACGGTTCACCAGCACACGTGTTGGGGCAGGTTAGAGATACAGGATGCTGAATCTGCAGACATTGGAGTTTCATGGCTTGATTTTTTTGCGCTCCCTATCTTTTCTCCAGTCCAATTAGGAAGCATGGACCTGCGCAGCACAACCACGACAGCACTATATCCGGAGCCGCGGCTTGCGTTTTTTCAGTCACATCTTTGATAAACCTTGATAAAGGGCGCACAGCTCGAAACGCGTAGGTGGGCATTTTCTGTGTTATCCAGGGTTTATGTTTGATCCCCTTATTTAATAAATGGAATTATTTTTGCCACCATGAGCCTCCTCCATTCTTTTTAGGCAGTGCACTGCCTTTGTTCACACATCTTTGGAGACCATAAGTCTTGCTACATCTGTATCTGAACATAGCGCAAAGGAAACTTCAGAGCTAAGGTGATGAATATACTCTTCTATCCCCCTTCTTCAGAATGGCAGAAGAGCAGTGCAGTCATGGGTTAGTGTCGTATCTCACCCACAAGTAGAAAAAAATAAATGTCAGCATCACAGAATGCTGAAAAAATGCACAGTTAGAAATGCCAGTTTCTTTATCTTAGTGACATTTCTGGCAAAAGATTGCCTAAAGTATCATGGCACAGCATCAGAGGCATAACAATTTAAATTACACAGTGGGGGTATATATAATGCAGCCCCTTAAAAAGGCAGTTACTACAAATATATAGAGCACAATGGGCTGGATTTTCCAGATAGCAAAAAGACAAGCAAATGTTTTGTTACTGTATATATGCAAAAAACAATAATTAACCAGAACCAAAACCAGGAACATAAATATTGACTGAAGGAACACATCAAGGAAACTAAAAAAAGTGTAAAACATTACATTCCTTAAGCAAAACCAATGGAGGTCTGGTATGTAGAGTGAATAGGTAAGTGTGTCCCATCTGTTTCCAGATGTACAGTATAACCAAATGTATTTCATAGGCTTATAAATCACCAGCGCTCCACTCTGTAGCTACATGAGCTAAAAACACCATGGAGTCCTTGGAAGAAATTAGCATAGTGGCAACCCTGGCATCTTTACATACATTTATTAATGTATGTTAATCACTCTACACTTTCCTAAATCTCATCTTCCCTGCTGAAATCCCTCTCCTGGTTTCCTATCAAATCCCGTATCACACACTCATTTCTCCTCCTCCCTTTTAAAGCTTTTACAATCTTTTTCTCCTCCTTAAATCTCAGCCCTAATTTCTCGCTATACTCCATCCTGACTTGCATTCTGCTCAAGGATGTCTTCTCTCTTACTCCTTTTGTATCTAAAGCCCTCACCCACCTTAAACCTTTCTCACGGACTGCCCCATGCCTCTGGAATGCCCTTCCCCTCAATATCCAACTAGCACCCTCTCTATCTAGTCTATTTATCGCATTAATAACTTTGTAAACTGTCATACTAGTTTTGTAATATGTCTTTTAAAATATGTCTGTCATAAAAAATATATTGGTCGTACTTATCTTTATCAGGGATAGAACATATTCCACTTCATCCTTTAGGGGGTGATAGCTTAAACAAATTGAATGATAAAGAAATGTTTTGATATATTCTATGAATAACCTATATTCATCTGGCTTAAATATGGACTGGAAACTTAAACATTTTTTGACAGATTAATAGTTCCAGTTCCAGTCCCTAAAGAAATAAATGCTTTCAAATATACTGCTAAGAGAGAGATGGGGGTATCTTTTTAGAGAAATGTAAATGCTGGAACAAACACTAAGGGGTTCATGCAGTAAGCAGCGGAAAGGCAATTCTCGCCACTTTCCCGCCTAAAAAGCCTATCCGTATTCAGTAACGGGCGAGAAAGTGGCGAAATTCAACCAAATCGCCAGTTTGGCTGGCGGTTTTTTTTCCGCCAGTGGCGGGGCGAGAAGGCACTTTCCGCCTAAAAATCCAACTTTTTCCGCCACGCTGTATTCTAGTAGAGGCGAGAAGCTAAGCGGAACTGTTCGCCTCTCTAGAATACCGTTTTGCTGGCGGATCAGCCACGCAGAAAAAGATGGCAAGTTGCTGCTCAGAGGCAGCGGATGAGCGGCGGATGGGCACTTAGAAAAAAAATGCTTCTTGATATATATTATGTTAGCATGATGTCAATGGGGCTAACACATATTACTTTGTATTTTTTATTGTGCTGTGTTATAAAAACATGATTATTTACATTAAGTACTTCATGTAATTGTCAGAATAGTGTAACCTTTTACGTGTATAATGTTTTAAATATGTGTTTTTTTTCTGCTATGAATAATTAAAGAATAGATCAAAGTCTTATTCATGTTAAGTATTTGGCTAGTGTCTTAAAGGAACACTTCATATAAGATGCTTCATGTGTGTCAAGATAAAAAATTATATAGTTAAGAAACATGAAATACATTATAGTAATAGCAAGTACATATTACTGAATGTTTGCATGTATTTCATTATGATTGTAATGTGAAAAGCATGTGTGAAGTCACACATTATGCATGTATTTAATATTGACATGTTTTATGTTAAATAACTCTCTTTAGTACTTAAACAATCGTGTTACCAATTATGTTCACACAAGAACATTCCATGATTTTTTTGTACACAATGTACTGCTACACTTGCATGTTCCTACAGTTCTTCACACACCAATAAAATCACATATGAGATATGGATATGGATATGGATATGTTAATGTTTTTGTTGTTATTTCACTTGATCTTATGTGAAGCACAATCAAGTGTGTTCATGTTTGAAATGATTGCTAATAAACACCTTCATCGTGCTATGTGCTGTCATATATGTGTCCAAATTATTGTTAACACATTTCATTGCACACACTTGTGTACATAGCAATTGAATGGATTTTGATTGTGTTGTAAGGTTGTACTTCAACATTTGGTGTAGTCATTATCAAACATGGATCATTATATTAGTCGCATGTTTTATGTGCATATTAACAGTTACTCATTGTTTAACAACAGTAATTAGTTTTGCTACTGCAATTCTATATAGTCAACAGGTTAATTGACATCGGACACGTGACATAATCACATATGTATTTAAAGGAGGAACAATCAACCCTCCTTGTGACGTCGACATGGATATGCTAAACCAGACATTTGCTGATGAGAAGGCGGATGCTTGTTTTGCAGGAGGCTCAAAATAGACAGGATGTGATAGTGATAGGAGAGGGAAAGGAGAGGGATAGGAGGAGAAGACACAGGAGACACGTGTTGTTAGTCCGTCCACGTGTGTACCGTGAAAGAACACTTTTAGATGGGCTGAGTGAGGAGGAGACAAACACAAATAGAGGAGGTTTAGAGTCCTCCCCAAAATCCTCAGTTACTTCACACAAGGCTCGGTGATTAAAGGGGTTTAAATACCACAAGATGCAAAAGGTTCAATCAACCATACAATACAGGTAAGTAACCGCGCCCATCACTGTGGGTGGACAATTACCACTAAAACGCCAAAATGGAAAAATAACAAATCTTTTATTATTATTCAAAACAAACAACATATGACGCTTACTCTAAACTAGATAAAACCAATTAAAATCTGATGGTAACTGGTGTCGTCACACGGCTAGCAGTCAAGGTGGGTTACCATTAGAACTGAATGTGAGAGGTACAGCACATAAATGGTTAATACATAAATAAGTGCTATAAAGCAATTTCCACTCTCATAGGTAACTCCAGTGTGCATATGTGGATAAAGGGTAAATGCATGCATACAAGATACATATACATCCAGTGGTGTGCACGTCGTCGGATGTCCCTCAGTTACATATGTTACTGCACAGTATCTAGGACATAGGACTGATACAAAATACCCAATCAGGCTTAATACTGCACACTGTTATATCGTGGGATAAACGCTGTATGTTGCGGAGGCTATATATTATATACAATCACTCATTGCCATATTAGCCCGCATTCACATAGGATACACATAGATAATAGCACTTTAATCAGTGTCCTGAGCGTAACTATCCCGCAGCTGCCGAAATAACATGGACTGATCTCACCAGTTAACCTTCTCCTCCACGACGTCAACGTGGTGACGTCATGCCGACGTACGTTTCGCGCGTGCGTGGACCTGCGCTTTCTCAAGGTGGGAGGTACTTGTGTAGAGAAGCGCTATCCTTATGTATGTTTTGCTTAAGTGGTGGGAGGTAACAGAACCTCCTTCTTTAAGGCTGTAGCCCATATACCTGTAATGTTAGGACAATTTGTCTTTATGGAGTGTCTTTATGGTTTCTGATAGACCCCAGGTGCTCGAGTATCCTGATTTTAAATTGTCTGAAGGTTTTCCCTACGTAGATTTTACCGCAGGAACAAATAATTAGGTATATAACCCCCTCTGTTGTGCAGTTAATGTATTCTTTTATTTTAAATACCTGCTTGTTGTCGGAGTCTGAAAATTCCATGGTTTTAGGCACAAATTTGCATGCTTTGCACCTCCCACAAGGGTAGGATCCCTTGGGTTTTTGGTCCAGCCAAGATAAATGCAATGACGGTTTTCACTGTATATCCTATGTCTAGGAGTTTAACATACACAGGGACAGTGAGATACATAGTTATTGTGAGCACTTTGGAGGCAGATACATAAACCTGAAGGACAAGCAGACAAGCAGACAATTGGAATAACACATTTTATTATTTTCCTATCATTATCCCTGAGAGGGGATGTCCTAACATTACAGGTATATGGGCTACAGCCTTAAAGAAGGAGGTTCTGTTACCTCCCACCACTTAAGCAAAACATACATAAGGATAGCGCTTCTCTACACAAGTACCTCCCACCTTGAGAAAGCGCAGGTCCACGCACGCGCGAAACGTACGTCGACATGACGTCACCACGTTGACGTCGCGGAGGAGAAGGTTAACTGGTGAGATCAGTCCATGTTATTTCGGCAGCTGCGGGATAGTTATGCTCAGGACACTGATTAAAGTGCTATTATCTATGTGTATCCTATGTGAATGCGGGCTAATATGGCAATGAGTGATTGTATATAATATATAGCCTCCGCAACATACAGCGTTTATCCCATGATATAACAGTGTGCAGTATTAAGCCTGATTGGGTATTTTGTATCAGTCCTATGTCCTAGATACTGTGCAGTAACATATGTAACTGAGGGACATCCGACGACGTGCACACCACTGGATGTATATGTATCTTGTATGCATGCATTTACCCTTTATCCACATATGCACACTGGAGTTACCTATGAGAGTGGAAATTGCTTTATAGCACTTATTTATGTATTAACCATTTATGTGCTGTACCTCTCACATTCAGTTCTAATGGTAACCCACCTTGACTGCTAGCCGTGTGACGACACCAGTTACCATCAGATTTTAATTGGTTTTATCTAGTTTAGAGTAAGCGTCATATGTTGTTTGTTTTGAATAATAATAAAAGATTTGTTATTTTGCCATTTTGGCGTTTTAGTGGTAATTGTCCACCCACAGTGATGGGCGCGGTTACTTACCTGTATTGTATGGTTGATTGAACCTTTTGCATCTTGTGGTATTTAAACCCCTTTAATCACCGAGCCGTGTGTGAAGTAACTGAGGATTTTGGGGAGGACTCTAAACCTCCTCTATTTGTGTTTGTGTGCATGTTTACCCTATCCTCTTTGCACCGGCTGGTAAAAGAGTATTATCACACTCTAAGTATTTGCAATCATTATTTGGGTGAGCGGTAGACTACAAGTTGTGTTTGCATGAGTGAGGAGGAGATAAGAAGTCGTTATCGATTGAGGTCAGCAGCAATCTTAGCTCTTTACGAAGAACTAAGATCAGATTTGGATAGTGTAACAAGCAGAGGTCGTGCAGTCCCTGGTCTTGTTAAAATGCTGTGCTCATTACATTTTTTGGCTTCTGCGTCTTTTCAAACAACTGTGGGCATAGTGGGCGGGGTCTCGCAGTCATCATTCTCGCGGGCCTTTAGCCAGTTTCTATGTGCACTGACTAGACGGCGCTAGAAATTATATTCAGTTTCCTAGTGACCAGACAGAGTGGCTGGAAGTCAGAAATGGCTTCTATAACATAGCAGGGATGCCATGTGTGATGGGTGCCATCGATTGAACACATGTTGCCTTGATCCCGCCTAGTCAGAGTGAGCATGCATACCGTAATAGGAAACACTACCATTCCCTGAATGTGCAGGTGGTATGCGATGCAACGATGAAGATAATGAATGTTGTAGCCAGATTCTGTGGTTCCAGCCATGATTCACCTATCCTTAGGAACTCATCATTTTTCCATGCCTTTAAAAATGGGCATTTTGGGCATGGGTGGCTGTTGGGTGAGTACATATTGTGAAGTGCTAACATACATATGTCATCAATTGTAATTGCTTCTGTTTATAATTGTTCAATGTGACAACATTTGGTTAGGATAATGGTAAATTAGATTGCACATAATGTTTGTCCTGTTTTAATTGTGTAATTCGCATAATAATGCATGGTATATATATTTGATAATATGGCAATTTACAACCACACCCACAATAACAGTACAACAAAAGTGGCCATCAATACATGTGTTGTTGTAAAGATATGGGGCCTCATGCAGAGAGCATCGTTATTTCAAAACTCGCCATTTTTTGTTCAATTTCCCTCAGAAAACGGCATAAAATGGCGAGTTGCGAAAAACGCGCCATTTTTTTATTTCTATGTTTAAAACTCGCCTCGCGGCTGGCGAGAACCTCCATCGCGCCATTTTTAAAACTCTCCGAATGCAGAGAGGTGCGAACGGCAAGTAGCGGCTGTTCGCGCCAAAAAAAGGCGCGATTCTCGCATTTTTGCCGCGCCACGAAAATATGGCAAGATGGCGCTCGCCGCCTATAGTAAAGGGGAAAAAAAAGGCGCGAATTTGTTTTTACACGTTTCTGAAGCGCGCATCTCGCCAATTTAAACTCGCCACACGCATCCATGTTAAACATAGCAGAATTCGCACTTTTCTGCATATAGAGAATAAAACTCTCCAAAAAAGCTACTTTTTATGAAATTCGCCATTTTTAAAATTCTATGCTCTCTGCATGAGGCCCATGATTTCACATATTGCAATAATACTTTTATTTCTATAGTCAATGCAAATTTAACACATACTACATATGATTGTGTAAGTACTTATTATAGGTGTAAAAATAGTTCGTGTGAAGATGATATATGTCCATGATTACATATCATCTCACACATGTGACATGAAAAGTACAATTGTGGAATTTTTGCCTACAATAATACTTGAAATTGACCTTCAAACATATGTGACAACATTAAGAAAATGTTTAATCTCTATATTAATTTGTACGTTGTCTTTTAGGTGACTCAGGGTACGGTATCCGACCGTGGCTTTTGACACCATTGGCTAATCCGCAATCACCTGCAGAGGACAGATATAATTTTGCACACATATACACTCGGTCAGTTATCGAGCGTACATTTGGACTGTTGAAAAGTCGGTTCAGGTGTTTAGATAAAACTGGCGGTGCATTAAAGTATAAGCCTGAGAAGGTTTCTGACATTGTCATTTGTTGCTGCATTCTGCACAATATTGCATTGAGTCATAACCTAGAAGGCGACATAGGGGAGGAGCTTGACGAACAACATCCCCTAATTGCTGCAGGTAACAATGAGCAGACAGCGAGTGGTGTCGAAACACGTCAGAATGTGATCGACACCTATTTCTCAGGTAACCAACAACATATGTATGGATTTTATGACATTCTGGCATCAAAGTGTGTTTTCATAACGTGTGACCTTCTTATCATCATAGGATAGTGTTTCTTACCCTCCTCCTCACATTAAACATCTGTGTATTTTGGTCAACCACATCTTGATATGGTATGTATATTCTTAATATGTCATTTTTAATTTATGTCACAGTAATTGCTTATATCATGTATGCATTAATTATCAATATTGACTAAGTTTTAATGTGTAAATGTTATCAGTCATATGTTTGTCTACAGATGTTTATACTTGACACGACAACATTCATGCTCATGTGTGCTCTAAAATACGATAACTGCACACAAAATGAGTCCATACTTAAGGTATGCATATAGGAACCAATACGTGGATACAGCAACACATGATGTAACATGAGTAGTGTGTTGTTGGCAAACTGTACATCATTTCACCTTGTTCTGTGTATTTTTGCTGATGATCACATATCATGTGTGTAGCCTTTGTTTATCTCATTTGCTGCAGTATGTGACTAAAAGTAAGTAAATGCAATGTTAAATGTTGCCAATCCATATTTATGTACTATTCAGCATCATTCTCCTAACGTGTGCTGTATACATGTAAGTGCTTATTCTTAGTTGTCCACACGTGAACTAATTATAATGTTCATTAATATCAAATGCTAGGATTCCATTGATCTATTATGTATCCATATGTGTAGTAACATTACATATAATGTATGTGTTTGTAAGCAAACATAAAAAGGTGTATGAACTAACTTCAAATAGTGAAACATTATACCTAATGTGTGTTGTATAATGTCAGCTGGCAAATGTTACATTCTGTCATGTGTAATGTTCAACATTAGCAAATACTAGCGCATAATTATAACAACATTTATGTAGTAATCCAATATGCATGATAAAAGGTAATTGTCTCCTTATTTTAGAGATTTAAGTATCAACATGATGTTACAAATAAAATATATTCATGATTTGTTAGAGTTAATGCTATACAGTATGTGCAAGTTATACAAATTATATAGGTAATGTAAGCTTTACTAATACATGTCGTCAACATAAGTTAACAGAAACATAGAAAAAGATCTTTATACATTTATATGTGTTTAGATTGTAAATATCATGAATGTTAGGAAGAACTACATGTAACAAAAATAATACTAATTTCATGATGTTACAATTGCTACAAGCACAAATAAGCTTCACAATAGCATAAGCATCATTGCTTGGAAACATAGGACCATTGTTCAAAAATGTGACACGTCAAAAATCACCAAACTCTGTTTGTCTTGACTGGAACATGCATTGATTGTGAGTCCATGTAATATTGATTTATCTGAAATACAAAGGACAGACTTTTGTACATTTGCATCCGAATGCTTATTATATTGTGAATATGTTGTATTATCATGTTCATCACTGTCCATGTTCACGCATAAGGTACACATATTGTTCCATTACAAGTACTGGTATGGTGCGGTCACAGGGACTTGCATACCGCTCGCATGTGTGTGCATAGGGCTCTGTAACACATGGCACCAGTGACTTATGGACATGTACATGCGTACGTGCACATATAACATGTCCGCTGTGTTAGAATTTTCTAACACATTCTTCTAATTACAGTACCGATAACACTGATGTTTGCGTGCATGGCGCTGCCTGCGCTGTGCGTCTGAACACCACAATTCAATGTTGGTACGCACATCATGGGCCGTCACACTGAATGTGCATGCGCAGCTGTTTATTTAAAGTGTTCATAAATTTTTTTCTAAGGCTGAGTCCCCAGTCTTCACTGTCACACGCGCGGCCGGCGGGGGGGCAGCGCGTGCACAGCGGTACACCACAATCTGCGGTCTGGGGGGAGAGGGAAGGTTTACGACGGGAGGAGGTGTGGCTGTTGGTTTGCGGGGGCGTGGCCATGACGTTCCGCTGGTGCTTCGCCCTTATTGGCTGAACCGCCACCGGGGACGTGGACACGCCTCCGTCGCAGATGTGAAGTTAAAATTCCCCTGCCTCCCTGAAAACCTGTCGCGCACCGCTGGTGAAAGGTGCGCGACAAGGTAGGTACTTGGACCGGCCGGACTGGGTGGGCGGGGCTTCATAGCACAGCGCACGCAGAGCCGTGCGCTGTGATGGTGACTGGGTGTGTTATACTGATGCGGGGCCACGCCCCCAGCGTCATCTCACACACTAATTACGACTCTGTCGCATCATGTAATGGGCACGCCCACGGACATGCCCGATCACGCCCCCTCACGTCGCTATATCACTATCTCACTCACATACTGCAGGTCTCGGTTATCACGCGCTAAACAACCACCCAACCCCCCCCCCCCACGCGCATGTGACAAACACATTAGTGTCCCCGCTGCCTTGTTATGTGTTTCAGTAGACACGTATCATTGGACACGCCCCCGTTAACATCTGAACACGCCCCCTAACGTCACAAGCTCGCCCTATGTCTGGGCAAGTGACATAACGGTTATCAATGTGCACGCGCACAACTCAATGCGTACCACACTGATGCATGTTAGTAATTAAGCTTTTATAAGTCCCAACGTTTCACTATACTATTGTTGTGTATTTTCACATATTTACATAATGTGTGTGAACACGCAAGTGAGAGCGTTTTGCCATCATATTGTATAATACATGATTAACTTCATAGTTGAGTCAGCATTGTCACATGATCACGGAGCCACGTCACAGGTGGACGCGACTAACACGATAGACAATGTGTAATTGTAAGCAAGTTTATTAACATATTCGTGTGTGTACATATATGTGTAATTTGGGCAACTACCGGATCACTGATATGTAACTGAACGTTGCATGTGTGTCATTCGAATGCAGCTGTATTTTGCACATAAATCCTAAAGTATATGGACACATTATACAAAAAGTGTGTTTTAACACTACATGGTTGTCTTTAGCGTGGGTTCATGAAATGGTGTACATGATGGTGTTATAGAAAATTAGTAATAGTTTAGTAATGGGCTAATGTTAACAATGTTTACCTTTGTCTTTATATTTAGAAACGAGATTGCTGGAATCTGCAGCTGCTGCAGGCGCTGTGTTCCTCACCGTTGCTGATGCTAGACAGAAACTGATTGGGATTCGCACTATAAATCCTGGTATGCTGAGCCACATACATGTCTGTTACACCGTCATATGGTATTTCACCATTCATTTGCCAGGACACGGACTGAGGCAGGTACACAGGTTCAGTTGTTTCCAATCCACACATGTTTGTACCATGTACAGTAGGCAGCATACAGTAGCATTGTAATTCCCTTCACATACCATTTGAGATTGTGTTATGTCCTGCTGTTGGTTTGGGTAACAGACACCAGTATGTGGTCGTTGATTGTAATTGGGATTAGATAAAAAAAAACCTGTTTATCAGGAGATATGTTCCATGTTCTAAAGTAATCTTCTTTGAATCAGCAACTTTCCAACAAGTGACAATTTCACCAGTCCAGGGGTAGTCTCTTTGAAAACATTCATTAGTAGTTAAGTTGTAACGTACTGATAATTTCCATGTTTTCGGGTTTCTTGTTTGTTGATCTTCATTAAATTTGTCTTGTATGAAATCATAAATTTGACGCAGATTAGCTTTTTTATCTTGCTGAAATTCTATGGCCTGAAATATTAAAATTTCATTTGATGTCTAACACTTGACGCCTTGTCTTCTCCGTTGTAAATTGCTGAGAGTAATGAGAAATTATAATGTTCTCAAGCAAATACAAAAGTTGATACTTTTTATCAATGTTACGTAATTTTGAAGGTTAAAAAACAAAAGCCAGTTTTTCTGCATTCAAAACTCCCACACGCAGGTGTTCAAAAAAAACCACCATGCTAAAATATTTCACTAACACATGTTTATGTAAATAATTAAGATTACTTATTCTATGTTGTCCCAAGTAATGTTTTATGAAATATTGTTATTACTTATATTACCTTTTAATGAGCGTGTGAACTAAGAACCATGTTTTGGACTAGCCATTATTACATAAATACAGAATAATTGAGCCATACTGCTGCGGCAGCTTTTATTCTTACTAATCACCGGCTTTTACCTGGCATGTTCCTGGAATGCCACGCTGTTCACCTGGAGCATGCCGGGCTCCTTTTGCCTTCCCAGCCAGGCGCATGCCCGGCTGACGCGCGGTTGATGTGTTAATTGATAATGGTTCAGGATTTACTAGGCTGCAATGCTTCGCGTGTCCGCCAGATGGCATAAATTCATGACTTGTAATGCGCTGAATCAGTAATGTGTCGGCTTGCAGGTTTTTCGTTTAAAAAAGATACTGTACCTACCACAGTGTGCCATTGTAACTTAGCCTTGGCCTTGAGACTGAAGGAAGAGTTGCCAAAATGTATCAATTTAGGCTTTTCATATTAAAGAAAGACAAAGACCAGTTTCAGTTTGTGTTACACTATTCTGCAGAGACCCACCATGAGTGTTCAAGTGCAGCCTGCTTTCCAAAAACCTGACAGAAGTTACGCGTATTTGATATGGGCCGCGATTAATGCAACAGAGGATAAGATGGCAACAGTTGCTCAAATTTACCAGTATTTTATCGAAAAATATGACTTTTACAAATTTTCGCCAACTCCTCATACGTGGAAGCGTGCAGTAAGGAAAAGGTTATGTAGTGACCCCTGTTTTCACCGTATTGAGCCCCAATTTGTTGGAGGGTATTGGTGTGTATCACCGGGTTTTTCCCGTATCTATGATCATGGAGGCGGCAAAAGGCAAAGGGTCATGTTAAAACCAACTAAGAAGCGACAGTCGCTGCCAAGTAATGCACCAGCACCAGCACCGGCTTCCAATGACGGTCCCACTGTCAGTGACAACCCTGAGCCTGAGCCTTAGGCTGAGCTGGATTTGGCGTGCAGTTTTGATGAAGCTTGCATGTAACTAAGCGATTTCCAGCCTCACCTGCTGACTACAGGTGTACATGTCCCGCTGCCAACTATCGATGTGGATGATGAAGAAAGCTGGACTGGCAGTGGACCGGCGCCGGCGCAAACTGAATGGGAAATTCAATGGTGAGTACTGTTTTGTTGCTGTATTATTTTGGTGGGGCTGGTTGGGTACTTCTTTAGGGGGCTGACCATTACTGTACTGTACTGTACATTAAAACTTTTCTTTTTGTTTTTTTCTCAGAAAAGAAAACGGCTAATGGGGGGATTTTGATGGATAATATTGTACTGTATGCTGATGTTTTCCGGCCGTACAGTATACTGTGTAATAAACCCTGAATAAATAAAACTATGCATTTATATACATATACAGTATCGTTTCATTCTGTGTCTTCCACAGTATAGTATACAGTGGTATACTGTACAGTGCCTAACATCTATGGGCAAAAATATTTTTATTCCTAGGTGCCCTAGAACAGAAGTTCCCACGCCAATTGCCCGTGAACTTGATCGCGGCTCTAAGTAGTTCTCACGCCAATTGCGCGAATATAATGTAAAATAACCCGTTCTGTGGGTCTGAGCGGGTTGAAATTTACCTGGTCCCCATGCGGGAGGACCCTTGCCATAGTGGCAAAATATCAGCCTTCCAAGACCCCCGAAACCGGAGATACAAAAAGACAGTTTAAAAGCACATTACCAAAGTGGCTTTTTTTCTGCCATGCAAGTCAATGGCAGAAACCTAAATTTTAACATCACCCTGACTCCGTTCTGTTGCCACGAGAGGGTCGCAATTTGCCATGCAATCCTGCCGCAACTAGGACTACATGGTCACCGAATATGAGCCCTCTAGGTCGAACAGAACCGGCGTTGTGGGTTCCAGGTTTCTGCTCATTCTGACTTAGCCGGTTCAAAGCTTTCTCCGCCATTGCGCTCAATGGTAGGACCCTCCTCGCCGGCGTGACCCTTTCTCGCCGCCATTACTGCTGGGACCCTGTTGGAGTCAAGTGAGGAGGTTCCTAACATCTTGGGGCAAAAAGAATTTTATTTCTAGGTGCCCTAGAAGAGAAGTTCCCACGCCAATTGACCTAGTTCCCACGCAATTGCCGTAGTTCCTACGCCAATTGCGTGACCAGCCAGTTAAAAAACAGTGCAGCAAGCCTCTACAGTACATTTGTTACACTGGCAAAGGAGCAAATGGAAACAATGTGAGGCAATTCAACATGGTCTTTTATTGGTGGAGTCAGTACAAAAACATTTATTTACAATATTGAAATATTTAAAGTGCACAGCAATTCTAACCATCAACACACAATAATACATTCTGCAGCCTTCATTAAATTCTTCTGCCACAAAACATTTTTGGTGCACGGGGCACAGGGAGTTAAAGTGACTTGCTTTTTTGTACTGGATTTGGGGGTTGTCTTTGGGGGTTTATTCATCAAATTATTATGATGAACTGCCTTTTGAAATGACACTGCTGTTAACTATTTCAGCCACACACCTCTAGAGTTTTTAATCCCTCCCTAGCCAAGCGTCAATCGGCTGAGTCACCCTAGCCTACTGTACCATCCCCCTCTCTCCACTAGCTCGTTGATCTTCTGCATATTGCCATTGTGTTCTTAATCCGCCCATAGCCGAGCTACAAACACTCAGCACGCCTGCGTCTAATCACACCATCCCCCTCCCCCAAAACTTAAAGGCCTGTTGTTTGAACGATAATGCTTTGAAAAATCCCCTCTAGAATTTGAAATGTATATCTGATGTGCACAGCACTGTGAGAATTGAGAGTACACTGATACAGTATTTCATCAGGGTGTGAAAATATTTGTCAGTCACTATGGTTTACAGTCACATGTTTTTAATACAATACAGTACATTCTTTAATATCTTTAAAATAAAAATATATAAATCCTGTATACATTATACTGTATGTACATATAATGTAAAATCACCCTTTCTGTGGGTCTGAGCGGGTTGAAATTTACCTGGTCCCCATGCGGGAGGACCCTTGCCATAGTGGCAAAATACCAGCCTTCCAAAACCCCCGAAACCGGAGATACAAAAAGACGGTTTAAAAGCACATTACCAAAGTGGCTTTTTTTCTGCTATGTAAGTCAATGGCAGAAACATAAATTTTAACATCAACCTGACTCCGTTCTGTTGCCACGAGAGGGTCGCAATTTGCCATGCAATCCTGCCGCAACTAGGACTACATGGTCACCGAATATGAGCCCTCTAGGTCGAACAGAACCGGAGTTGTGGGTTCCAGGTTTCTGCTCATTCTGACTTAGCCGGTTCAAAGCTTTCTCTGCCATTGCGCTCAATGGTAGGACCCTCCTCGCCGGCGTGACCCTTTCTCGCCGCCATTACTGCTGGGACCCTGTTGGGGTCAAGTGAGGAGGTTCCTAACATCTTGGGGCAAAATGAATTTTATTTCTAGGTGCCCTAGAACAGAAGTTCCAATGACAATTGACCTAGTTCCCACGCCAATTGCCGTAGTTCCTACGCCAAATGCGTGACCAGCCAGTTAAAAAACAGTGCAGCAAGCCTCTACAGTACATTTGTTACACTGGCAAAGGAGCACATGGAAACAATGTGAGGCAATTCAACATGGTCCTTTATTGGTGGAGTCAGTACAAAAACATTTATTTACAATATTGAAACATTTAAAGTGCACAGCAATTCTAACCATCAACACACAATAATACATACTGCATCCTTTATTAAATTCTTCTGCCACAAAACATTTTTGGTGCATGGGGCAAAGGGAGTTAAAGTGACATTTTAAGTAACATCTCCTTTATTAAAGAAACCCAGTACTGTATACAGTACAGTACAGTGGGATGGTGCGCAACACTGTCAGTCAGACCTGCACCAGTTCAGTCCTAGAGGGCAGCAAACAGGGCAGGTTTTCAGGGCAACATTGAAAACCGTGCCTGTTTGCGGCCCTCAGGGACTGGAGTTGTGCATGTCCTGTGAAAAAAAACACACAACAACATCTCCTTTGTTTAAGTACAGCAGGTACTGTAGAGCAAAACATGTAGAGTACAATACAGTTCAGCACAACAGTATGGTCTCACTGACAGTCCTCCACATTAACCATCCATGGCCGATTCCTTGCATGGCGCAAAACGCCATGAATGCAGTCTCTAACGCCTTTCATTACAGGATCTGTAACTGTATAAAAGCGCCGCAATTCTTCCACAATGTTTTTCCTTAAATTGGCAGGAAGGGCCTTTTTTACGCGATTCCCATCGTAGTTCACTTTGAACACCCACTCGCAGTACAACGTGTAGGGAACATGGTGCTTAAAAATGATCAAGGCATACTTGGGGGTACACCAGCACTCATCACCCTATACTTCTCCCTAAGCGCCGCTGTCAGATTGCGCAGGGTGATGTCGGGCACGGTTTCGATGCGAGCGGGTGTAGGTCTTTTGGGAGCTGGTGTGCTTGTGGCGACGGGCGATGGTAGGATGTCTGGGAGGAAGCTTTCCTCCGGTCGTGGTCGCCGTGTTGTCTCCTGGCGTGGTCTTGACGGGGTTGTCATGTCCTCCTCAACGGTATACATGTACACTACATCTTCTGGTGGAGGGGGGGTGCTTGGTGATGGAAGGGTGTCGAAGGTCCCATTCATCACATCCATGTCACCCTCCTGCTCTGGCGTCGGGGAAACAGGGGCATTAGCACCGAGCAAATAATGTATGCCCGCAATGTCAGCCTCTATCTTCTCCATCTGTTGATCCATCCGTTGCTTCATTTGTAGCATCCGTTGCTCCACATTTAACATTGTCTCCAGAAGCAGATCTATCTTTGCCAGCACAATAGAATTCCCGGGGAGATCCACACTTATCCCATTCAGCATCCGGTCCAACGAGCTGCTTCTTGTGCATGGCGTCTGGACATCTGGGGGGATGGGTGCAATGGAGGATGAGATGGGGGTTCCATGGAGAGAAGCGGCATCGATGGAGAGTGGAGGAGGTGACCTGTGGATACCCGGTAGAGGAGAAGCGGTAGCGTCGAAGAGGGATGGAGAAGGTGACCTTTGGATTTCCGGGCGAGAAGCAGAGTCGTCTAAGAGCAAAGGAGAAAGTGACCTGTGGATTTCAGAGGCGGCAGCGTCGTCAGATGGAACCGGAGAAGATGGGGGTGGAGAAGACGGGATGAAGATTTCCGGGACAGCTAAAGCAGAGTCGTCGAAGCATATGGGAAGTGGTCTGCGGGTCCGATGGGTTGGCTGCCATTCGTTTTGCGTAGAGAGCGTATTACCGTATATCTTCTTCACATAATAAGGCTGACGTCTAAGAAAACCCTTAACCTTTGGGGTCAGCAGAAGGTTTTCTTTATTGGCCTTAGCCTGTCGCTTTGCCCTTGCCGTGGAAAAGGCAACCGCCTTTCGCTTTTTCAGCATGACAGGCATGGCAGAGGTGAGAGGGTTCTTGCGTCCATAGAACCGGGGATGCTCCATGGAAGCAGGTGGCACAATGCAGTACAGTATCTGGACAAGGGCAAGTTCAGATAACGATCCTGGAGTGGTGGCCTATGCAAAGTGTGTAACCTTTTATGCATGGCGGCCAGGTACAGGTGTTGAAAGTGGGCGTGTGAGTCATTACCGTATAAATACACCATCCATTTTGTGTATCGACTGCACATAGAATACACATCGACTAAACATCGAATATACATTCTTGTGTTTATATTTCTTTCCACTCGCAACAATGCGTGTTAAAAAGATTTCAAAGGATCTCAGCATGCGAATTAAGGAGATGTACAAGAGCGGACACCGAATTGCTGCTATCCAACGCTGGTTAGCTACTTCTGACCTCGTTGTGATATTAACCACCGTGAGCTATCATGCACAAGGAAAAAACAGAGACCGGAAAAAGGCACCAAGGGTAACAAACACGTAAGAATATTTATAAAACTTAACAAAAAAAAAATATAGAAAACTGTACTGTACATCTACAGTACAGTTCTGTATCTACTGTAATACTGTTGTTATTTCTGTTGATTTATATTACAACATACTGTACAGTAGTTTGTCTATTTATATTTATAGTACAGCAGTATACATTTTTTGTATATTTCAATTAATCTTACAATGGTATATACTGAATAGGATGTACTGTATATTTATATTTATATTACAACAGTATATTTATTTTGTATATTTATATTTATAGTACAACAGTATATATATTTTGTCTATTTATATTTATAGTAGAGCAGTATACATTTTTTGTATATTTCAATTAATCTTACAACGGTATAATCTGAATAGGATGTACTGTATATTTATATTTATAGTACAACAGTATATATATTTTGTCTATTTATATTTAATATACTGTATATTACAACATTACATTTATATACATTTTATATTGCTGCATATTAATAAAACAATATAATTTCTTTACATTGTAGGGAGACAACTGTTCTGGTGGACAAAATAAGTGAGGAGAATGATGAGAGGAGTGCATTAAGGGTCAAATACACTCTGCAGGAAAAGCACAATCTGACTGTATCCGAGACCAGCATAAAGAAGATGAGACGCAGCATTGGATGGAAATATGGACGTGTGAGGTTAGTACTGGACAGTACAGGAGGTAAAAGTGTTGTTTAGCAAACTGTACTTCACTGTGCCGCTAAATAAATTTTTTCCTTGTCATTACAGAGCGTACCCCATGATACGGGACGCAAACAAAATCAAAAGAGTGGTCCAGGCCCAGGCATGGATCGACAGTGGGGAGACTTTCCAGGATTGCATCTTCACTGATGAGTCTACTGGAGAGATTTGCAAGATTTGCGTTCCACAAAAAAGGCCGCTTATCTTTGAAGCCGCGGCCAAAACACCCTGTGAAGCTGCATGTGTGGGGTGCCATCTCTAGGCGTGGACCGGGATGCATTGTCATCTTTGAAGGTAAAATTTATCAAATATAATGTCGCCTAATGCACTGTACTGTACTTGACTAGTGTTGCCTTGCCGTATGCACTGTACTGTACTATTGTGCAGTTTTTTGAGCACTTTTCTTTTCTTGCTATAGGAATCATGAATAAAGCTTTCTTCCAAGACAACATTGTGCCCAAGATAGTGCAATACATCACATGCGACTTCCCCAATGGTCACCGCTTCTACCAGGACAACGATCCCAAGCACACTGCGTCAACGGCGCATATCCTTGAGTGCGGCATCAACTGGGTGAAGACGCCAGCGGAGTAAGTGCAGTAGACCGTGTCCCACTTTTGTTCCCCACTGTTTTTAGCTCTTAAACCAATTGTCCTTTCTTTCCAATGACAGGTTGCCAGACTTCAATCCGATCGAAATGGTCTGGCATCAGCTGAAGGACCATATCCGGAAAGTGGTGAAACCCTCCAAAAAGGACGAGTTGTTGAAAGGCATACTGAGTTTTTGGAACGATGTACTCACCGTGGAACGCTGCAATAAATATATAGACCATATTGCCACTGTGTTGCCCATTGTCATCGCGCGTAATGGGCAAGCATCAGGAAAGTAGTACTGTGCTGTAGTATTGTAAGTACAGTATGTTACAGGTAAGTATGGCAAAGTTTTTTTCTTTCCAGATAGTGAGTACTAGTACTCTATACAGTAGTTAGTTTTTTCTTTACAGAGAGAGCAGCACCACCCAGCAGGTTACAGTACATAGAATTTAACAGTAGTCAGAGTATACAGTAGTTCCAGTACAGTATACAGTACACTAGTTTGACAGTGCTACAGTAACTGCCTACTACAGTAACTGCCCCATTTTTTTCCGTTCAAGACAAAGCTGCACCAGCCACCTACAGTAGTTCTGCCATAATACAGTACAGTAACTGCACAAATTTTTGGTTTTCTTGTCGTTCCAGGAAAAACGGTGGCCTAGGGGGATGGGGGCGTTGTGTCCAGTCAAATCTGCTTGTACAGTCAAATGTACAGTATATAAACAGCAGCAATGATGTACACAAAACCTCTCCTCTCTCAATGAACTACTGTACTGCAGACAGAATGAGGAAAAGATAAAGACTAAATAAAAATTAATTTTACTATACAGTACAGTATATACAGTACAGTATATTATACAGTACATTACAGTACTGTACTGTATATACTGTAGTATTAAATAATATTCTTATAAATGTGCATTACTCATGTTTCCCCATGTTTTACAAAGGTTTTCCAAATGGTTATCCAATTTCAAGCTGCCAAAATAACTTAATAAAGACTGCATTACTGTATGTATTATTCCTGATTATTTTTATATTTATATTTTTTGGTTCCTGATAAAATAAAATAAATATTTATTCACGTTCCTGCGAATCATAATCATTGACAGCCACCCCTACAGTGCACCAATGAATTATTTTATTTATTTATTTATAAAATATTTTACCAGGATTTATATATTTTTATTTTAAAGATATTAAAGAATGTACTGTATTGTATTAAAAACCTGTGACTGTAAACCATAGTGACTGACAAATATTTTCACACCCTGATGAAATACTGTATCAGTGTACTCTCAATTCTCACAGTGCTGTGCACATCAGATTTACATTTCAAATTCGAGAGGGGATTTTTCAAAGCATTACCGTTCAAACAACAGGCCTCTAAGGGTTGGGGGAGGGGGATGGTGTGATTAGACGCAGGCGTGCTGAGTGTTTGTAGCTCGGCTATGGGCGGATTAAGAACACAATGGCAATATGCAGAAGATCAACGAGCCAGTGGAGAGAGGGGGATGGTACAGTAGGCTAGGGTGACTCAGATGATTGACGCTTGGCTAGGGAGGGATTAAAAACTCTGGAGGTGTGTGGCTGAAATAGTTAACAGCAGTGTCATTTCAAAAGGCAGTTCATCATAATAATTTGATGAATAAAGCCCCAAAGACAACCCCCAAATCCAGTACAAAAAAGCAAGTCACTTTAACTCCCTGTGCCTCATGCACCAAAAATGTTTTGTGGCAGAAGAATTTAATGAAGGCTGCAGAATGTATTATTGTATGTTGATGGTTAGAATTGCTGTGCACTTTAAATGTTTCAATATCGTAAATAAATGTTTTTGTACTGACTCCACCAATAAAAGACCATGTTGAATTGCCTCACATTGTTTCCATTTGCTCCTTTGCCAGTGTAAAAAATGTACTGTAGAGGCTTGCTGCACTGTTTTTTAACTGGCTGGTCGCGCATTTGGCGTAGGAACTACGGCAATTGGCGTGGGAACTAGGTCAATTGGCGTGGGAACTTCTGTTCTAGGGCACCTAGAAATAAAATTCATTTTGCCCCAAGATGTTAGGAACCTCCTCACTTGACCCCAACAGGGTCCCAGCAGTAATGACGACAAGAAAGGGTCACGCCGGCGAGGAGGGTCCTACCATTGAGCGCAATGGCAGAGAAAGCTTTGAACCGGCTAAGTCAGAATGAGCAGAAACCTGGAACCCACAACTCCGGTTCTGTTCGACCTAGAGGGCTCATATTCGGTGACCATGTAGTCCTAGTTGCGGCAGGATTGCATGGCAAATTGCGACCCTCTCGTGGCAACAGAACGGAGTCAGGGTGATGTTAAAGTTCAGGTTTCTGCCATTGACTTGCATGGCAGAAAAAAAGCCACTTTGGTAATGTGCTTTTAAACTGTCTTTTGGTACCTCCGGTTTCGGGGGTCTTGGAAGGCTGATATTTTGCCACTATGGCAAGGGTCCTCCCGCATGAGGACCAGGTAAATTTCAACCCGCTCAGACCCACAGAACGGGTTATTTTACATTATATTCGCGCAATTGGCGTGGGAACTACTTAGGGCCGCGGTCAAGTTCACGGGCAATTGGCGTGGGAACTTCTGTTCTAGGGCACCTAGGAATAAAATTATTTTTGCCCATAGATGTTAGGCACAGTATACCACTGTACAGTATACTGTGGAAGACACATAATGAAACGATACTGAATATGTAGAATAAATGCATAGTTTTATTTATTCAGGGTTTATTACACAGTATACTGTACGGCCGGAAAACATCAGCATACAGTACAATATTATCCATCGAAATCCCCCCATTAGCCGTTTTCTTTTCTGAGGAAAAAAAAAAGAAAAGTTTTAATGTACAGTAATGGTCAGCCCCCTAAAGAAGTACCCAGCCAGCCCCACCAAAATAATACGGCAACAAGACAGTACTCACCATAGAATTAAAATACATTTTCCCCCTGATGTTAGGAACCCCCTCACTTCACCCCAGCAGGGTCCGAGCATGTACAGTACTTTACTTTAAAATAAATTAAATATGCAATTTTACTATTACTGCGCGCGCACGCACAGACTGTGTACTGTAGGTTGAACCGCGAAGATATTAGACTTCAGAGACAACAGCTCGCAAACGCCCCCATGCGTTTTTACACGGCATTGCAGTATTGCAGACAGTGGGAATAAAATGCTTAAATCACAGCCGCGAAAATAACGCTATACACCCCGGCAGAAAACGACACAAAACCGCACATCACCGGGATCTTCTGAAATTCGCAGCGCTAGCCAAGTAAGAATAAAGTTGATCGCCAGTGTACTTCTTGCACTTACAGATACTGAAGGTCAATATACACTAAGGAATTCTACAACCCACACGTGTTTGATTGCATGTGTTCAGGAATAATGTTATCTATATAAACATATATTTAAAATAAGTAAATATTTAATATACGTACAGATAAAAACAGAAAAGACACAGCGCACAACGCTCATAGTGCATTAAAAATTATATTGACATAAATTAGAATAAGGTGAGTATTGTGCGTACATCAATGTGGTATATAACAAGCAGTTTCGGGATATTGTTACCCAACGCCACAGAAAACCGGAACAGATGTCCTCACATGGATCTGGACGCTGGTGCCTCTGGTACAGGGTAGGTAAGAAGCCTTTGCAGTTCTACTCCCAAAACTCGAGTGGGACGTGTGCTATTGTCCCATACAATGCTGTTACACAGCGGAGCGCCACGCAAGCTGAATAGTCTCTCTCTCCCCTCCGGGCAAGCACTTCCGGGTTGGTGACGTCACCGCGGGGAAAAACGCCAGTTTTTGTGCCGTTCTTGCTGGATCAGCTCGCGTGATGGGGTAACAGTGAAAGGTAGGATTCTTATCAGCTCTTCCAACGCGTTTCGAAACCCGTGGGTTTCATCATCAGGGAATAAAGTCGAGTGGTGTTGAAGGGAATCTAAATACCCCGCGACCTTGCCTCAATGGCTTAGCCTGCGGCTCTCACAGCCAATGGGAGAGCGGCAGGGGAGGGATAAAAGTCCCAATATCGCGCGATATTGGGACTTTTATCCCTCCCCTGCCGCTCTCCTATTGGTTGTGAGAGCTGCAGGCTAAGCCACTGAGGCTACTGACAATCAGTGACGCGCGCAATCGGGACTTTTATCCCTCCCCTGCCGCTCTCCTATTGGCTGTGAGAGCCGCAGGCTAAGCCATTGAGGCAAGGTCGCGGGGTATTTAGATTCCCTTCAACACCACTCGACTTTATTCCCTGATGATGAAACCCACGGGTTTCGAAACGCGTTGGAAGAGCTGATAAGAATCCTACCTTTCACTGTTACCCCATCACGCGAGCTGATCCAGCAAGAACAGCACAAAAACTGGCGTTTTTCCCCGCGGTGACGTCACCAACCCGGAAGTGCTTGCCCGGAGGGGAGAGAGAGACTATTCAGCTGGCGTGGAGCTCCGCTGTGTAACAGCATTGTATGGGACAATAGCACACGTCCCACTCGAGTTTTGGGAGTAGAACTGCAAAGGCTTTTTACCTACCCTGTACCAGAGGCACCAGCGTCCAGATCCATGTGAGGACATCTGTTCCGGTTTTCTGTGGCGTTGGGTAACAATATCCCAAAACTGCTTGTTATATACCACATTGATGTACGCACAATACTCACCTTATTCTAATTTATGTCAATATAATTTTTAATGCACTATGAGCGTTGTGCGCTGTGTCTTTTCTGTTTTTATCTGCTAGTTTAGGGGGTCCATGAGCCCCACCTTCATCGCAGCTGCAGACGCTCTGTTCAAGGTCACGTAATTTACATTTATATTCATCACGTCACTTTATAACATTAGTTGCGCACTTTATTCTTTCTCACTTATTTAATATACGTATCTGTACACACATTGTGTATATACATATATATATATATATATATATATATATATATATATATATATATATATATATGTACATTACATATATATATATATATATATATATATATATATATATTTATATATTGTCATATATATAACATATACTCACACACATTCATAATAACTGTCAGTCAATGAACACATTTGTAACACAAACTATGTGAATTTTTAGGTAAGTAGTTGTAAGTATTTAAAAAATATTGTACACAATTACATGCATATGGCATATAAAGTGTACTACTAATGAATTTACATATGAGTTTTTAATGGCAGCCTAAAATATGAGAATCATGTAATGTGAAGTAACATATATGTAATTATAAACAATGTTGTACCATGTGTAATTAGGACATATTTTTTTCACATACAATGTATGTCACTAATGTATAAAGACTGTATAAGATGTACGTCACTATACTAGTATATGTGCTCATGAGTGTTGGTGTACATTGTGATTAACATTGATATATTGACACCTGTACAAATGTTCAATTTGTGTCATAATGCTATTACATGTGTAAGACCAACAATAAATTTTTTAAAAATAACACATATTAACACACTTTTAAGTAGCATTAAATGAACATTACATTGCTATAATAAAAAAAACACACAATAAACGTTTGAAAATTAACTTCATTTTATTTCTATTTAGTTTGGGAACGGGTAAGTGGCCTTTTTGATGGTGCACATAAATGTTTTTCTGCATTAACACCTCTTTTTTTTCCTGTTTTCTTAGGAATAATCACTGCTGCAGTTTGTGTCTGAACAATTGCTGCACCACTCTGGGCCTGGTTGGACACTGTAAGAAGTTGAGGATGGGTAGACACACCTGTTGTTTGTCCCTGGTTGGACACGGTAAGAAGTTGAGGATGGGTAGACACACCTGTTGTTTGTCCCTGGTTAGACACGGTAAGAAGTTGAGGATCGGTAGACACACCTGCTGTTTGTCCATGGTTGGACACGGTAAGAAGTTGAGGATGGGTAGACACACCTGCTGTTTGTCCCTGGTTGGACACGGTAAGAAGTTGAGGATGGGTAGACACACCTGCTGTTTGTCCCTGGTTGGACACGGTAAGAAGTTGAGGATGGGTAGACACACCTGCTGTTTGTTCCTGGTTGGACACGGTAAGAAGTTGAGGATGGGTAGACACACCTGCTCTTTGTCCCTGGTTGGACACGGTTAGAAGTTGATGATGGGTAGACACACCTGCTGTTTGTCCCTGGTTGGACACGGTAAGAAGTTGAGGATGGGTAAATAAAAATGGCCTTTGCCCCTGGGTAGACACTGGAAGATGTTCATGATGTTTGTAGTAAAATCCACTTTGTGCCTGGGTAGACACTGGAAGATGTTCAGGATGATTGTAGTAAAATCCACTTTGTCCCTGGGTAGACACTGGAAGATGTTCAGGATGGTTGTAGTAAAATCCACTTTGTGCCTGTGTAGACACTGGAAGAAATTGTGTATCCTTATAGACAGGTGCAATTTTTTGCAAGGTAGATACAGGTGAACTTTGGGCCACGGTACAGACAGGTGCACTTTGGGCAACGGTAAACAATGGTGCAGTTTGACCCATGCTAAAGACAGGTGCAGTTTGGGCCTGTGTAACAACAGGTGCAGTTTGGGCCTATGTAAGAACAGGTGTAAGTTGGGCCTGTAAAAATAGAGATGCAGTTTGGGCCTGTGTAACAACAGGTGCAGTTTGGGCCTGTGTAACAGCAGGTGCAGTTTGGGCCTGTGTAAGAACAGGTGTAGTTTGGGCCTGTGTAAGAACAGGTATAGGTTGGGCCTGTAAAAATAGAGATGCAGTTTGGGCCTGTGTAACAATAGGTGTGGTTTGGGCCTGTGTAACAATAGGTGTGGTTTGGGCCTGTGTAAGAACAGGTATAGGTTGGGCCTGTAAAATTAGAGATGCCGTTTGGGCCTGTGTAACAACAGGTGCAGTTTGGGCCTGTGTAAGAACAGGTGTGGTTTGGGCCTGTGTAAGAACAGGTGTAGGTTGGGCCTGTAAAAATAGAGATGCAGTTTGGGCCTGTGTAACAATAGGTGTGGTTTGGGCCTGTGTAAGAATAGGTGTGGTTTGGGCCTGTGTAAGAACAGGTGTAGGTTGGGCCTGTAAAAATAAAGATGCAGTTTGGGCCTGTGTAACAATAGGTGTGGTTTGGGCCTGTGTAACAATAGGTGTGGTTTAAGCCTGTGTAAGAACAGGTGTAGTTTGGCCCTGTAAAAATAGAGCTGCAGTTTGGGCCTGTGTAGACACAGTAACACTTTGAGGCTGGTTATAGACATGGATACCTTTTTGCTGGGTACATTGTTTAGCAGTATAGGACAATGTCTTCCAGGCAAGTGAATGTCGTGTTTCTGTATTTGACCTTTTCCTTTTTGTTCTCCTTTTAGGTGCGTGTGTAAGATTATCATCTGTACTGGATGTCTGCATTTGTTCAGCTGTCGTTAGTGATTCCAGAAGAAAGCTTCTTACTTGGGATATGTCATCACTAGATACATTTAACACCTCTGTTTGTGGAGACAAAATGCCTCCATGGAAAATACCTTCATTGTTGCCGCTGAAAAGTCCTTCATTTCGTGCAGAGTGTGGAACAAGATGATTCCCTTGCTGTAGAGTGGTCACAAGTGTCCTGAATGTCTGATTCATTACATGCAATTCTTCTGGGATTTTCATTATTATCTGTTGAATTTGGTGCATTTCTAATGCCATACTGTACATTGGTGTACTCCCATTAATTCCTGATGGTGTTTTTTTTGGAGTACGCTCATCCTTGATTCGGACGCATCAATTGCTGCCAAACTTTCTTGTGTATTATTTGCAGGTGGTAATGGAGGTGGTTCAGTTATTATTGGACTCTGATGTTGTTCAGATGCAATGCCTATTTTTGGAAAAAAACAAAAACATTAACATTTGTCATTCTTAACATGGTTTCATGTCCCCATGTGTATGTAAAAAATGAACCATTTTGACATCTTAAAAAATAAATAATTACTATTTACCTATATTTGTTTGGATGTTGCATTATTTATCACCAGTTAAACATAATTGTTACACTCAATGGTGACATGTGTGATGATGTTATTAATTACACTACCGACACGTTTAATCCGAGCAGGGCTAGTTCCGCACTCCCTCGGCGTGCCGCGCGTCACCGATGCGCGGTCACGCGTCATCGGGTGTCAGCGCCCCCTGCATGCGCGTCCAGGGCTCCCCGAGGGAGCCCTGGTGTCCCGCGATGTGGGGGACGGCGGCAGGGGGTTCCGGGGGACCCGGCGGACCCGGCACGGGAGGGAGAGCGCCCCGATCGGAGGGCGCTCTTCCGCTGCTTCGGCGCGCGCCCGGCACCCTCCAGCGCGCGCCAGGTTACTGCTGCTGCCGAGAACGGCAGTATGCACAACAACACTATTAGAAATACTGGTTCTGATACAGGCTGCAACATACATTATGAACATATGTTGAAAGGTAATAGCAATTATTTTAACGTCTACACATAGTAGTGAAATATTGCATTAGCAACATTATGTTGCTGGATGTGTTAGTTGTGACATAAGGATGTATGAAAGCACAAACACAGGCTGTACAGCATAATTTCCTAAAGACCAGTGCTGCAATGGATTATGTAAGTGTCTGATTTAATTTAGATGTGTGTTCACTTCATACAAGGATCAACAGTGCAAGGGACACCATACACAGTATACAAACACACATACTATTTAGAGGAACATGAGAAATACAACATGTTCAATAACATGTTACAATACCATAACGTTAATGTATGAAAAAACTGAATTGCCACAAATATGTACCTATATATGTATTTGAGATGGTGACAATTCATTGAACTTACACTGGCGACACACTTTATTCGAGCTCGGCTAGTCCCACGAATTCGGGTATACCCGGGTGTATTGAGGTTTGTGACTGTTTTCTGCCCGGGTGCATTGAGGTATTTTCCAAGCAGGGATTGAAGCATTTTATTCCCGCTGGCTGCAATACTGCACAGTATATATATATATACTGCATTACAATTCATGAATTTATGCCATCTGGTAGACACGCGAAGCATTGCAGCCTATTAAATCCTAATCATTATCATTTAACAGATCAGCCGCCCGTCAGCCAGGCATGAACCCAGGCTGGGAAGGCAAACGCAACGGGGCTTGTCAGAGGTGAGGAGCGGCGCATTCCAGGTATCTGCCAGGTACATACTGGGTATTTGCTCGAATAAAGTGTGTCGGTGCAGTACATACTATCAACAGTTATAATGTTTCCTGCATTATTTGTGATAGATAAATTCACAAACCATGTAATGTGGTGCTGCTATTTATATGAGTGCAACTACATAAGTAATGTTTATATTAATAAGTATGATCATATCTCCAACATGTGCATGTTATGTATGTTCAAACATAATGTTTGTTACAGAAAAAAACACACATTCAAAAATGCAAACATGATAGCCTCACCTTCCAAAAGTGATGATGCAAAAGATGAATCGGATGTGACCACCTCTTCTTGGTTGTTCTGAGGCACAGGTGTAACTATATGAATGTAACAAAAATAAAATTCAGAAGATTAAAATTTTGAATGTTAGAATTTTAATGAGAAATATAATAGAAAAATAACATGTTTATGATAGCATAAAGGCTTATTTGAAGTATGCACTTCGTCAACAAGTTCATGTGTAACGTCACACAATAATGCACCTAGAGAGTTAAAAAACAAACCCTAACTAGTGAAGTTAGTGACAAATTAGTAGATAATGATTTTTACACATTATTTTATCAGAACAAAAAAAAGGATAAACGTTATTCGGCAGATTGTGAATACACTATATGTTACTTTAAATTAAACATGAATCTACTATTTTCTCAACTGTCACATTATAATAAACAGTATTATAAACAACATGAAATATAAAGAGATTAATCACCTTGTGGAAAAATTTGGAGATAAACCCCTATATCTCTGTCTCCAGATAATCCAGAGATTACAACAGGTAATATTTTTCCCTCAACATCTCCTCCAAAGGGGTGAATGTAATAGGTGATGCTGGTGGTCCACCTCCAGTCCCGGAAGCATGCCTGCGGCCAAATTGAATGGCATTTTTAAAATTTCTGCGTATATCATCAAATTTTTTCCTACAATTCTTCAATGTCCAGACCTGATTTCCACATGCTGAGACGAAAACATGAATTTCCTCCCATAACTGACGGTGAATTGTGGAACTGGTCCTGCCTTTAAATAGAATAGAATAATGTTGTACAATCAAGAATATTTATAATTCAGTTATCAACAATGCATGCAATTGTGTACACTTTTAGAATATGACAAATAATTTTACAAATGTGGCACATTAAATAATACATATATGGGTGTGCATGAAAATATTGACATCATGGTGTAAATGTAGAATGATAGTCAGAAGATGTCATAATACACCCATCTTTACAAAGAATGCTTTCACAGACACATGCAGAACACCAGGGTGATAACGCAGCAAACAGTGCATGTTTTGCTTCACAAGAAAACAAAGCACAGCTGCCTCAAAAAAGACATTAATACAACTCTGCCACTAATTTATCCATCTGACATGAACATGTAATTGTATAGAAACATGCCATTATTGTGGGTAAGTTCATCAGTATTTGAGCAGCACTGAAGTAGGATTACATAATGTTACAGTATGTGTTGTAATCATGCATGAATGTGGCACATTGAAGAACATTTAAATGTGTATTAAATTTCATATATTCAGCATTAAGCCTCGTTCAGGGTTGCAAAACCAAGAGTTGTAGGGAGTGCGTTACTGAGGGAGGGCGGCAGTGGAATGGGCAATGTGTGTTGATACTGTCAGCAGATTTAATCACGTGTTGAGGAGGCAGAGAGGGGGAGGGGATACAGACGCCAGGTTATGGATAGAAGTTGCACTGTTGAACTCATTGTCAAGAATGATGCAATTGGCTGTCTAGGTCACAGTGACGCTGCAGCAGCTTAAATAAATGTATGGTTTGCTTCATTGAACTTTAGCCTGCATAAACTCCATAGTTCGGAGACAGGCCAGCTGCTACCATGACAACCACAGTTCAGATTAAATACATTGTACCTCATGTCCGCACGCAGTGCCTCCAAAGGAAGCACCCTAAACGAGGCCTAACACTTACACGACAGGGGATTGGACAATAACTTAGACACTATTGGACTCCTCCCCTCCATTAATGCAACATTTGAGTGTAACATTATGTTGATGTGTGGGTGGGGTGGGGGGATGGGGTTGATGGTTATGATAACTGGTCCAACTCCATTTTGAATGTGAGGTATGGTGTGTGCGTTTATTATGTTCTGTGTACCACCATTTTGTGTGTGTATAGCGAATGTGTTGTGTGTGTACACAGAGGGAGAGTAACAGTATGGATATTGATATATGCTGTGTACGGGGAAATATATAGTATATCATATATTTATACAGATGTTGACATTAAAAAACATACACATAAGTATACATTAAGGAATTTTTCACATGTAACATTTATACCGCTAAACATGAATAGTAATAACCTATGTAGAGTATCAAATACATTAAAAAATAATAATCTTCAACTCAATGTAGTTTGCATGCTGCCTTCAACTATTGGTACAAGGAAATTAATAAATAATGAAGATGACATCCATTATAATATATAAATGCAATTTTAAATTGTAAGATTAACTGATAATGTGCATACAATAATTATGTACTCGGATCTATTAGATGCATTATATTTAGAAATACATACATGACTTTAACATACATCCTTAACCTCCTTTACATACTGTCATATATACCATGTATTACATATGACATACATAAAGGCCATGAAATCACATGTATTACAACATATTTAAGCATAATCATAGGAATATAATTGAAAACATAATCAACGATTACAATATCTTATCTACTAAATTACCACAGAGCTGATCATATTTTGCCACAATGCCCGTCACAAGGGCTGTCATTTCTGCATTATTAAATCTTTTATTTCTTGGCACTCTGTTTTTTTTTCCTTGCAGCACGTGCTGCATTGGCACCTGCCTGATGCTGACTGGACTCCCCTTCTTCCAATGGAAGAGAATCCAGAAGCAATGCACCATCAGACGCCACACCACCACCACGCACACCACCACCACGCACACCACCACCACCACCACGCACCCCCCCCAACAGCACCACCACGCGCAACACCACCACCAGTCCCCTTACTCACACGAGCAACACTCACCCTACCATCACTCCCCTCTCTCACACGGCTACTCACATGAGAAGCACTCACCCTTGCATCACTCCCCTCTCTCACACGACTACTCACACGAGAAGCAGCACTCACCCTAGCATCACTCCCCTCTCTCAAACGACTACTCACACGAGAAGCAGCACTCACCCTTGCATCACTCCCCTCTCTCACACGACTTCTCACAGGAGCATCACTCTCCTGACTCACAGGACTGAAGTCACCATCAACACTGTCAGCAACATCACTCTCTTGACTCACATCACTCACCCCATCATCAGTCCTCTGACTGCCATGCCTCCCGTCCATACCTGTAGCACTCACAAGCAACACAACTAAAAAAAACCTCAAACTCACTAAACAAATTCTAATAGACAATAACAACAAATGCTAAACAAAATATTACAGCACAAAACAAATCAATCAACACGTCTATCAATTACTCTCACAATGCACAGCTCTGTCCGTCACTCCCTCTCTCTCTCACAACAACACAGAGAAAGAATATAAACAAATGTTACCTTTAAATAGGCCGCACAATCACGCCATTGGTTGTTTAATCGCGCGATACAGAAACAGAACGCCATTGGCGGTGCGTACACGCCAGTGGCTGTGCGTGCACGCCAGAGGTGGTGCGTGCACGCCATTTCAACATTCCCGCCAAGCGAGTCGCCATATTTGCAAATGGTGGTGGCGCATTGATTCGCCGCACATTTGCCCCTTACAGCATACAGCGACTTAAACATGCCAAAAACATGTCTAATTGCTAAACTGGCTAATGCATTTTTCCGCTGCTTACTGCATGATACCCTAAAGCTGCTAAGTTCACAATGTGCTCACTTCTTCCCTGTAAAGAAAGTGGATACCTTGTACTAGGGTTGAGCAATATACTGGTACATAGAAATACCACAATAAAAAAATCTGATAGTGTGCTGAAATGAGAGATTATTTATTATTGCTTCTTTATACGGTGCTAACTTCTGTGATCAAAGGTGCAGCTTTGAAGCTGTCTCGCTGTGAAATATCTCACTGCCCGAGTTCTTCCTCCCTTCCTATTTATGAATGCTGACTCAGAGAGGGAGGGGGAAGGATCTTTGGTCAGCATGGGGAGAAAGAGCATGTGAGAGCCTCTGCAGCAGTGAAAAGTACCTCCTCTCCACACTTGTTTCCTTCCTCAGTTAACCTCTCCACTGCTACCATCCCCCTTGGAAATTAACCCTTTTACCACCACCTTCCCCATGGGGCACTCAAACCCACCATCCCCACCCTCTCCCTGGGGATCTTAACCCCTCCATGCCCCCATTTTTCCTGGGGCACTTAACCACTCCATACCCATCCTAGGGCAATTACCCTCTCCATATCCACCTTACCCTTGGGGAACTCAAACTCCCCTCCCCCTAGAAACAAAAACCCATGTTAAAATGAATTAAAACAGATTTTTAGACAATTCTTAAGAAAATGTGTTATTAAATGGAAACACATTTTCTTAAGAATCATTAAAATCATAGCTTATTTTACATCTTTAAAACAATGCAAGGAAGATAAAAACAAAATTCCAAAAGCAATTCCATATATTAAATCGAATTGGCAGTGGGATGAATTGCTTGTCAAATTTTATTTAAATGTTGATTTTTTTTTCTAGTCTTAAATCTGTAATGGATTTCTTAAATGGCTTGCTAGTGTACGTATTTAGCAGCCTTGTAGATTGCCCATTAATTCATATGGTGCACACAGATGGTTCCCTGACATGCATCTTAGACATCAATACATCAAAATTCCATCAACATATTGTATAGCCACACTATACTTATGTAGCCCTGTGTAATTTTGGGGTTACATGCCTCTCTCCTCCTGTGCAATAATTCCTGTTAAAAGGGCAGGTTTGCCAGGAGTAATCATGAGGTTTGCCCCCATCCCCTGTGATGTGTATTGTGTAGTGAAGGAAGTGACATCATGCTCTGTGTCCACTTACAGTGACACAGGGGTGGTGCCTCCTGGAGCTATTTTTTATTAGATTCAGTAATGTTTTTGTTACAACATAATTATTTTATGTTTGACAAACAATATTATTTACAGTCACAAGGCACAGCAATGGGCACGTCATTTGCACCGTAATATGCTAACCTCTTTATGGGATTTTGGGAGACTACACACATTTTCGGTGATAATAATCCATTTAGAGAACATATTATTTTTTATCGTCGTTTCATAGATGACTTATTATTCATTTGGAATGGTGACACAGACACTCTTCACTCTTTTTTTGAATATCTGGAAGCAAATACCTACAACCTAAAGTTTACTCATGTACATCATGACACAAAGATAGATTATCTTGATTTGCATTTATATATAGACGTTGATCTTAAAATACAGACAAACGTCTATAGGAAAGCTAACTCACGCAACTACCTGCTCAGGTCTAACAGTGCCCATCCAAGACCTTTGATCCGGGGCATTCCTAAAGGACAATACTCGAGACTTAGGAGGATATGTTCAACAGAACAATCTTTCCTTACCCAGGCAAAAGAACTCAAACAAAGATTTATGAATCGAGGTTATAGAGAGAGGGACCTGGAGGTTGCATTTGAATATGTATTAAACACAAATAGGAAAAAACTTCTATTAAAGAATAGAAACCGCGTTAACAACAAGAAAAAATGGGGAGTTTATACTCAAAAAGATGCAACAGACCATTTACCACTCTTTTTAACAACATATTCGAAACAGGCGGAACAAATCAGGTCCATTCTACTAAAACATTGGGCTATTTTAAAACTAGATAAAGATCTTGAAACTTACACAAAATCCAACCCTAGAATAGTTTTCAAAAAAGCCAAAACTATTGGGAACTTTTTTATCCCCCAGCCTTTATTATTCTACAAAGATAAATAAGAATAAAATGCCCAAAGGATTCCACAAATGTGGTAATTGCAGTTCATGTAAATATGCCACACCACTTAAGTCAATTAGGAATGTTCATACAAACCAAACTTACCATATTGAAACATTTTTGACATGTAATACCAACGTTGTGGTATACCTATTGAGATGTGGTTGTGAGAGTGGATACATAGGCCGCACCATTAGGCCCTTGAAATGTCGAATAAATGAACACATTAGAAGTATAAAGAATTGCGATGATAGATTTCCAGTCGCACGCCACTTCACCAGCTGTCCCCTTGGAACACTTACCTCCTTTACCTATAGCGCTATAGAACATATATGCCAATATTAGGGGGGGAGATAGGGAAGCTTTACTTAACCTTAACTTAAGAGAGATGCACTGGATTTATGCCCTTGGGACATTAGCACCCAAGGGCATGAACCAGGATTGGGAACTTAAACATTTTTTGAACTAAGTCAACTTGAAATATTATTCCCTCTATTGTTATCTTTATTTAGTTTCATATTCATTAATAATTTTCGTTATTATGACTACTGTTTTATATATAAAGTATAGAATTGTCCTTCATCTCCCCCCCCCTCCTCCCTCTCCCCTCCCCTTCTCCCCCCCCTTTCTTCCCTCACCATCCCCCTCCCTTGTTCATCCTTTTTAAATTATTTTTCAATTATTTTTATTTCTTTCACTAACACATTTAACATATGATCTATTTATGATTATTAAGTGGACAGGCTAATGTTTATCTGTTGCCAAATTTATACCTTCACATTATGGACATATGAAAATTATTGTTATTTATTTATTTAATTAATTTGACCAATATCCCATATGCCCTTAGTATGCATTTATTTATTTGTCATATACTATGTCATGTTTTTCTTGTATTGTCACACCTGCGTTTGCTCACTAAACACATGGGTATTAGACTATAAGTATATGTCATGAATTTACCCAATGTTTACTGTGATTTATGTATTACCACTATGGAGATATCTCATTTCATACTATGTCTCCTTCAATCATCATCCATAATAGGAACCAATTCGCGAAATTTATAAAGATATGTGCTAATTGTTTGTTCGTTTAGTTTTAACAGTATCTGTTTGTTTACTTTTGTCCGTCCTCGCAGTCAAATGGGAAGCCTCATCCGCATCAGATGCACCCTCTCAATCTAGAGCTCTGATTGGGAGCTGGATTCACCAATAGCATTGAACTTTGATTTTCGCGCCAAAATCGCGCGACATCAGTGAGTTTTGTGGGCGGGGAATCCTCTTTATAACTGCGAGTATGTGAGACGCGATTGTACTCTTTGATAAAGGGCGCTTTAGCCTGAAACGCATCAGAGTTTGTTTGCCTTTCCCCCTCTACACCATGTTTCATAAAATACTCGTTTTTAACCCATATTTTGGTCCTGGTCCCCTCCTTCTGCTGTGCACCGCTGCAATCTTTGGATTCTCTACTTTGCCTACTGGAGCTATATAGTACGCATCACTTCCTGAATTTAGTGTGTTGAAGTGTGTGAGAGTGTCTGATCCCACTTGAATGAGACTGTCTGACCCAACACAGTGCAAGGGCTCTGGCAAGGATTGTGGCCCTCCCTTAGGGGAGAGGTGGGCAGACTATTCCCTTACTCTATTAGAGAGTAAGGGAAGAGCAAGGACAGCTTCTAGGGCCCTGACTAGGAGTGGTGTCCAGGGACTTCCTTGAGGTGGGCAACATTGATGATGTGTGGCTAGAGACCGGCCGCAATGATGGGCAGTCTGCCAGTCAAGATGACAATAAAGAATGTCCAATTTGAAAGAACCTTCTTTTTTTTGTAAAATATTTTTATTGGAAATTCTGCAGACTTGTACATACAGTTTATTTTTAACATGCATAATGTAGCAGATTCTTATACAGGTATCTCTTTATTTTCCATACAATATTTTTTTTTGCATTATTTCCTTTTTATTTTTAATATAGTAACACTTGAACCTTAAACTCAACTTGTAAACATTTACTTGTACTATGTCAAAGCGTTATATCATTTTACCTTCAACTTATTCCCTCTTGAAAGTATACCCCAGCCTTTGCTTCATCTGTTTTGAACCTCTGACAGACTAACCAAGTCATTTATATAAGGACTCTTCTCTCCTTCTGAATGTTTGTACTCTTTTCGCCACTCCAGTTCGACCCATACACCTCTGTCTGATATCCTGAGGTATTTATTTTGAAAGAACCTTCTTGCCTGAGAGTGGAGTCATTCAGGGAGAAGCTGCACCCAGAGATTCTCTTTCAGAGACTCCTCCCTACTGTTGTGGGGACCTGGAAGAGATGGAGGCGCTGTACCAGAAGTGAGTAGTTCTCAGCATTACCTCACGAGCCAGTCCTGATGTACTTCCCCATACCATCAAGCGGGAGATTCAGGAGTCCTGTAAGCCAGCAGGTGCACCACACTATAGTACATGTAACATGGGGTAGTTTCCTCACGTAAGGGGCAATATGAGATGGGGGGGAGGGGGGAAACACTGTTACACTTAATACACAGTAGCATTAGGAAACATGATTAATGGGATGTATTTTAACTGATACCAAAAACATTTTTTTAAATGTATTCCTCTATTAAAGATTACATAAAGAAAAAACTAAACTCAAATAAATCCCTGCTCTTTCAATACCTGCTAAAATGTTCAGTATTACTGAAAAAATTATATCCAGCAGTTCGTTTTCCTGTGAAATGATTATGCTTTCTTTTTATTTGACTTGTATTTTATAACAATGCAGTGCTTAAGTTATCACCTTTCTTCCAAACATAAACATTTCTTTATAAAAATAGATTATTTAAAAGGATTTTTAAGCTGCACAGTAGAAACATCAACAAGATCTCTTCTCTCCAATTTACACATTTTATTTATAGTCACTTATTGGATATAAATCTTCCCAATTGCCTATATCATCAGGAATATGCTTTTTAGGCAATAAATAAGAGCAAAAAAATCAGGAAATTCATTAGTTAGAAAGACAATGCATGTCTCTTTTATGTTCTATGAAAAAAGGTATCTTTGTTCAGTTGATGAATAATGGGGTTAGATTTATTTAAAGCATATGGCAATTAGATTTGTGTCAATTTGTCCATATTGTTTTCTTCAAAAAAAACCTCAAATGAGAATACAGACTGCTCAAGCAATATCACCAAAGCAAAAAATAAAAGGATGTAGAAAACACCTGTTTATCAATAGAGCACTGTGAAAGAGCACACAGGTGAATAACTGACATACTGTAAGACTACAGAACAAAAAAATAAGTATTCGCTTACTAGGGCACTCTGAAAGTGTGAATAATTTTACTTAAAATGTAATTTAACATTTATAAGGAATACCTGCAACAGATAACTCTAAGGGCCTCATTCAGAAAGCCTCGATAAGGCCCTTATCGAGCACTTATCGACCAAAATGGCTACTCGTATTCAGTAAGCCTCGATAAGTGCTCGATAACGGCCTGTATCTGTATCGACGCAAAATTTTATGACCAAAAGAAAATCGACAATTGAGCGGCGATCAGCAGCTTATCGACCATTTTCGGAAGGATCATAAATTCGCTCGACTCTATTAGCCGCGATTCGCCTATCGCAGCTGTGACAGGGTCATTGACTGTATATGTTAGTAGGAGATGGCAGTATGCATGCTTTCCAGTAGTCGAGGGGTTAGCCCAGCTTATTAAGCAGTCCACAGGTGATTCAAATTAAGCTAGTTCACCTGCTTTAAAACAGGAAGAGGAAATGCCTCTGGGGCAGAAGTCTCTCTCAGGCACAGAGAGAAGACAGAGGAGTGTTGACAGACAGACACAGGCTGCTCAGATTGATGCTGTCCCAAGGGGGAATAAAGCTCCCAGGTAAGGAGCAAACTTGTATTCTTGAACATTGTTGGGCTGGACTAGGTTAGCTAGTCAGCCAGGTAGATAGCCTGCACTTTTGTTTAGTCAGTGTCCCGACCGGGGTTAGGTTTTTGTTTACGTTTATTGCACTTAAAGGGACAAAGTACCCATTGTTTCGGTTACACTTTTGGGCAAATAAATCCACCAGCACTGTTTCACCAGAAAAGTCATGTTGTCTCCTCACTTACCACGGCCATCCTGCCACACAGCCTATCGTAATCTATCGCAGCTCTAAAAGGCGATTTTCTCCCAAAATCCAATCCACCTCAAAATTGTGTTAGATTGGTGGGGAGATGCCTCGATGAGCTGCGATATGTCTGGACTTAGAAAAAATCAGGCCCTTTTCCTGCCTCGGATTGATGGCCGGGGGTCTACGGAGCTGATAGCCATTAATAACAGCCCTGTAGCTTCCCGGCATGCATCCGATGCATGAAAAATGCATTTACAGGCCACTTCATAACTATAGCGGCTAACCGCTAAGAGAATGAAGGGGTTAATCCCTCTCGCTAAATTCCCGGTAGGCTTAAATATCCATTCTTGGGTCTAATACCACCTTCACGCACCTCCGGTAACCACAATAAATACAGAAACACACACAACAGTCGAACTACCCACCTCCTAGGCCCCCAATAAACATTACAATATGTAATATAGAGCAAACCACATAAAAAAATTATTTATTTACACACACAATTACTAGCAGAGTCCGACGGGTGTTCCTGGGTGGTCTCGGCGTGTACGCACGGGTGTCTGTGTTACCCTCTTTACTTGGTGTGCTACAGGTGGTCCCCACGGTCCACAATGGAGTCAACGTGTGTTCCCCACGGGTGTCTGTGTGTGTCCATGTCATTTTCCCTGGTTTGTGTGTGGGCCGTGGAAATGCTGGGACCACCCGAGTGCCAGCAGCCACACGTTGGCATGTGTTATTAGTTCTGTGTGTAAACGAATAAATAATGTTTTTATGTGTGTTGTGTGTTTGTGTGTCTTAGCTTTTGTAATGTTTATTGTGGCCTTATGAGCTACGTATTGTGTCCGTTGTTGTTATTTTATTTTTATTGTGAGTAGCAGGTATTATTTACACGTATGTGTTGACACCTTGTAGCTGTTACCTGATGTGGGTCACCTCTTAATTACCTTTATGCAGGCTCAAATAATTGCTCACTATGAATGACCAACAAATTTATTCAGCTATGCTCAAGTAGTGATATCCAGAAAAACAGGCATGTTTGTGGCCATCGAGAACTGCAGTTATGAAGGCCTGTATTACTGGAATTAACCGCTAAGGTTATGAAGGGGTTATTTCGAACAAGTAAATTCTGTTTTGAACAATTTATACATTTGAGGAGCAACATAATTTTGTGAGTCAATTATGACATCTATTTTGGTTAATGATGATTGTAAATGTTAACTCACACACCCTTTCTCATGGTCTCTGGTTATTGAGGCGTGTCCTCTCTTTAGCAGTGCACCAATTAGATAATATGTTTCATCTGCCTGGTATAACAGTGCTACAGAGAGTGCATGGATCAAGAGAGACAGCCTATCACAAGAGTAAGGCTTTCCAAAATAGAAAATCTATTCAGGAGCGATAACAACAAACTTTGTAATGTATTATAAAGAAATAAACATATATAAAATAATAGAAGCGACTTTAATGTTACAGGTACTGTACTTTGTAATTGTAACTCAATTATTAATTACAAATCTAAAACATGAATGATATTTGTGTTAATTAATTAGTTTGATTAACACCTGTTATGATTTACAGTCATGTGACTTAATTAGATCCATATTTAAACGAAGCTAATGCCAAACTTACTTCGAGGTAGACATGGCGGGTTACGATATAGAGAGTGATTTTTGGTACATTATGTGTACAAAAGGAAGATTGGCTTTAGGGGAGAGGGGAAGAGAGAGAGGGGGAGAGGGGAAGAGAGAGAGGAGGGGGAGGGGAAGAGAGAGGGGGGTGGGGGAAGAGAGAGAGGGGGAGGGGGAAGAGAGAGAGGGGGGAGAGGGGAAGAGAAAGAGGGGGGAGAGGGGAAGAGAGAGAGGGGGAGAGGGGAAGAGAGAGAGGGGGAGAGGGGAAGAGGGAGAGGGGAAGAGGGAGAGGGGAAGAGAGAGAGGGGGGAGAGGGGGTGAGAGAGTGGAGAAGGGGGGGAGAGAGAGGGGGGAGGAGGGGAGAGAGAGTGGGGGAGGGGGTGAGAAGGGAGGAGGGGGAGGGGGGAGAGGGGGGGAGAGAGGGAGACAGGCGAGGAAGGAAGTGGTGCCCCGACAACGGTTATACCGTGATAGAACATATTTGGAGGGGCAGAGCGAGGCAGAAATAATTACCAGTTATCGGTTGAGTTCATCAGCAATATTGACTCTTTATGCAGAGTTAAGAGAAGATTTAGAGCCCTTAACAGACAGAGTTTGTGCAGTCCCTGGTCTTGTTAAAATGCTGATCTCATTACATCTTCTTGCTTCTGCGTCTTTTCAGACAACTGTGGGCATAGTAGGTGGGGTCTCGCAGCCATCAATCTCGCGGGCCCTTACCCAGTTTCTATGTGCACTGAATCGACGTGCTAGGAATTATATACATTTTCCTAGTGAGCAGACAGAGTGGTTGGAACTCAAGAATGCCTTTTATAGCATTGCTGGTCTACCATGCGTGATGGGTGCAATAGATTGCGCACATGTTGCTCTGAGCCTGCCTGGTGAAATGGAGTATGATTACCATAATAGGAAACACTTTCACTCCATTAATGTGCAGGTTGTATGCGATGCTACATGAAAATTCTGAATGTGGTAGCCAGATTTGCGGGTTCCAACCAAGATTCCTATATTCTTAAACAATCATCAGTCTTCTATACATTTGAGGCGGGTATTTATGGACATGGTTGGCTGGTGGGTAAGTAAATATGATATAACTAAGCGTGTGGCGGAAGTTTATTCAATGTATGTGCTGTTTACACATAATTACATACATTCTTCAAATTTTAAGTGGATTATACTCTATCCAATCTGATATTCACCATTTTGATATGTTAAACATTTCATGTAGCAAAAGTGTTAACAAACATTTCATTTCATATACTGAGATATACACATTTATTTCACAATGCAGCACTTATGTCTGACATAATATGAAGCATAGCTGTAGCCAACATAGGTAACATTTAATCATTCCCAACATGTATGCCTGTAACATCCCACATCTTTGTATCCAATTAAATTTGTGAATTTATACTGCAGCGGCCCCTTTTATCCTCCTACATCCCCGAAAAAATTCAGGGATGTTCTCCGCATGCCACGCACTTTCACGCGTTCAGCCGCATTCAGCGCTGAATGGCTAGACAGCGCTAATAGCGCCAAACAATGAAAAACGCCCACGGCGCCTAAAACGGCCGGAACATGCCGCATCTGCCCGCAAGTTTAAATTTCGCGCCGAAACTGCCGCAGGAGGCTAAAGGCGGCCGCCACTGTATATCCAAACTACATATATGCATGTTAACTGTACCTGTAATTTATTTTAAAATAGGTCATATGTAGTCCAACCAAATTGTCTGTATTATGTATCTTGTGATATGTCACAGAAAATATAGATTACTTTCACGCAATTGTTATACCGTTTGACAATCATATTTTCTCTCGTTGTATTATAGGTGATTCAGGATATGGGATCCGACCGTGGCTCCTAACCCCACTGGGTAATGCTCAATCCCCTGCCGATGAGCGTTATAATGCGGCACCCATATCCACTCACTCAATTATTGAGAAGACGTTTGGACTGTTAAAAAGTCATCTCAGATGTCTGGATAGATCAGGTGGTGCCCTACAGTACAAGCCTGAAAAGGTAGCTGACATAGTGATGAGTTGTTGCATTCTGCATAACAAAGCATAACATCACAATATTCTAGTCAACATATGTGAGGGTCTCGAGGAGGACCCTCCTGTACATGCTGCAGGGGATCATGAACAGACTGCCAGTGGGGTGGAGACATGGTGGAAAGTGATTGCCACCTATTTTTCAGGTAATAAACATTTTACATGCATAACGTTTTGTATACTGTCTCATGTTTATTTGTGTAACCTTTACCCAATTTTTCTAAACATAGGATTGTGTTGGCTCAACACCTTGTGTATACAAGGTACGCTGTGTGTACGGGGCCACATGTGTATGGTATGTAAATCTCACTGTTCTTTATTCAAACATTGACAAAAAGAAAAAATCTAACAATGTGTCATGTGTGCATGATGGTTTCATGTTTTACATGTTCATTATCTACTTTCATGTTTTCATACTGGCTATTCTTGAATTGAATGTGTTATTGATCACTGATGCATCATTACCACCTCATGTGTAGTAAGGTAGTAACAAAGTGAACATATATAGCATTGGACATAATACAGAGGCGACCAACTTTATTCTAACTCGGCTAGCTCCGCGAATTTCAGATTATCCCGGTTATCTGCGGTTTTGTGTCGTTTTCTCCCGGGGTGTATTGCGTTATTTTCACGGCTGTGATTTAAGCATTTTTTTCCCGCTGGCTGCAATACTGCAATGCAGTGTAAAAACTCATGGGGGCGTTTGCGAGCTGTTGTCTTTGAAGCCGAGAAATTCATGAATTGTAATGCAGTATATACTGTATATATACAGTATATACTGTATAACAACAACCCCTATAACCCCTAACATACACATACAGTACTGTATATGCACATCAATGATACTATAGGCTGTCCCCTGGCGAGATGTGTTTGCAGCATAGAGAGATCCGCTGCTCTCTCTGCGCAAACATCGGCACATTAAAAATGATTTAAAATACATTTTTATTCATAGTGTAGATGTGCAGGGGGTCTCCGGAGCTGAACCGCGTTGGTTTCAGGTCCAGCACCCCCTGCTCCCCGAGATACAGGCCCCTTTATGAGGTGCCGGTATCCCTCTGCATTTGAAGGTCCCGATCACGTGACCGCAGAATGTAAACAAAGCAGAGGGATACCGGCAACCCATAAAGGGGCCTGTATCTCGGGAAGCAGGGGGTCCCCAGACCTAAAACCAAAGCGGTTCAACTCCGGAGACCCCCTGCACACACATATATATATATATATATATATATATATATATATATATATATATATTAGAGAAAAAGAGAAAAGAAGCGCCCGATCCTTGTGTAAAATCAGATGAACAAAGTTTTAATATCTCATGGACAAGACAAATGCACACTTACAATTTGTCTGATAAAATAAAGCATGTTATGGGACCTGCCCATGCACCAACTGAGGACTCCTCGGTCTCTTCTTTGTGTGTGAGTGTCAGTATTGGCTCCAAAAAGGATGTTGCTGTCAGCTGCTATCTACAGGGGAGTAATCCTTAGTGTTTGTGAGCACTCAATCTCCACATGCAGCTGCCATTTAGCCTTTCTTCTCACACTTGAAACCGGAAAAAAATCTTCAGGCAAGTCCTTGCCTCCTCACGCTGGTGCTGAGAGCTGCCCTGTCACCGTAGGCTCACTGCCAGATATCCCTACGCGTTTCTTCCGACTCTGCGGATTTCATCAGGGGATCATATATATATATAACAACAATCCCTATGCATATATATATACACAGTATATATACACACATGATGAACCAATATACAAATAAATGTAGAAGGGTTATCAAAATCATACTGTACTACAAATAACACTTCTCCATACAGGCACACTACATTAAAATGAATTTCCTTTAATAATCCTAACTGATCTTAAAATCTAAATCATCAAATGCCAATGAAAAACCTCACATTCCAATCAATACATTGCATTTACATTGTATTTATGATGCATAAAATCTATGCACCATATACATTCTGCAAATGAATGTGAACAATATCATTGCAAGCAAAATACAAATACTGCACCTCCAAACAAGTAAACTATTTTAACCAATCAAGTAAACAAAAATCAATATATAAGTACCAACCAGAATACAAAATTTAAAACCAAGGCTAACCCTTACAATACCAAGGATTACATCTATCTAATTGTAAAAAAACATTATACTGTACACACATTGAAGCATTGCAATAAACAACATACAGTACAGTACATCCCCTGTATCTCCCTGCCTTGAGTGTAATCTGTGTAAGACCCCCTCACCCTAATGTTTCTGTTAAATCGCCCGGCCTTGAGTGTAATCTGTTTAAAGTCCCCTCCACCTAATGTTTCTGTTAAATCTCCCTGCCTTGAGTGTAATCTGTGTAAAGCCCCCTCCCCCTAATGTGTCTGTTAAATCTTCCTGCCTGTGTTGCTGTGAGTGCAGTTTATGTAAATGTGGGGAGGGGGAGTGGGTTATAACCCCACCTCCTTGACTGTGATCTGTGTAAAGCCCCATCCCCCTAATGTGTCTGTTAAATCTCCCTGCCTGTGTTGCTGTGAGTGCAGTTTATGTAAATGTGGGGAGGGGGGGGGGGACCCGATGTGCATACTGTATAATGCAGCGCCTCACTGCCAATGGCCCACCCCGTGAGGTCTAACCACCCTCACGCACTACCCACATACCTTTACCCCCCCCCCATCCTGGCCATGGCCCCTCCGCTTCTGCAAAACAGACACAAAAATTAAAACATCCAAAGTAATGTCCCCTAACCCCTTAATCACCATAGCGGTTATTAACCGCTACAGTCATTAAGGGGTTAACCCACCCTCACCCACCACTCGGGATGCCTACATACCCTCCCACACTAACCCCCCACCCGTGAGGCCTAACCACCCTCACCCACTACCCACAAGGGAGGCCTACCCACATACTGTTGGGGAACACCCCCCACCCCCACCCCCAGTACCCACAATAAAAACAATACAGTGACCCACAATAAACATCATTATATTTATTAAATACACTACCCACACCCCCTGTGCCCCCCCATAAATACAAGATTTATCCTTTTACAAACAGGGTTCATAACACAGCCCCACGCGAGTCCCCGGTGGGCTGGTGGGGCACCTGACAGACCTACAGGATACCAGCAGCCCTTTTCAAACAGGTTCTGGAGGCCTGCTGGTGGGTCCCGCCAGCACCATGGCCCCCAGATGGTCTCCTTGGGTCACCGTGGGCCACAATTGGGTCCCCACGGTAGGCTCAAGGATGTCTGGGAGCCCCGGGTCAGACCCACAGGTGTCTGTGGGGCCTCGGGTGGTTCCCACGGGGGTCTGGGGAACTCACGGGTGCTCACTACAGGTCCGCGGTGCCCCCACAGAAGTGGGACCACACATCTTCATCCCCGCACCTATGGGTTGGCGGTGCCCCCACAGAAGTGGGACCACACAGCTTCATCCCCGCAGACTAGGGGTCCGCGGTGCCCCCACAGATGTGAGGCCACCGCTTCATCCCCGCATGTGTCACCCGTGGAACCACCAGCCTGATACCCGTGAGATACCTGAGAAAACAACAGGTGGTCTCATAGGTCTGACGCGGAACCACGGAACCACGGAACAAACCCTGAATGTAAAAAAAATAAACCTGGCCTATACATTCAATACATACACCCCCCCCCCAACACCTACAGTACAATAATGTGCAAAATAACTATTATCCAGATATGGATAATAGATTAATTGCTCATTATTAAAAACATTAACTAGCATATTCAAATAAATAATAAAGTGCTACTGACCTCATCAAGAAGAAGTCTTCGTCGCCAGCAACATTCTTGTCTTGCCCGCAAACCAACGCGGTTCAGCTCCGGAGACCCCCTGCACATCTACACTATGAATAAAAATGTATTTTAAATAATTTTTAATGTGCCGATGTTTGCACAGAGAGAGCAGCGGATCTCTCTCTGCTGCAAACACATCTCGCCCCTGCCGGCCTATAGTATCATTGATGTGCATATACAGTACTGTATGTGTACAGTACTGTATGTTAGGGGTTATAGGGGTTGTTGTTATACAGTATATATATATATATACTGCATTACAATTCATGAATTTATGCCATCTGGCGGACACGCGAAGCATTGCAGCCTATTAAATCCTGAACCATTATCAATTAACACATCAACCGCTCGTCAGCCGGGCATGTCCCCTGGCTAGGAACGCAGCATGCTCCGGGTGAACAGCATCGCATTCCAGGATTAAGCCAGGGACAAACCGGTGATTTGTTAGAGTAAAGTCTGCCGCAACAGTATGTATTATTGTATGTGCAATTACTTCGGCATCCTACATGCAAAAGTGAGTACATAACAACATGTTAATTAATAATGAACTTAACCCAGACAAAGTTTACATTGTCCATGATCAAATAACAATGTTAATTATGTAATCCTCTACATTTCTAACGTCTTCCTTATGTTTTTGCCTAAAATTTTCACAGAAAGTGTTGTACGATAGTTATCTGCAGTTTATTTAAGCTTTGCATGCAACAATATATAATCATTAATGATAATCATTATAGTCATTTACTATTAAATTGATGTAATTGTCAAATTTTAAGGTTTGTATGTTATTACAATATGTACATACTTCACATCAATAGAAATAAATTATGTCATTTTGACTATGGATATATTAACAATTGTTAACAACACAGTAACAACACAGACGAATGTATTGTGAAGGAAATTATTGATTTGTTATATGCTACATAAACATTATATGACAATGTTGGCTAAAGTGAAAAAGCTACAAATACAATCGTGTAAATATTATCAGTATACACATTCACACTTCATAACATGTTGTAATCTTTTTAAGGTTTGTGTGTGTCTTAAATAGACAAATAGACATTCAGACATCTGCATGAGGCAGAAATGTTTAGACTTCAACATTTCATCTCTTCAATGTAGCCTAGTTTGAATATAGTGCATAATATGAAATGAAGCTTCTAAATGTATTAAGCAAGCTAAGTACATTATTTGTCCGCGTCACTTTCCAATCTTCCATTCTCATTTTAGGGTTGTCCATGTCAAAAGTAGTTATCTGAAATGAGATAAAATAAAGAGCAAACGTAAATATACTGCTATTATAAATATATATATTCAATGATGCGTGCGTGAAAAAAATGATATACACAAAATGTATATGTTAACACAAAGTATGCGTGCAGGCATGTATCCACAGCGCTGGCACTTGTGCGCAGTGATGTAATCCGCCCTGCTTGTGCATGCGGATTTGTGTATGATATGTTCGCGCGCAGGAGGGCATGTGGTGTGGCTTGCATTCAAGACGTCAATGATGTTGTTCGCCAGAATTCTGCGAAACAGTCACGTGTTTTCACAGTCGTTGTTTGAAATTAGTACTTATAATTGCCTGTGCAAGGCCTACATTTTTATACTTTGTACGCGTGCGCACGTCCGTGACCGTTGTCGCGCAAGACAAGGGCAACTAAAAAGGTATATATCTATATTCATCCGCGCCATTACACTGTCGTCAAATACCATTCTATAATGCATGCGGACGTGCTCACGCGCGTGCACATGCCGCATTCTTTCCCGTGTTATTGAGATGTGAGATGCAGGAACGTAGTGTGTAGTGTGTAAAGTCATACATTCGATTGTGTTATGTTTCCAATTTTTTTTTAATCATATTTGGCATTAAATATGAAAAATCATTGACGCATACATGCATATATTCATACTAGCGCTGGTAGCGGTGCAAAATCCTCTTTGTCGCTGGCTGGCGGCTCACCACTCCCTGCCGTGCGCGTGCGGTGCGGACATTGTATAGAAGTGCTGGCTACTCCTCCTAGCTGCGCGCGCATTGTAGTGCGCTATATGAACTAAGCATGCACTTTAGGTGCACGTGCGGCGCAGGCCGCACACCAGCATGCAATATCATACAATACTTGCTAGCGCTACTCAAGCGATCTATGTCCGCGGGTAATGCCTTTATGAAGTGGTCTGCGTAATTATGGTATTGTGTGTTGTGGAGTAAGGGGGAGTGAGCAGCAGAGGGCATGTGTGTTGGCTCGCTGCACCCTCTTGCAGGCCTGGACACCACCGCTTTTGACCTCCGCTCAAACCACGCCCCGCTACCGATCACTATGGAACGCAGGGAGCGGTCAATTGGCTCTGAACGCGCCCCATGCATGCAGTGCGGGCGCCTACGCACACTGAGCAAACATCTTCAGTATTGTCGCTTGTGTGCGCATAAACAGAAGGTGGATCATAAAGAAATGATTAAATGAAAATAAATAGGTGACGTGAACGTTTCGTCCAATGACGGCAAACTAGCTCCGTGGCGTCAAAGGGAATGCCCCGCACGGTTGTTAGGGACAGGGAAACCATGCGCTTTGCCTATGCACACCTCCGCAAGTGGTGTGGCACGATGTCGGCAGGCTACAACTCCACGCTAATATATTATAAAGTGTCGGGCGCGTGCGCGGATTTTTTGTTGTCTGACGTCAGTCAGCCTTTCTATAGAAGGGCCACGTGCGCGCACGGCAGGGAGAGGGGAGCCGATACAAGATGAAGAAATTCATATTTTCGCGCCGCTGGCTGCGCTCAAATGTATGTATATGTGTGTATGTGTATATATGTATGCATGTATGCGTGTATGCGTGTATGTGTGTTTATATGTATGCGTGTATGTGTGTTTATATGTATGCGTGTGTGTGTGTGTGTGTGTGTGTGTGTGTGTGTGTGTGTGTGTGTGTGTGTGTGTGTGTGTGTGTGTGTGTGTGTGTGTGTGTGTGTGTGTGTGTGTGTGTGTGTGTGTGTGTGTGTGTGTGAATGATTGCAGAAGTAAACAAAACAATTTGGATTAAATGTGTTGTTTTCTTGAAAAAAAATCTATCTAGGAATTACATTCACTCACACAACCCATGAACACACACATATATATAGGATGCAGCGTGCACGTGCCGCATGCTTTTCCTGTATATAGTTCCGGGAGCTGCAGGTAATGTGTGTGTATGTGTATGTATGTGTATGTGTGAGTACTGCTGCGGCCAAGTTTATTCGAGCATTTGCCCGTTCTTGGCCGCAGCAGTAGCCTGGCGCGCGCCGGAGAGTGACGGGCGCGCGCCGAAGCAGCGGAAGAGCGCCCTCCGATCGGGGCGCTCTCCCTACCGCTGCCGGGTCCGCCGGGTCCCCCGGAACCCCCTGCCGCCGTCCCCCACATCGCGGGACACCAGGGCTCCCTCGGGGAGCCCTGGACGCGCATGCAGGGGGCGCAGGCTCCCGAAGACGCGTGACCGCGCGTCGGTGACGCGCGGCACGCCGAGGGGCGGCCACTAGCAAGCCGGGAAATCTCCCGGCTTGCGGATCTGGCTGCACTGCGATTAAGTGTGTCGCCAGTTTATGTGTGAGTATATGTGTGTGCATGGGTGGTGTGAGTGAATGTAAGTCGTAGATAGATTTTTTACAAGCAAAAATATTTTTTGATACAATCACACACACACACACACACACACACACACACACACACACACACACACACACACACACACACACACACACACACACACACACACACACACACACACACACACACACACACATCCATATAAACACACATCCATATAAACACACATCCACGCATACATACATATACATACATTTGAGCACAGGCAGCGGCGCCAAAAGATACTCACACATACTCACACATGCATACACATACACATTGATGAAAGCAAACTTATCAACAGTGGCGCTCTAAAAATATCATATATAATACAACTTGCTTTAAACAAAATCTTACAATAAGCAAAATCAAAAATTGAGAAGGTGATACCAATACAAACATATGATGGATGCCGCTGTAACCCAGTGTGGGATTGTTCTCTTTTATAAATTTTCCATACAGTCTGCACTATGTCCGGTTCTTTTGTTATTTATTAAGGTCACCAGAGCTTATTAATCCACTGAGAGCACCATCTCTGACGGGCTGCCATTCAAAGATACCTTTACGTGAACACTACTCACTCCATGTTTGTGAATATTTTGCACACAGATTTTTGAGTATTATCTCACACATTTATCTTTTTTACATGGCTTGCGCTTCCCGATGACCTACACCATACACATACACATTACCTGCAGCTCCCGGCACTATATACAGGAAAAGCGTGCGGCACGTGCATGGGCGTTCGCAAAAGAATGAGCGGCCGCACGCAGTATATCACAGCGTTTTTAGGCTGCGGTCCCAGTCACTGCTACAGCGCACACCTCGGCATGTGCGTGCAAGCACCTCACCTCAATGGGGAAGGGCCAGTACTCACCTTCACGCTGAAGTTGAAGCCGCGCCGTACTGCAAGGTTTTTAAACTCAATAAAATTGAGTTTAAACCTTGCGACGGAGGCGTGGCCACGCCCCCCCACCAGCGGTTCAACCAATGAGGACGAACCAGCCGTGTGACGTGATGGCCACGCACCTGCAAATCCCCAGCCACGCCCCCTCCCGTCGCAAGCTCCCGCTCTCCTGGAGACCGCTAAGTACACTCGCAAGTAAGGACATATCGCCCAATAGGCAAATGGCAGTTCGTGCATGCGCCTGTCAGCACGTCCTGAACAGCTGTACCGGCTCCCTACCTGTACAGAAGCTGTGCGCAAGCAGGGAGACTATAGAGCCTGTTACAAATGTGTTATTTACATCAGTTATGCACGTATATGACTATTGCAGTACAGTACATGCATCGATAAGTGGGAAAAATGCAGTGCTTCACGGTAAGTACATTTTCGCTTTACATACATGCTCCGGTCCCATTGCGTACATTAATGCGGGGTATGCCTGTATAGAAACTGTTATAAAATTATATTTACCAGTGTTACACGACTCCATGTCCTTTCTGAAATCCATTGTGAATGGATGTCATCTCCTGTCCGTACATAGTGTAGTCGAGCATTGAATTCTGATGAATATAAATATTGTTGTAACCGTAGCTTTGTTCGTACTCCATGTTTGGAACCAGGTACTGTGGCTCATCCATGAATGTATTTGTGCTAGTGTGTTCACATGCATCCTGGTATTGTTGATGACAGTTTGTAACGTTAGCAAAGTAATTTTCTTGTGCTTGTTGCTCATACTGTGTCCGGTGCTGTTGGTTTACCTCATATGAGAACACGGTCCGTGAACTCATATTACTTCTGTCTTCTCTCCTTAATAATAGATTTGGCCTACGATCGAACATACTGTACACTGTTTGCCTACTTGCCAGAAACCGATCCTCTGCCCATGCCATGATACAGTTCGAATAAAGCTTCTCAACATTCTTCTTATAGCATTCTTCAATTTTTTATGATTAATAGCCTCTCTGTAGAATTCGTAGTTGTCGATTATATATTGATAAATTTGATGAACTGGTGCTTTTCCTTCGGCTGAAATTTTATTGCTTTGTATATTATTAACGAATAGGTTTCAGCAGGACGTCCTGGGGTGGACTTTTGAAGCGACATTTCTCTTTCAAACATGAAATGTTGTGAGAATGATTCACGAAAAGCATGTTTCATTCGAAACTTTGTAACTTTTCTTCAATGTCTGCTTTACACTTCAAGGTTAAAACACAATACCTCATGTGTGTTTGTAATCTGCGTCCACAAACAGCTGCAGACTGTTTGAGAAGACCGAGTTTCATTTTTAAATGACATAATAGCACTGTATAATATGAAAAAATATCCTTATAGTGTAACACCTGTATGCCCGCAGACCTGGCCAGTCCCCAGTACTGAGGTGGGTAAGGGTAAAACTCACACCCACAGCAGTGAGGGCGTGCCCGGAGTATGGTAGTAGCGTTGCCAGGCCTGGAGAGTAAGGGTTAACGTAATACTTGCTGAGTCCGGGGTGCCAGAGGTCAGAGAGTAATGTCCAAGTGCCAGAGTTCAGGGGTTGGAGAGAGCAGCGTAGTGATGTCTGAAAGCTAGGGTCCTGGGCAGGAGAAAGCAGCGTAGTCAAGTCCAAAGCAGAGTTCAAGTTCAAGGCAAGGAATCCAAACAGCGGCAGGGACAGGGATCAGAGCTGAAACAGACAAGGGAGCTAGGCATAGACACTGCACACACAGGAGCTACAGGAAAGCTATGCAGAGCAAGGACTGAGAGGAAGGAGTGGGGTTATATGGGAAGAAGGACCAGGGTCAACCAGGGTTGAGGGGAGGATCAGAGACTTGAGTGGGTGATTGCAGAGATGGGTCTGTGATAGCAGGGGAGGAGACAGGGAGGTAATCTAAGGTAATAGCCTGCAACCGACAGGGGGCGGAGCTAGAGCATGGGGGAGGTAGGTAAGTAGAGCGGGTGCGCGCGCCCTCTGTAACCCTGCTATGTGCGCGCACCAGAGCGTGGGGGAAGACCAGCGGAGGAGGTGCACAGGAGAGGAGACAGAGGGGAAGGAGGAATGGAGGAACCAGGTAAGGAACGGACAGGAGTGACAGAGGCACGCCGAGGAGAGCGCGAGCCACGACAGGGAACCCATGATCGTGAACGTGCGCCCCGGCGAGGGGACAGCGCGCGTGCACAGAGTGCAAGCCCGGGTGTGAGGAAATAGGCACTGTGGAAGCTGGGGTGATGGGGACACGCTGGGAACTGCGAGTCCCCCGATCCGTTACAGTATCCCCCCATTGAGGATCGGACTCCGGACGATCCTCCCAAGGTCTATGAGGGAACTTCCGTCAGAACTGTCTGAGGAGTTCTGGGGCATGGATATGATGGGATGGTATCCAGGAACGTTCCTCCGGGCCATATCATTTCCAGTGTACAAGAAACTGAAGTGTGCCCCTGGACCAACGAGAATCGAGTATGGACTGGACTTTGAATTCTTGTTGTCCTTACAGTGGCGACACAGTTTATCGCACTGCGGCCAGATCCACAAGCCGGGAGATTTCCCGGCTTGCTAGTGGCCGCCCCTGGCGTGCCGCGCGTCATAGACGCGCGGTCACGCTTCTTCGGGAACGTGCGCCCCCTGCACGCGCGTCCAGGGCTCCCCCGATCGCGGGACGGCGGCAGGGGGTTCCGGGGGACCCGGCGGACCCGGCAGCGGTAGGGAGAGCGCCCCGATCGGAGGGCGCTCTTCCGCTGCTTCGGCGCGCGCCCGTCACTCTCGGGCGCGCGCCAGGCTACTGCTGCGGCCAAGAACGGGCAAATGCTCGAATAAACTTGGCCGCAGCAGTATATGACGATCGGGTTAGGTCTCTGAGTGTGATCTGGAAAATGGGCATTTTGGATCAGGGGTTTAAGGAGCGACACGTGGAAAACCAAAGGGATTTTCATAGTAGGGGGGGGTGCAAGTCGGTATGCGACCGGGTTGATCCTTTCAAGGACCTTGAAAGGACCCAAGAATCTCGGGGCCAGTTTCTGGGAAGGAGTCTTGAGCTTGATATTCTTGGATGATAGCCAAACTCTGTCTCCAGGTTTGAATACTGGACACACTTGACGTCGCCGATCAGCTTGCGTTTTCTGTCTTTGAACGGTACCTTGCAAAGCCTTTAAGATCTTCTTCCAAGAATTTTGAAGACTGGAAATGTGAGATTCTGCTGCAGGAACACCTGAGGGGAGGGAGGAGAGGGGAAGACTGCTGGGATGAAATCCACAGTTAATGAAAAAAGGCGACTCTTGCGTGGATTCATTTCTTAATGAGTTAATGGCAAACAGCCCAGGGTAACACGTCCACCCTATTGTCCTGCGATTCAGACACGAAGCATCTGAGATACTGTTCCAGCGTCTTATTCATTCTCTCCATCTGCCCGTTGGTTTGTGGGTGATAACCCGAGGAAAATAGAAGGGAAATGCCAAGTCTGAAAAAAAGGAACACCGTGTAATCTGAAAATTTCCTTAGAAAAAACGTCGGCCAAGGTGGCTGAATTGGGGAGACCCTTGAGGGGTATAAAGTGTATGCTTTGATAACCTGTCTACTACGACAAGGATCGTATTCATCATTTTAGAATTGGGAAGTTCCACTGTAAAGTCCATGGAGATGTGTTTCCATGGTTGTTCCTGAATAGAAAGAGGCATGAGGAGACCAGAAGGTTTGTGTCTGGCAGATTTGCTCTGGGCACAGACTGGACAAGCTCTGGTGAAGTAAAAAATGTCCTTGTTCATCTTAGGCCACCAAAAGTCCATTTGATAAGATCTACCGTCCTCTTGAAGCCTGGATGACCAGCAGATCTAGACTAATGTCCCCACAGAAGTATTTTGTGGTGAAAACGCGGGGCAGCGTACAACCGTCCTTCTGGCACATTAAATCTCCTAGGAATATGAGCCTGGGCTTTATTGATTTCATCCAAGACATCAAAGTTGTTGGTGGAAATAATACACTTAGCGGGAAGAATCGTCTCCGAAGATTCAATAGATTCATTCTCCATGGAGAACTGACGAGACAGGGCATCGGCTTTGATATTCTTGGTGCCAGGAATATAAGAAATTGTGTAATTGAACCGCGAAAAGAACAAAGCCCAACGAGCTTGACGAGATCCCAACCGACGAGCGCCCTCAATGTACAATAAGTTTTTGTGGTCGGTGAGGATGGCTACTGGCTCCTTGGTACCCTCGAGGAGATTCTTGGAGGGCCAACTTGATGGACAGAAGCTCACGATTCCCGAGGATAGAGTTTTTCCTGTTGGGAAGATCTCTGAGAAAGCACTGCGCCAGCTCCCACATCTGAGGCGTCTACTTCTAGAGTAAAAGGGAGGGAAGTATCCGGATGCCGAAGGATGGGGGCAGACACGAAGGCTTCAATTGCCTTGGGGGACCAAACAGTCGGATCAGCACCCTTCTTGGTCAAGGCAGTGATACAGTTGCGGCAGCTTTTATTCTCTCAAATCACCGGTTTGTACCTGGCTGGTTCCTGGAATGCGACGCTGTTCACCTGGCGCATGCCGCGTTCACCTTGCATTCCCAGCCACGGGTCATGCCCGGCTGATGCGTTTATTGATAATGGTTCGGATTTTAGTAGGCTGCAATGCTTCGCGTGTACGCCAGATGGCAGAAATTCATGAATTGTAATGCGCCGAATCAGTAATGTGTCGGCTTGCAGGTGCTTCGTTTAAAAAAGATACTCTACCACAGTGTGCCATTGTAACTTGGCCTTGGCCTTGAGACTGAAGGAAGAGGTTGCAAAAATGTATCAATTTAGGCGTTTCATATTAAAGAAAGACAAAGACCAGTTTCAGTTTGTGTTACACTATTCTGCAAAGACCCACCATGAGTGTTCAAGTGCCGCCCGCTTTCCAAAAACCTGACAGAAGTTACGCGTATTTTATATGGGTCGCGATTAATGCAACAGATGATAAGATGGCAACAGTTGCTCAAATTTATCAGTATTTTATCGAAAACTATGACTTTTACAAATTTTCGCCAACTCCTCATATGTGGAAGCGTGCAGTAAGGAAAAGGTTATGTAGCGACCCCTGTTTTCACCGTATTGAGCCCCAATTTGTTGGAGGGTATTGGTGTGTGTCACCGGATTTTTCCCGTATCTATGATCATGGAGGCGGCAAAAGGCGAAGGGTCATGTTAAAACCAACTAAGAAGCGACAGTCGCTGCCAAGCAATGCACCAGCACCAGCACCAGCACCAGCACCGGCTTCCAATGACGGTCCCACTCTCAGTGACAACCATGAGCCTGAGCCTGAGTCGGATTTCGCGTGCAGTTTTGATGAAGCTTGCATGTACCTAAGCGATTTCCAGCCTCACCAGCTGACAACAGGTGGACTAGTCCCGCTGCAAACTGTCGACGTGGATGATGAAGAAAGCTAAAGTGGCAGTGGACCGGCGCCGGCGCCAGCTGAATGGGAAATTCAATGGTGAGTTGCCGTATTATTTTGGTGGGGCTGGCTGGGTACTTCTTTAGGGGGCTGACCATTACTGTACATTAAAACTTTTCTTTTTGTTTTTCATCAGAAAAGAAAACGGCTAATGGGGGGATTTCGATGGATAATATTGTACTGTATGCTGATGTTTTCCGGCCGTAAAGTATACTGTGTAATAAACCCGAATAAATATAACTATGCATTTATTCTACATGTTCAGTATCGTGTCATTATGTGTCTTCTACAGTATACTGTACAGTGGTATACAGTGCCTAACATCTATGGGCAAAAAGAATTTTATTCCTAGGTGCCCTAGAACAGAAGTTCCCACGCCAATTGCCCGTGAACTTGACCGCGGCCCTAAGTAGTTCCCATGCCAATTGCGCGAATATAATGTAAAATAACCCATTCTGTGGGTCTGAGCGGGTTGAAATTTACCTGGTCCTCATGCGGGAGGACCCTTGCCATAGTGGCAAAATATCAGCCTTGCACGACCCCCGGAACCAGAGGTACCAAAAGACAGTTTAAAAGCACATTACCAAAGTGGCTTTTTTTCTGTCATGCAAGTCAATGGCAGAAACCTGAAATTTAACATCACCCTGACTCCGTTCTGTTGCCACGAGAGGGTTGCAATTTGCCATGCAATCCTGCCGCAACTAGGACTACATGGTGACCGAATCTGAGCCCTCTAGGTCGAACAGAACCGGAGTTGTGGGTTCCAGGTTTCTGCTCATTCTGACTTAGCCGGTTCAAAGCTTTCTCCGCCATTGCGCTCAATGGTAGGACCCTCCTCGCCGGCGTGACCCTTTCTCGCCGCCATTACTGCTCGGACCCTGTTGGGGTCAAGTGAGGGGGTCCCTAACATCTAGGGACCAAATTAATTTTATTTCTAGGTGCCCTAGAACAGAAGTTCCCACGCCAATTGACCTAGTTCCCACGCCAATTGCCGTAGTTTCTACGCCAATTGCGTGACCAGGCAGTAAAAAAACAGTGCAACAAGCCTCTACATTTGTTACACTGGCAAAGGAGCAAATGGAAACAATGTGAGGCAATTCAACATGTTCTTTTATTGGTGGAGTAAGTACAAAAACATTTATTTACAATGTTGTAACATTTAAAGTGCACAGCAATTCTAACCATCAACACACAATAATACATTCTGCAGCCTTTATTAAATTCTTCTGCCACAAAACATTTTTGGTGCATGGGGCACAGGGAGTTAAAGTGACTTACTTTTTATGTACTGTATTTGGGGGTTATCTTTGGGGGTTTATTCATCAAAATATTATGATGAACTGCCTTTTGAAATTACAGTGCTGTTAACTATTTCAGCCACAAACCTCCAGAGTTTTTAATCCCTCCCTAGCCAAGCATATTGCCATTGTGTTCTTAATCTGCCCATAGCCGAGCTACAAACACTCAGTACGCCTGCGTCTAATCACACCATCCCCCTCCCCCAACCCTTAGAGGCCTTTTGTTTGAACGGTAATGCTTTGGAAAATCAACATGTTCTTTTATTGGTGGAGTCAGTACAAAAACATTTATTTACAATGTTGAAACATTTTTTTTTTTTCAACTTTGTCTTTATTAGTTTTTTGTGCATACAGACATGAAAATACAGGATATTGATAAATGTTCCTAGTATACACCTAACTAATGGGGACAAACTACAAAAAACAGACACAAGATGGGGAGACGACAGGACAAAACATCCACAGACCAACATCAACAAAGGAGAAAAGGGGGGGGGGGGGAAGGTGGGGAGGGGGAGGGGAAAGGGGATCGGCGAAGCAGAATCACTTTCAACGTGTTTTCAGGTGTCCTACACCACCACCACTGACGCCCTGCTCCTTACCACCTCTCAGAGGTCTCTGGGCTAGATCCACTTCAGCTTTCGGATTCTATCTATGTGGAATATCGCTGATACCCTGGGGGAACCCTGTTGTCAGACCATCATATCTAGCTCCCAGCCACCCATCCAAGGAGAACTCACCTAAATCTATCAAAGCCATATTGTGGCATCATTCACCCCCTGGATATCAGTCTGAGCCAACCATAATGACCAGACTTTTTTCGAATTTATCGGCCGAATCGTTAACTAAGCTCGTTAACTTCTCCATTCGGCAAATGAACCAAATTCTGTTTCTGATTTTGTCTATAGAAGGAATCGCATTCTGATTCCACAATGCTGCGGTCTCGCACCTCATAGCGGTAGCAAAGTGTGCTATCAGCTTGTTACCCGATCTAGATACCTCATTCGTAGGTTTGCCTAATAAAAATTGCCACGGGTCCAGCTGAATTTTGAGCCCCAAAAAGATCCTCTGCAGCCAATCTCGGATCTGGGTCCAGACCGGCACTATTTTCGGGCAAGACCACAGCATGTGAACCAGATCCCCCTGTTCCCCGCACTGCCTGGGGCAGAGCGGGGAAGAGCCCCGGATGAATTTTGCTAATCTAACTGGGGTGAGATACCAGCGTAACAGTACCTTATATTAGTTCTCCTTCAATGTCGTGCAAATGGAGCTACTAGCTGCGGCTTTAAACACCGCACACCAGTCCTCGTCCTCTAATGTGCCCTGTAAATCCTCCTCCCACTGAACCATAAAACGGGGTTTGGCTGTCCTGTCCGAGTCAGTGTTCACCACCCCTCTGTATAAGGCAGAGATCAGTCCCCGCGTGTACGCCCCGCGCACGCAGAGCTGCTCAAAATTCGTTAACGGTGGTCTCACCGGGTGTGCGTTGTAATATGCCCTTACCTGGAGGTACCTCATAAATTCAGTGTCAGGTATGTCTGTTTCCGACTGTAATAATTCAAAAGATTTAATCTTTCCTCTACCCTCCAGGTCCTTCAATCACCTAATCCCCAATTTACGCCAAAGCGGGAAACTCTTGTCTGCCAAACCAGGAGCAAAATCCGGATTTGCCGTATAGAGGCGCCATAAGAGTGTGTTTGGAGGTTATCGAGCTATTACCTTTAGAAGCCTCCCAGACCGAGAGTGAGTTGAGAACAGAGGTCAGCGGAATGAGTACATCCTTCACCCGTGTCCTCGGGTACCAGATCAAGTCCTTGAGCTCAAGCGAGGCGCACACCTCCCTCTCCAGCGCCACCCAACGCCTGAGCCCAGGATCTCCATGCCACTGCGTAATTTGGCACAATTGTGCCACTTTGTAGTAGGATATAACGCTCGGAACCGCCAGGCCACCAGCTTCCTTAGCTTTCTGCATCATTTTTACTTTAATCCGTGGTTTTTTACCGTTCCAACTAAATTGTGAAATTGCTTTTTGAAGCCCTGTAATGTCTGCTCGTACCACGGCAATCGGGAGAGTTTGAAACAGATATAGAATCCGGGGAAGGATATTCATCTTGACGCTATAGATCCTCCAAGAAATACCATATGCCTTCCAATCCTGTAGCTCTTTTTTGAGAGTCCTCAACAGCTTGGGATAGTTAGCCTGATATAGAGAGCTTGTCTTTTTCGTGATATGCACTCCTAAGTATTTCATGGAAGCAGGACGCCACCTAAACTCAAAATTGAGTTCTATCAGCTTCTCCATTTCTCTTGGTATGTTGAGGCTTAAGGCCTCTGATTTAGTCTGATTTATTTTAAATCCAGAGATCTGGGCAAAACGCTCTAGAAGCTCGAACAGATTGGGTAGCGAGATAAGCAGCTTGGTAAGGGTTAGAATGATGTCATCTGCGTACAAAGCCACTTTGTGCTCCTGGGAGTGGATTTGAACTCCAGAGATATCAGCGCTGTTCCGAATTTGTGCTGCAAGTGGCTCAATGCATAAGGCGAATAGCAGGGGCGAAAGCGGGCATCCCTGCCTTGTGCCACTTTTAATTGGAAATAGATCTGAGGGGAATCCCTGGTGGACCACCCTAGCTGCTGGTGCAGCATATAATGCTTTGACTGCCTGTTGGAATATGCCTCCAAACCCAAATGCTCCAAGCGTGGACTCCAAGTATGGCAAATCAATCCTGTCGAAGGCCTTTTCCGCATCTAGGCTTAAGGCTATACTTCGAATCTCGTTGGCTCCTATAAAGTCTATTATATCCACAATCCTTCTAGTATTGTCGGCCGCTTGTCTATTTCTAATGAAGCCAACTTGATCCGGGTGGATAAGCCTCGGCAGGATTACATTTAATCTGTTGGCCAGTAATTTAGAATAGATTTTAACATCCGTATTAATTAATGATATTGGCCGATAGCTTTGGCAACTAGTGGGATCTTTATCCTCTTTATGAATTACTGAAATTGACGCCTGGAGCATCTGCCCCGTGAAAGGCTCTCCTGCTAGCACTCCATTAAACAGCCGGAGCATATGTGGAGCTAAGACTCCGATAAATTTTTTATAATACAGGTTGGAGAACCCATCCGGGCCTGGGGCTTTTGACGCTTTTAAATTTTTTACTACCGCTTCCAATTCCTCCCCTGTAAAGTCGCTTTGTAGTGCCTCTCGCTCTAATCTGGTCAATTGTGGCAAGGCTGCGTCCGCCAGGAATTTTCGCAGTTTACTACTTGTCCTAGCGTTGTGAACCACCTTCTCCCCATTGTATAGCTGTGCGTAAAATTTCGCAAACTCACCTACTATAACTTTGGGGTTTGAGGAGATCTGGCCCTCTGCTGTTGTGATAGACTGAATATTAAAATGTGGTTTCCGATTACGGAGTCTGGTGGCTAGCATAGTATCCGGTTTATTAGCTTTCTCATAAAACTTCCTCTGTGTCCAACTCATATCTTTCTCAGCCCTGGAGGTAAGGAGGAGGTTTAGTTCAATCCTAACATCATTCAGCTCCTTCAACGTAACCTCTCTACCTGTCCGGTTATGTAGTATAGAGAGCTCGTGTAACCGTTGATATACACTACCGACACGATTTATTCGAGCAGGGCTAGTTCCGCAAGCCGGGGGATGCCCCTGCTTGCTAGCCCCACTCCCTCGGCGTGCCGCGCGTCACCGATGCGCGGTCACGCGTCATCGGGTGCCAGCGCCCCCTGCACGCGCATCCAGGGCTCCCAGAGGGGGAGCCGGCAGCGGGAGGGAGAGCGCCCCGATCGGAGGGCGCTCTTCCGCTGCTTCGGCGCGCGCCCGGCACCCTCCGGCGCGCGCCAGGTTACTGCTGCGGCCGAGAACGGGCAAATGCTCGAATAAACTCGGCCGCAGCAGTAGCTGAGTTAATTTGGCTTCCTTTTTCTTTTTCCTGTTCGCAGCTATACCGATTAGTACCCCTCTTATCGTGGCCTTGTGAGCCTCCCATAACATAGTCTGGGATTCCACACTACCACTGTTTATCCGAAAGTAGTCCGAAATTTCGGCTTTGACTTTTTTCTGTATATCCGGAATTTTAATTATAGATTCGTTTAGCTTCCAGTTTGCTCCTGGCTTGACAGACCCAATTTGACTGCATCTTAGCTCTATCGATGCATGGTCCGACCATGTAATATCATGTATGCTTGTGTCGGAGATTTGTGGGACCATTCTGCCCGATACAAAGAAGTGGTCAATCCTACTGTAGCTGTCATGGGAATGGGAATAGAAGGAGTAGCTACGGTCTCCTTGGTGCTGCTCTCTCCATATATCCACTAGGCCAATTTGTTTTAGTCCTTTCAGTAAGGGGGTATTTCCCTCCCTCCTTATGGTTTGCTGGGACGTGGCGCGATCAACTCTCGGGTTTATGACCGTGTTGAAGTCACCACCCAAGACTATATGTCCCTCAGCCCACTGCTGTAACTTCTGGAAGAATGCGTTGAAGAAGTCTGTTTGTCCTTCACTAGGTGCGTATACACATGCCAGCGTCATTCTGGCCTGCTTGAGGAGCCCTACCAGCACAATGTACCTTCCCTTAGGATCTCTTTTGATCTTTTCAACCTGGAAGGGGGTGTTATTATGTATCAATATAGCTACTCCTTTCTTTTTTTCCTCACCTGACGCTAGAAAGAACTGTCGGAAGTGTGAGTCCAGGAATTTTGGGCTGTTCCGTGAGCTGAAGTGTGTTTCCTGGAGGAAGACCACATCTGCCCTTCTCCTTTTAAACTCTGAGAAGGTGACCCTCCTCTTATGTGGACTATTGAGCCCTTTGGCATTTTGTGAAATAAAGATTACCGCCATGTTACGGTGTGGCGTGTGTGTGGTAATAGTTTATAATCAAACTTGCTCTTACCCAGATCCCTGGGCTCTTGATGGACTTGTGGTTCGTGGTGCTGGCACCTGCAGAGCGGCTTCAGTCTTTCGCCTATTGGGGCTGGGGTGAGGAAGGGATAAGACATGAGGGAAGAACACACATATATAACACACAAAAACAAAAAGAACCGTATTGGTCCTGGTAGACATCGGGTTCATTGCCCGGTAGAGATCGTCTCTCCCTGGACCCCCCTCCCTCCTGGTCCAGTTCCATGGCTCCAAATACCGGCCATGGACATCCGGGTCCTTGCCAGGTAGGTAGGTCATTCCCCACCTCCAGGAGTTGACGCACATACCTGCAGGCAGAGTGGTGACTACTCCCCCCCCCCCGCCGGCAGTTATGCTTAGCCCAAACCTGACAGCTAACCCCTAAACTAAGTGAAATTTTAACCATTATTAACCATAGTTTTAACCATAACTATCCCTATCTCTCCTCTCTTACTCCAGATTCACTCCCTTCTCTATCTCTCTAAACCCTAAACTACGTATTCCCTTAATTCAACAACCCCCTCTTCTTCCAACATCGTATCCCTCTTGCTCTTGATCCCAGCCGGCTCTCATAAGATATCACCCATGGGGATTTATTCATTCCTGACATAATTTTGATGCTGTCTAATTATTTTATTTTTTTTCCTCCCCTCTGTGCCCCATAACCCCTCTATAGGTCTAAACTCCCATTTGTGCTCTCATTGCTTTTGGGTTCCCTCCGCACTCCCCCCAACCCCCCCTCCACCTCCGCGGCCAATTTCCTCTAAGTTATGAGGCCTCCGCCCCCCGTGCCGCCATCAGAGTTCCAGTCCCCATCCCCTTGCTTCTTCATGTGCCTCTCCCCGGCGGCGGAACTCGCGCGCCTCTGCCAGGGAGGACCGCACCACTTCCGGAACGTCGCTTCCCTCTAGTCGTCACTCTGACATCCGCTGGGTCCTCTGTTGGCATCTCATCTGCCGCTCTCGCGAGATCTGGCACATCCACGTCACTGGTCTGGGCGAGGCGGGCTCAGTCGGAGGTATGTATTATTGTGTGTTGATGGTTAGAATTGCAGTGCACTTTAAATGTTACAACATTGTAAATAAATGTTTTTGTACTGACTCCACCAATAAAAGAACATGTTGAATTGCCTCACATTGTTTCCATTTGCTCCTTTGCCAGTGTAACAAATGTAGAGGCTTGCTGCACTGTTTTTTTACTGCCTGGTCACGCAATTGGCGTAGAAACTACGGCAATTGGCGTGGGAACTAGGTCAATTGGCGTGGGAAGTTCTGTTCTAGGGCACCTAGAAATAAAATTATTTCTGTTCTGTTCGACCTAGAGGGCTCAGATTCGGTCACCATGTAGTCCTAGTTGCGGCAGGATTGCATGGCAAATTGCGACACTCTCGTGGCAACAGAACGGAGTCAGGGTGATGTTAACGTTCAGGTTTCTGCCATTGACTTGCATGGCAGAAAAAAAGCCACTTTGGTAATGTGCTTTTAAACTGTCTTTTTGTATCTCCGGTTTCGGGGGTCTTGGAAGGCTGATATTTTGCCACTATGGCAAGGGTCCTCCAGCATGAGGACCAGGTAAATTTCAACCCGCTCAGACCCACAGAATGGGTTATTTTACATTATATTAGCGCAATTGGCGTGGGAACTACTTAGGGCCGCGGTCAAGTTCACGGGCAATTGGCGTGGGAACTTCTGTTCTAGGGCACCTAGGAATAAAATTATTTTTGCCCATAGATGTTAGGCACTGTACAGTATACCACTGTACAGTATACTGTGGAAGACACATAATGAAACGATACTGAATATGTAGAATAAATGCATAGTTTTATTTATTCAGGGTTTATTACACAGTATACTGTACGGCCGGAAAACATCAGCATACAGTACAATATTATCCATCGAAATCCCCCAATTAACCGTTTTCTTTTCTGAGGAAAAAAATGAAAAGTTTTAATGTACAGTAATGGTCAGCCCCCTAAAGAAGTACCCAGCCAGCCCCACCAAAATAATACGGCAACAAGACAGTACTCACCATAGAATTAAAATTAATTTTCCCCCAGATGTTAGGAACCCCCTCACTTCACCCCAACAGGGTCCGAGCATGTACAGTACAGTACTGTACTTTAAAATAAATTAAATATGCAATTTTACTATTACTGCGCATGCACGCACAGACTGTGTACTGTAGGTTGAACCGCCAAGGTATTAGACTTCAAAGACAACAGCTCGCAAACGCCCCCATGCGTTTTTACACGGCATTGCAGTATTGCAGCCAGCGGGAATAAAATGCTTAAATCACAGCCGCGAAAATAACGCAATACACCACGGGAGAAAACGACACAAAACCGCACATCACCGGGATATTCCGAAATTCGCGGAGCTAGCCAAGTTAGAATAAAGTTGGTCGCTACTGTAGGTAGAGCAATAGTGGAGAAATTACGGATGAATTTCCGGTAGTAATTAGCGAAGCCAAAGAAGCACTGCACGGCTTTGAGGGAGTTGGGCAACGGCCAGCCAAGTACAGACTTCAATTTCTCCGTGTCCATGGTGAAGCCTTTGTCAGATATTATATAGCCTAAGAAGGCTGTGGAGGATTGATGGAACAGACATTTCTCCATTTTCGCGTAGAGGCAATTAGCACGAAGCCGAGAGAGTACCAGTTTGGTATGGCAAATGTGCTCCTCTAAGCTTTTGGAGAAAATGAGGATGTCGTCCAAATATACGATGACGAATGTTCCCTTTTTCTTGACTAACTGTATTTGTTTGCTGCAAGCGAAGGCGTGATCAAGAAAGTTGCCACCAGACCCGGAATCGATGAAAGCTTCAACTTCTACCTGAAGATCCGGACCCACGAGAGTTATGGGGAGGAATATCTTCTTCGGAAGTTCCTTAGGGAGAGAGGGGGAAGGAGAAATAGTACCAAGTAGAAGCCCCTCTACCTTTACTAGGTGTTCCCATTTCTCGGCTTCAAGCGGCATTGACGAAGTTGGTGATCTGGAGATCTGCAGTAGAAGCAGAGACCCTCCTCACGGCGTCACGTCCTGAAGCTGTTGACTACCGATTTGCATCGGTTCCGGGGCGTCCAACGCAGGGAGGACCAATGGAGGAGACCTGGGAGAAACAGGCAAGGATGAGAGAGAACGAGAACGGTGGCGCTCATGGCGTCGTTCCTGAGTACGCTGATCCATCCGGATACTGAGGGCAATTAGTTCCTCAAGGGATGAAGGCCGGGTATGAGCTGCAAAATCATCTTTGAGAGATTCGGACAAACCGTGCCAGTATGCTGCAGCGAGAGCTTCATCGTACCACTGGGTTTCTGCAGCGATGGTGCGGAACTCCACCGCGTATCTTGCAGCTGACTTACGAGCTTGAGAGAGATTAAATAAGGAAAAAGCGGCAGTCTCCCTACGCGCGTGTGTCAAAAAACAGTTGGAACTCATGCCGGAATTTGGAGTAATCCTGGGTTATATCTGGTCTGTGTTCCTAGAGGGGAGAAGCCCAAGCGAGAGCGTCGCCAGTGAGTAGGGCATAGACGTATGCCACCTTAGTACGACCAGTAGGGAAGTGGGACGGGGACATTTCGAATTGCACGTCAGACTGATTCAGGAACCCTCGGCAAGCGAGGGGATCCCCATCGTACTGGTTGGAGGGTGGAATACGTTGCCCCGGATTACTTATAGGCACTGGGACTGTGGTAGATGGTGCCACAGGAGCTTCCTGGAGAGACAAATGAGAAAGTCTCAGTGTGACATGATTGCTTAGGAATTGCCAATGTTCCATGGAGACACTTTGGCCCACCTCAGGGGGATCTGCATTTGTTGGGCTCTGCATAAAGTAACGACTGTATGCCCGCAGACCTGGCCAGTCCCCAGTACTGAGGTGGGCAAGGGTATAACACGCACCCACAGCAGTGAGGGCGTGCCCGGAGTGTGATAGTAGCGTTGCCGGGCCTGGTGAGTAAGGGTTAACATAATACTTGCTGAGTCCGGGGTGCCAGAGGTCGGAGGGTAATGTCCAAGTGCTAGAGTTCAGGGGTTGGAGAGAGCAGCGTAGTGATGTCCGAAAGCCAGGGTCCAAGGGCAGGAGAAAGCAGCATAGTCAAGTCCAAAGCAGAGTTCAAGTTCAAGGCAAGGAATCCAAACAGGGGCAGGGACAGGAACCAAAGCTGAAACAGATAAGGGAGCTAGGCATAGGCACTGAACACACATGAGCTACAGGAAAGCTATGCAGAGCAAGGACTGAGAGGAAGGAGTGGGGTTATATGGGAAGAAAGACCAATGGGGATGAGGGGAGGAGCAGAGGTTTGAGTGGGTGATTGCAGAGATAGGTCTGTGAGAGCAGGGGAGGAGACAGGGAGGTAATCTAAGGTAATAGCCTGCAACCGACGGGGGCGGAGCTAAAGCATGGGGGAGGTAGGTAAGTAGAGCGGGTGCGCTCACCCTCTGTAACCCTGCTATGCACGCGCACCAGAGCATGGGGGAAGACCAGCGGAGGAGGTGCACAGGAGAGGAGACAGAGGGGAAGGAGGAACGGAGGAACCAGGTAAGGAATGGACAGGAGTGACAGAGGCACGCCAAAGAGCGGGTGAGCAACGACAGGGAACCCGCGATCGTGAACGCGCGTGCCCTGCGAGGGGACCGCGCGTGTGCGCATAGTGCAAGCCCGGGCATGAGGAACTAGGCACTGTGGAAGCTGGGGTGATGGGGACATGCTGGGAACTGCGAGTCCCCCGATCCGTTACATATATTTGTATATCACTTCATATCAAAACTATGCACACACATGTACATATCTGTATGTATAATAATGTGAATAAAAATATTCACATGTGCAAGCCTGCATTTAAACATTATGACGTAGCATACAGTGCAGAAAAAAGTTAACTAAATGTATATTCTCAAAACCTACAACATAGTGATACACACAGGGTCAAAATAGTCTGGCAGTGAATTGGTTTGCATCTAACACCAGTCTGTCTAAAAATAATTTGTTCAAGCAATATGTGTTTGTATGAAAAATAATCTGATTATTATATATATATATCAAACACACAAAAAAGTATGTTGCTCACACTATATGTAAGTGGTTAAACCAGTCCCCAAATAACACTGACTAATTAAGTATAAAAAATAAACCCAAAAAGTCAGTAATTAAATAATTAGGGTAGACTGCTGGTGCTGGGGGATAAGTACATTTATAAAACACACAAAAGAGACAAAGACAATCCCCTTAGATAGCACTCTATAATATACCACCAAAATAATAATATAGAATACAGCAAAATGACCCGGATGCTCTGTCAAAGCAGATAATGAACAAGATTTTATTAATAGAGCAGCAAGAAACACTAACTTAAAAACATGAACATACTAATGGCAGCTGAAAATACATAGGTAGTGACTCTCTCAAGATAGATGCTCATAAATGAACAAATAACTAAATTGTGTCTAAAAAATGTTGCAGATAAATAATATAAATGAACACAAAAAAGCTAGATGGAACAAAGAAAAAACCCCTTGGAGAAAAAAACCTCGCTACAAAATATAATGTGTAACTAAAGGCACAAGGAAAAGTAAGACATCAATAATCCTATATACACACAAGTGTATATAATCAAAAAAATCACTAGCGATCCTGACGAGATGGAATCAGCTCTCATCAACATGGCAAACAGGTTCCTTGAGCGAGAATACAGCCCTGTCGATGTCAAAGATGCCCTTGACCGTGTGATCCTAACAGACAACGTAGATCGTGCAAACATCAATTTGGGAGAGCAAACTAACAAAACAAGATTCAATGTTATTAGCACATTCAGCACTGCATCCCCATGCATACAACGCAGCATTAGAGATAATTGGCACATTTTAACAAACGATGACAAGATAGGCAAACACTTTCGTGAACCCCCCTTGTTTTGTTTCCGCCGTGGTCCGTCCATTGGGGATATGATCACGCAAGCAGATCCAACTGACAAATATAGCAAGGACAAAACATGGCTAATTCAAAAACCTGGGGCTTACAGATGTAAGGGGTGCACAAACTGCCAGTACATGCAGGTGGGGCCTTTCTATTGCCATCCACATAGTGGGACTAAAATCAAAATTCACCAACATCTGAATTGTGAATCAAAATTTGTCATATATTTGATTAAATGTCCATGTGGTTTACTCTATATTGGGAAAACAGTGCGGATGCTCAAAGAGCGCATAGCCATTCATCGATCTACAATTCGAAAAGCATTGTCTACAGACGCCAAGGATTTGGAGTTTAAATGCCTCCCTGTTGCCAAACATTTCAGGGACTTCAAACACTCTTTGGCAACGTTTAGGTGCATGCCCATTATGCAGATTCAAGCGCCCGCAAGAGGGGGCGATAGAAACAGACTTTTACTGCAAAGTGAAGCGAGGCATATCTTTGAGCTAAAGACAGTGGCACCTTTTGGCCTAAACGAAGATTTTTCGTTGGGGTGTTTCTTATAATGGAATCTTGATTTTGACATTTTGAGTTTGATGAAAAACTGTTTTCTGTATAGTTGTTTTGAGTCTTTTTCTTTTCTCCTGTATGTGTTATATCTTCATGTGCCCTTGTTATGTTATCCTCACAAAGTCACTCCCGGGTTATGGTGTGTGCATCGAGCTTGTTTATATTGTCCCACTTCGAGAATTCTGATACATCATGATGCATTTGATATTGTAAAATGTCTAATATGTTGTTTCAGCATGTTAGTGATATGTTGTTCCAGGACAGAGATAGTTAGTGGAGTGCGACGTTTATCATTGCTCCAGTTGGACGTACTCTTGTCTTTTTGATTATGTCATGTTAGACCTACACGTCATATGCCTAATGGTCCCTCTATTTAGGAATGGATTGGTTTGACCATACATGGTATCATTTTTGTCGATTTTAGACTGTATTGGTCAATGTAATTATAGTATTTATTATAGTGGTACAGTTAAAACATTACACCATATTGTGATGCACATATTTTATACATGTTAGTTTTTTATTTATAATTTTTTTCTTGTGGGCTATGTAGTCATGTGTTGGAGCATGTCCTCTTGGATATGATGCTAACTTTTGAAATGCCATTAATACATCGCATAATAGGGTTTTATATCTTATTTGCAGTTATGGAATGTAGCCCATTCTGTGGCTGCACCAAATATCCCCAGTCCTACTCATTGTGCCAGTGTCACGCTGACCATAAGAAGTGTAGGTCACAGCGTTGCGCATGTACACTTATGCTTGAAATAGGAACGCAGTCAGACATACATGGAGACACAGGCATTATGCATTAGTACATCATGGGACACTGTGGGACTCGCGCATGCGCGAACCGCCATTACAAGGACACAGTGATCTCTAGGTTGCAGGCCAGTACAGCTTTAGCGAGATACGGTGGAACTCGCGCATGCGCGGAGTGTGTCTAGGTTTGCTGTGTGTGTTATATGTGCTACACCAGCCACCGTAGTTGATTTCGGACAGTCTGTTTAGCATATCCAAGATGGCGATGCGTTCCAACACATCCCTGCGGGTCACAGCAGCGCGGTTTCGCGGGTAAGTTTGTCTTTACACGGGTGATTTCACTTTATTGTTTAATTAGCATGGGTACATAAGGGGGATCTGTAGCATTCACTTATTGCATGTCCCTGAGGAAGGTCACGCTTGGGTGATCGAAACGTTGGAGGTGGTGCCATGTTACTCTGAATACAGCTTCATTGGAACTACTGGACTGTGTGCTGTCTCGTTTTTTCCGGACTCCAATCTGGGAAAATCTATTTTTTTTTATATATATATATATATATATATATATATATATATATGAAATAAACAAGAACAATAGGCACTCAGTCAGGTAATTCAAGATGGTGGGTGCAAATCCTGTAGAGAATAAATTGGCAATACGATACCGTGTTTGAGATGAATATCAAGAGGCAGCACTCCAATAGATGGTCAAAAAAGCTCTTTATTATCAAGACATCATAACCAAATGGTTATGATGTCTTGATAATACAAAGCTTTTTTGACCATCTATTGGAGTGCTGCCTCTTGATATTCTTCTCAAACACTGAATCGTATTGCATATATATATATATATATATATATATATATATATATATATATATATATATATATATATATAAATATATATATATACACATACATACATACTGTGACAGGGTCATTGACTCTGTATATGTTAGTAGGAGATGGCAGTATACATGCTTTCCAGTAGACGAGTGGTTAACCCAGCTTATTAAGCAGTCCACAGGTGATTCAAAGTAAGCTAGTTCACCTGCTTTAAAACAGGAAGAGGAATGCCTCTGGGGCGGCAGTCTCTCTCTGTGGCACAGAGAGAAGACAGAGGAGTGTTGACAGACAGACACAAGCTGCTCAGATTGACCCTGTCCCAAGGGGGGAATAAAGCTCCCAGGTAAGGAGCCAACTGGTTTTGTTGAACATCGTTGGGCTGGACTAGGTTAGCTAGCCAGCCAGGTAGTTAGCCTGCACTTTTGTTTAGTCAGTGCCCTGACCAGGGTTAGGTTTTTGTTTGTTTTAATTTAAAGGAACAGTGTACCCATTATTTTAATTACCCTTTTTGGACAAATAAATCCACCAGCACTATTTCAACAGAAAAGTCATGTTGTCTCCTCACTTACCACGGCCATCCTGCCACACGTGGTGTCAGAAGTGGGATGTCGAACACCCTGTAAAAGGGGCGGAGCTACAGATTGCGACTGGTGGAACATGTCCACGCGGTAGCTGCCACTACGGAGGACGTTGTGAAGGCCTTAGTACACATCACCGCTGTCCATCAAGAAGCTAACAAACAGGTACAGGAAAGCACGGCTGCACAACGCAAGACAAACTTGCAGCCCAGCTTGACGTTATCGCAGACACACAGAAGCAGCCGATTGAGCAGCTGGCCCAGATTAAAATGGACTTGTCCAGTACGGCCCCGGCGCGGCCAGTCCAGGTGAACGTGTACTTGCAGAAAATGATGCCGCACGATGACGTCGAGGGATACCTCCGGTCCTTTGAGCGAATCGCTTCCCGGGAAAGTTGGGCCCGCTCCAAATGGGCTGGGATTATCGCACCCTTTTTACTGGGGGAAGCCCAAAAAGCATATTGTGACCTCGATGAAGAAGCCGCAGCAGACTATGACTGTCTGAAAAGCGAAATCCTTGCAAGGATTGGTGTGACTCCCGCAGTTTGTGCGCAGAGGTTCCATACGTGGAGATACCACTAACAGAAGCCGCCCAAATCCCAGTTATGGGATTTGATTCACCTAGCGTCCAAGTGGCTAAAACCAGAGGTATATAGCCTGTCACGGATCCTTGAGATGGTGGTGTTGGACCGCTTAATTCGAGCGTTACCCAAGGACCTTCAACGGTGGGTGGGGCAGGGAGATCCCCTCACTTGTGATGCCATGGTAGGCGCAGTGGAGCAGTTTCTGGCTACCCGTGAACTGTCACGCTCCCCTCGCCCAATCCACAACCCACGTCCCAACACGAACGGTAGAGGCCAGCGCTGGCGCCAGGACCCACGACCATTCGCACGATTTGAGAGGGTGGAAGAAAACCCGGATAGGGACAGAAACTCTAAATCTCAGAAAGGGTTTCAAGAACGAACTGGGCCAATTGTTTGTTTTGAGTGTGGGGAGGCGGGACATATTAAGGCTCACTGCCCACAGTTGTCTGAGCCAATGGAGTGTGCGTATGGCTCTGTGAAGTCTGAATTTTGTGGGGTGGTAGGTATGACCCGCGAGGGAAAACGTACCCACAACTTCCTCACCACGGTGATTTTAAATGGTAAACCAATCTCCGCCCTGGTAGACTCAGGGAGTAATATTAACTTGGTATCAGGGAAGTTGGTTAAGCCTCTCCAATTACACCAGGGTGAGAAGTTGCGGGTATTATGTGTACATGGGTGTATGCTTCCGTACACCTTGACTCTGATAAAAGTGAAAGTCGAGGGGCAAGTCATCCAAACTACGGCAGCAATTGTACCAAAGTTACCTCATTCCCTAGTGTTAGGCTGTAATTTCCTGGTTATGACACCCTGATCAGAGGCCAACTCACCTTAAACAATCCTACTCCGGATGAGCTTTTTCCATTTACAAACCCTGAATTAGTCTCCGAGGTGTCTAAAACCCCTAAATCGAAATGAGAACGTAGGAAGGGAAAAAAAAGAGGTAAGCCCCAACCCCAGTTAGCACTGGTTACTACTCCTAATGGAGGGGGACCAGAGGGAGAGGAGTTCTCTGAGACAGGGCCTGTTGATGCTCAGGTGTCCGAGTTGCCCTTTGGAGGTTACCGGCCAAACTCCAGATGAGGAAGGTTTTGGAAGTCTAGAACTTTCCTTGACTAACTTTGGTAGGGAACAGGCTAATGATCCCCAGTTGAAAAATGGGTTTAGCGAGGCGGTAGAAGTTAATGGGGTCCCGGTAGAAGGAACCACCAAGGAATCCTATCCATATTTTTTTATTAAAAATTATTTGTTATACCATGTGAGCCAAGAGGAGGGCCAAGAAATAGAAAAATTGCTAGTGCCCAGTTCATTAGTAAGGAAGGTCCTAGAGCTAGCGCACACTCACTTATTGGGAGGTCATCTGGGAGTAGAGAAGACACAGCAAAGAATCCTAAAAAGATTTTACTGGCCAGGGATATATAATGCAGTAAAGAGATTCTGTGCCTCTTGTCCCGAGTGTCAGTTGACAGTCCCCTGACCAAGTTTGAGGGCCCCATTGATCCCTATGCCTATTATTGAGATCCCATTTGAGAGGATTGCCAGGGATATAATGGGTCCCTTGGAGAAATCTGCCAAGGTTCATCAATACATCCTAGTGATCCTAGACTATGCCACTCGCTATCCAGAGGCGCAGCCTTTACTTCCTAATACTTCCTCCATAGCTATAGCTAAGGAATTGTTACAGGTATTCTCCCGACTCGGGATACCGAAGGAAATTTTGACAGATCAGGGTACCCCGTTTACATCTAGGCTTATGCGAGACTTATGTATAGAGCTAAAAATACAGTCCCTAAGAACCTCTGTTTACCATCCGCAACCGGACGGACTGGTAGAACGATTTAATAAGACGTTGAAGATGATGTTGAGAAAGGTGGTGGCTAGTGATGCGAAGAACTGGGACACCTTGTTGCCTTATCTCTTGTTTGCTATCCGAGAGGTACCAGAGGCCTCTACAGGGTTTTCCCCATTTGAACTCCTGTATGGGAGAAGCCCAAGAGGGATTCTGGATAGCCTCAAAGAAGAGTGGGAGCAACAAGCTGTTCCAGGGAAAAATGTTGTCCAATTTGTGGAAGATTTAAAAGAACGCATTGCTCATATTACTCCCATAGTCAGACAGCATTTTGAAGAGGCACAGAGGGCCCAACAGAACCTTTACAACAGACAGGCTACGGTTCGCAACTTCCGACCAGGGGACAGAGTAATGGTGCTTGTTCCCACGGCCGAAAGCAAGCTGTTATCACATTGGCAAGGGCCATATGAAGTTCTAGAACAGGTCAGCCCAGTGAATTATAAAATTCGACAGCCAGATCGGAGGAAGGTAGAGCAAATCTATCACATAAATCTATTAAAACCCTGGAAGGATAGAGAGGTATGTCTGACGGTTGTAGCTAATAAATCTGGGAAAGGGGAGGATCCACTCATTCGAATATCGGCAGAACTCACTCCTGAACAATACAGAGAAGCTGCAGACTTGGTAAAAAGGAACAGGGATGTATTTTCCAGCGTACCAGGGAAAACTAGGGTGATTTCCCATGATATCGACACTAAGCCGGGGATAGCCATTAAGATAAGACCTTATAGGATCCCAGAAGCCAGAAGAGTTGCTATTCAGTCAGAGGTAAAGAAGATGCTAGAGTTAGGGGTAATTGAGGAGTCCCATAGTCAATTGTCCAGCCCAATTGTCTTGGTACCTAAGCCAGATGGGTCAATACGGTTCTGTAATGACTTTAGAAAAGTCAATGAAGTCTCGAAGTTTGATGCCTATCCTATGCCGCGGGTAGACGAGTTAATTGAGAGGTTGGCGAGGGCCCGTTTTCTAACCACTTTAGATCTTACAAAGGGTTATTGGCAAATCCCCTTAACAAATTTAGCCAAAGAGAAAACATCCTTCTCCCCACCTGATGGCCTTTTCCAGTATACTGTCTTACCCTTTGGCCTTCATGGGGCGCCTGCAACCTTCCAAAGGTTGATGAATAAGTTGTTACACCCACACTCGAACTACGCCTCAGCATACTTAGACGATGTGGTAATTCACAGTCCAGATTGGGACTCAAATCTACAAAAGGTTGAGGCAGTTTTGAGAACCTTTTGGGAGGCGGGTCTTACAGCCAACCCAGCTAAATGTTCAGTCGGCGTAGCAGAAGCAAAATATCTCGGCTATGTTGTGGAAAGGCGGACAGTAAAAGCTCAGCTCAATAAAGTCGAAGCCATTGAGAATTGGCCCCGTCCCCTTAAAAAAAACCAGGTTAGGACATTTCTAGGCATTGTAGGTTACTACAGGCGATTTATACCCCATTTTGCAACCCGGGCTGCACAGCTTTCAGATTTGGTAAACCTGATGTTGTAAAATGGAACAGTGATGCGGAGACCGCATTTTTAGACCTACGTACAGCGTTCTGTAGTCACCCAGTCTTGGTAGCCCCGGATTTTACAAAGGAGTTTTTTCTGCAAACGGACGCCTATGAAGTAGGTCTCGGAGCAGTACTGTCCCAGTTTGTAGGAGAAGAGGAACACCCGGTCCTCTATTTAAGTCGCAAATTGTGTCCCCGCGAGCAAAGATATGCCACAGTAGAAAAAGAGTGTTTGGCCGTAAAGTGGGCAACAGACACGTTGAAGTATTACCTTTTAGGCAGGTCTTTTACGCTTGTTACAGATCACGAACCCCTACAGTGGATGAATAGAAATAAAGAAAAGAACTCGAGAGTAACCTGTTGGTTCCTGTCGTTGCAACCTTTCAACTTCACAGTCCAACATCGGTCAGGCATACTGCACGGTAATGCTGATGCACTCTCTAGGATGCACAGTCTCGGTGCACGGGCCGCTCCACTCGGTAACGTTACGCTGGGAAGGGGGATATGTGACAGGGTCATTGACTCTGTATATGTTATTAGGAGATGGCAGTATGCATGCTTTCCAGTAGACGAGGGGTTAACCCAGCTTATTAAGCAGTCCACAGGTGATTCAAAGTAAGCTAGTTCACCTGCTTTAAAACAGGAAGAGGAATGCCTCTGGGGCGGCAGTCTCTCTCTGAGGCACAGAGAGAAGACAGAGGAGTGTTGACAGACAGACACAAGCTGCTCAGATTGACCCTGTCCCAAGGGGGGAATAAAGCTCCCAGGTAAGGAGCCAACTGGTTTTGTTGAACATTGTTGGGCTGGACTAGGTTAGCTAGCCAGCCAGGTAGTTAGCCTGCACTTTTGTTTAGTCAGTGCCCCGACCGGGGTTAGGTTTTTGTTTACGTTTTAATTTAAAGGAACAGTGTACCCATTGTTTTAATTACCCTTTTTGGACAAATAAATCCACCAGCACTATTTCACCAGAAAAGTTGTGTTGTCTCCTCACTTACCACGGCCATCCTGCCACAATACATATTCACACAATGTTGTAATCTGCTTTAATATTGTCCGTGTGAAAATTAATTTTTGGTGATATTGATTTATGACAAAACATAGCTTAGGTACCCTTAAGCTGTATTGTTACTTAGCATGACAAAGATATTTTGAGAGTATGCACGTAGTATGAATGCTCCACATGGTCACAATATTAGCATTTGATTTAAACAAAATGTTTCCCTACAACCTTTGATTGCTTACACCTTTTATTGACAGTGTCTGTAATGTCAAGTCAGTGTATTTGTTATGGAAATCAATAACTTTCATCAGGGAAACACTGGGACCATAGAGGGGTGTAAGGAATCCGCACTTGGGTTTGGCTGGAACTCATCCTTACAGAGCTATAGTGTTTCCAGAAAAACCCCTGTCTAAAACCTGCAATCAAGAATCACCTATTCCTGCAATTAGACTGCAGCCTGCTTCTTGCTGCCACCTATGCAGCTCTGCCTCATTGGCTGCCTGTTCTATTTAACTCCTGCCCCTCCCCCCAGGAAGTGGCTGAACATAAACTTTGTCAAGTACTGTAACTGTGCTTGCCACATCACCTCTTTTTGGCCTGCCTTGGCCTTCTTGCCATAGCTCCTAGTCTCTGGCAGACTCTGCCACGCTGAAGTGGTTACATTGAAGCCCTCTGTGTTTCTGTCCTGTCTGCAGTTCCTGTTCCCCGTGACCTTCCAGTGGCCTCAACCACTCTCAGCTGTACCCGGCTAGGGGGTGCTGTTCTGTGCTGAAGTGCTGGATCCTCTGTTCTATTCCTTCTGCAATCCTCCTCCTTCCAGTGGCCTCCACCACTCTCAGCTGTACCTGGCTAGGGGGTGCTGTTCTGTGCTGTAGCACTAGATCCCTAGTTCCTGTTCATTGCTCTCTGTGCTGAAGCGGCACAGTTCCAATTTCTGCCCTCTACGCTGAAGCGGCGTAGTTCCAGCATCCGTCTTTCTACGCTGAAGCGACTTCTACCTTGTATCCTGATGATGACCTCAGCTCGTGACCGCGACCTTCGTTCCTGTGCCACCTACCCTGACCCTGGCTTGTCTACCGATTACTCTACCTTTTCCAGTCCTGACCCGGCTACGTTTGACCACGGAATTCGCAACCCAGATCCGGCTTCATGGTCTAAGGTCAGTGTATACCTATCCCCACCTCAGCCCCACGGTGCGGTCCAGGTTTGTGGTGAGAATAACCGTTATAAGGGGGTCTGCCCGGGTGATACCAAAAGTGCAGATCAACTTTGATTCACTGGTCAAACCCTTTCGTCTGTAGAGGCCTGTTGCTGCCTCATAGCCATGACTCCCGCATAAAAATGTGAGCACCCAATAACCCCCAACCCCCGCCCCACTAAACAAATGTAGGGTCCCTTTCCTCACCACCCCCTCCCTCATTGCAAAGGTTAAAAGTTAAACTCTGGACCCGGAAAACTGTCAGCTGCCCTTACTGCAATAGAGCAAATAATCTGATGCAAATAAAGTTGGAGCAAATTGATACACATATGTGTGTTTATGTGACTGTGTGCATGCGTGTGCATGTGTATAGGTGTTCTTGTAATATCCTAGGGAGGTGGGAGGTGGAATACTAATAATTTGAATTTACTGGAACAAACAAAAAGGCTGTTTTTGTATTTCCTGCTAGTTATAATTGCAAATTCACTTGACCTTAAATAAACCTTCAAATAAAAATGTTATCCCATATCATGTAACACATTTGCATTAGTAAGTTGAAATGCAGTATTTTTCCTTTGAGCACATCTCCATTCATTCCGTGGTTCATTTTAATTTACACAAAAGATAAATAAAGGTAATATATTCATAATATTTAACCTGAACTTAATTTTTATTAAAGCTATAGATTGGAAAAATAGTGGGAAGTTTAAGACATATTGCTATATAGCACTGAGATTGACTGGAGTGGAGTACAATTATTTACAAATCTGAAGGAGTGTTTAAAAGCTTCACTAGTTTTAATGTGAGCTATAAAACAGAATTATTGTAACATTACATGGATTCATTTTTTCCCTCTATTACAAATGAAAATAATAACAATTTATTCACAAAAGCATTTTTCACTGCACAATTAAAATTAGTCAATGACTATTGTTTTTTCTGAGTTGAATACATTTAAAACACCTCAAGGAGTTTGATTGCATACCAACAAGTGGAATTAACACATACTTTCCCGGCACGATCAAACTTAAACATCCACCACACACACATATATATATATATATCCCTTGCTGCAGTGGAAGTGCTGTGTGCTGGGTGATAATGGTGAAAGACAGGGTTGCAGACCTGTCTAAGACATGCAAATGAATATACAGGTATATTTACAGTTGCTTTATGCTTTACTGTGGAGGGTTTTAGTCACTTTTTTTACCCACCATAACCTTAATAAATGTGGTGATTACCTACTCTTTAATCTCATCTGAGCAAATGTCAGCAACCAACCTCACACTAATGATACCCATAAAGGTTGAAACATGTCTGTGAGTGGGTTAACTAACTTTGCATCTCCCAAGTCCTTGCTTAAAAGCTGTGTTTAAAACAGCATGCATTGGCTAAGGGTTGCTCATGTAATGTGAGCATGAGATAAAAGGTGGCACTGTGTGCTCATTTGCATGTCATTTCCCAGAATCCCTTGCTGCAGTGGAAGTGCTGTATGCTGGGTGATAATGGGGAAAGGTGGGGTTGCAGACCTGCCTAAGACATGCAGATGAGCATACAGCTATATTTGCATATTTGCTTTCCTGTGGAGGGTTTTTGTCACTTTTTTTACTCACCATAACTTAACTCAGTATTATATATATATATATATACACAAGAGAAAAACATGCGCAATCCTAGTGTATTAAAGAATATAAAAGTTTAATAGGACTAGACCATATAAAAAGCGTACTCACAAACAGAGTATATAATCAAGCATGTATGAGATATTCTCAATCACCATAGAATGCAAGGGTCCACGTCAAACGTTCCTTTGGTGCCTCCTCTTCTGTGACCGGTGTAACAATCGTGCTTGCTACAAACTGCTACTGGACCGCGGGGCTGAGGTGGGGATGTATATATACCGACCTTAGGCCACGGAGTCAGGTCCGTAGTGCGGATTCCGTGGTCAGACATAGCCGTTCAGGGTTGGAGAAAGCAGCGTTAACGTTATCCAGGCTGGGGTCAAGGCAGGAGGCATAGGACTGATGGTCGCGGTCACAAGCAAGGGTCGTCATCAGGAAATCTTCAGCAGGACGCTTCAGCAAGGAAAGAAGGAACTTCAGCGGAGCAGCTTCAGCATAGGAAAAGGGCCCTGTAAGGAGGACAGGGGTAGGACAGCATGAAGGCCTCTGCAAGGGAAATATGCAGCAGGCCACAAGAACTAGAAGCTTAGCACTGGGGAACCAGTGCTTCACACAGGAACAGAATGGCCAGACAGGCGTGCTTGTAGCAAGCACCATTACATTCAAACAGACTTGGATTACACTTAGCCACCTCCTAGGGGGGAAGGGCTAACCCTAAATAGCATGGGCAGCCAATCGGGACAGAGCTGCATAGCAAGCAGCATGAAGGAGACTGCAGAGTGAGTCCAGAACAGGTGGATCTTGATTGCAGAAGCAAGGAGGGGTTCTCTGGAAACTCCACAGCTATGCAAACATGAGTTCCAGCCAAAACCCAGGAGCGGATTTCTCACAGTACACCCCTCCCCCCCCTTCAGGCGACAACTCCGGTCGAGCCATATCAGGATCACTCAGGGATCTGGGTGACATGGAATTGTTCCTAAACCCTCTGGGCATAGTGGTAGATCTGTGGTGAGGTCGTTTGTCAGTGAGCGCTTTCTTCAAAAGGAAAAGCAGTGGTCCTGCAATCAATAGGTCAGCACCCCTAGGTAGGTGAGGTTTAGAGAACATCAGGTCCGAAACCTGGGCATCCACAGAGGACGCAGTAGGCACCGAACAGCAATTGGAGAGAAGCATGCCCGTGCCCACGGTGGGAGCACAAGAAGCAGGGACTGACACCACAGGCAAGGCAAGAAAGTCCAAAAGGAGTGCTACTGTACAGTCTTAGAAGATGGCACCAAGAAATCCGGAGAGGGCACATCAGGCGCTACACAGGGAGCAATGGGTAGTGAATTTGACTTGGGAGTGGAAGTCCCAGACTCTATGGCTTCAGGAGATATTGCAGAAGAATCAGCACAGAATACATCTGTTTTGAACACAGGGTCCTTTGATGCAATAACAGGAATTTGGCACTTTTCAGGGAACAGAGAAAAAGGAAACTTAGACTTAGAAACTTGATTCTGAGATGCAGTAACAGAGGACTGAAACCTTGCAAAGAAGGAAAAGAAAAAGGCTGTATGTTGCTCAAACAAAGATCAATGGCTTATATAAGCACATAATTGAAACAAAAATTTCCACTGTTCAAATCCTTGAAGTATCACACATATTTGAATAGAACATATGTCAAATAATGACTACACCACTATCCACTATGAACCGAATAGCTGGATGGAGTTTCACTTCTTGAGTTGTAAAAACTCCTACTGGCTAGTGTCCAGATATATGAGCATCGATGTGGACAAATAAAATGGTGTGTAGGAGTAATAAAACTCACATTTGTGTGGTCTTCTGTATAATGTTCCTCCACAGGTTTGTGCTCCCGTTTCTCCACGAAATCCAAACAGGCAGGCAAAGGAAAGTTGGAGCACCACTACAAACAGTGGAAAAAAGTGGAAAGAAACTGCAAGAGAGTGTGTCCCATAAATAAAAAAGGAGGAGTCAGAGACAGATAGGCTGGTCTCTGAAGTGGTAAATTGAGAAGTAGCATGGGCTAAAGCAGACACTGCATGAGAGTCAGAAAAAGGAGAGTTTGACTTTGGAACTGGAGGCATAGTAAGTTCATCTTTTGGCTCTAGGAACGTAACATTGGATTTGGGATTGCAAGAATACACAAAGGGCGCCCCAAAGGGTTTACTAGCAAGGGTTAAAGCAGGAACAGCTTTAGAGTCAGAGGAAGGGGAACTTGAGTTTGAAACAGGGGACTTGAAAAATTCCTCCTTTGACTTCTGACATGTAACATTAGCTTGGGGATCCCAAGAAAATCGGGGTAACCCAAGGGGTCTTGTAGCAGAACGTGAAGTGCAGATGGGCTGCCTCATAGCAGAGAGGGAGTCGAGGGACTGATCATTCTTTTTTATGAGCCGGTCAAAGGTTAGGGAGAATCTTTCAGACTGGGCCAGTATTCCAGACAGGGACGGGTTTTTAGACCGGGACTGGCTTAAACCCACCTAAGCGGGGTCCGAGTTTGTGAGGCTAAGCATATTGTAACGATCGTGCTTGCCACAAACTGGTACCGGACCACAGTGAGAGGTGGGGATATATATGCACCGACCTTAGGCCACGGAGTCAGGTCCAGAGTGCGGATTCCGTGGTCAGGCATAGACAGTTCAGGGTTGGAGAAAGCAGCATTAACGTTATCCAGGCTGGGGTCAAGGCAGGCGGCATAGGAGCGATGGTCGCGGTCACAAGCTAGGGTCGTCATCAGGAAATCTTCAGCAGGATGCTTCAGCAAGGAAAGCAGGAACTTCAGCGGAGCAGCTTCAGCATAGGAAAAGGGCCCCTGTAAGGAGGAAAGGGGTAGGACAGCATGCATGCCTCTGTAAGGGAAATATGCAGCAGGCCACAGGAACTAGAAGCTTAGCACTGGGAAACCAGTGCTTCACACAGGAAAAGAATGACCAGACAGGCGTGCTTGAAACAAGCACCATTACTTCCAAACAGACTTGGATTATGCTTAGCCACCTCCTGGGGGGGAAGTGCTAACCCTAAATAGCATGGGCAGCCAATAGGGACAGAGCTGCATAGCAAGCAGCATGAAGGAGATTGCAGAGTGAGTCCAGAACAGGTGGTTCTTGATTGCAGCAGCAAGGAGGGGTTGTCTGGAAACTCCACAGCTATGCAAGGATGAGTTCCAGCCAAAACCCAGGAGCGGATTCCTCACAACTGGTAACTCAGCAGGATGTTTGGATACTCCGGGAACCGGATGATATCATCACTCAGCGTCCCGTATAGAGATTTCCTCCGGTATCCACACTTTCCACTGGCACTGTTCACCATGGAATACTGCATATATTCGCAGTCAAGGGGAACAAGGCAGCCCAGAAACAGTCCTCAATAGCCGTAAAAATAACTCTCTGCTCGTGAGTAGTAAAAACAGCTGCTGTGCTTGCTACTTTAGGAAACGCCCTATGCGTTTCGTCACTCTTGACTTTGTCAGGGGTTATGCTATTGGTCATAAAGATAACCTTTATACCCAAACAAACGTTCTGGTTAACCAATAGGAGTGATGGGTGGGTACCTTCAATTACACACAGTTTAACCCTATTTCAATTGCCAGACAGTAGTGTTAACTATTCTACATGACATTCTATAGACTATTGAAGAGGTAATATGGATTGTGAGGTTAGTATTACATTATGAACATTATAAACATAATAAACATTATACTAAAGGGATGTGATAAAAACCAAGATACAAAAGATCAACTTAGTGAAGTATGTAAAATACTATCCAAAGATCATTGCATAGAAGGAAAAATAAACATAAAATAATAATAATAGTAATGACAACATACCAGATATTCATTAAATCTCAAATGAGATGATAATAAACATGATAAGGTTAGCTTAACCTAAAAAGGAAAAATACAATTTTATTATTAATAAAATCATGTACCAGAGGAGCAGGGTCAGGGACAGAAAGGACATCAAAACCGACGGGGCCACAATCCCCATAACAATAATGGTGTTTCATATAACCATACACATACATAACAACAATTGCACATACTGTATATATACACTTGTATATACACAACACCATAAACTTTGTTTACAATGTTTATGAAATAAAAATATTTCTTATATGTTTGTGTTCTCTATTTTATATTATTAAATTATATTTTAAATTGTGTAATAAATTTATAAATTCGTTATGTCTATATGGGCCAAAGGATCACCAATAGCAAAACCAACCTACATAAGAAGAGACACTAATCCATGAGGGGAAAGGACTATGCCTACCCAAACCAGACCTCAAAGATGTATCACATTCTCATTGGTAACATAACTCTAAATCACAGTACTAATATCAATACAGTCATTTAATCCATTTGGATATAATGTACCTAATACATAAATTCAGTATTTCTCATGTGTACATAATTTCCTAAATCTATCACCTCCCAACAGGGATGATGAGATAGATTCAATACCCATAACTGATAGACTACATGGATTTTTATTGTGCTTAGTATTGAAATGTCGTGACAGACTGTGCATAGAAAAACCACGAATCATGTTCCTTCTATGCTCTAGAAATCGTGTACCTAATTTTCTGGATGTTCTTCCGATATATTGTAGACCACACTCACATGACACAAGATAGACTAAAAATGTACTTAGACAGTCGATGTGATCATTGACTTTATGTGTTGTGCCATTTGAGAAGGATGTAAATGTATCTTTTTTGTTTATGTGTCTACAACTAATACAACGACTTCTACCACAATTAAAATTGCCTTTCTCTTTAAATTTTTTGTATTACAGGAATTTGTAGTCGTTGGGGTAGTAGAATCCTTCAGCTTACTTGGTGCAATAATAGTTTTTAATGATCTAGCCTTTTTGAAAACAATTGGTGCATGGGTGGGCATTAGGGGCCCAATAATCGGATCACTCCTAATTATGCCCCAATGTTTCTTAAATACATTTTTAATACAATAAGCTAAGTGATTGTATTGAGTGATGAATTTGGGGGCAGACTGGTTGTTGTGACCCTCATATTTTTTAGACATAGTTCTGGCTTTGGAATTCACCAATAGGTCCACACGGTTCGATGCTTCTGCTTTTTTGAAAGCTTGATCAACTAGTTGCATACAGTATCATAACCTTTCTCTTGAAATTTATCCATCAAAATATGACATTGGTGTCTAAAGTCGGCATCAATCAAGCAGTTGCGCCTAATCCTATAGAACTGACTCTTGGGCACATTATCTAGCCATTTTTTGTAGTGATTACTACTATATTGGAGAAAGCTGTTCGCCGACACTGGTTTAAAATGAGTTCTACTTTGGATTGTCATATCATTCCTGTTGACAAATAAATCAAGGTTCAAAAATGTGACCGCATCCTGATTGATGATGTGCGTGAATTTAAGTCCCATTAAATTGTCATTAAATGAAGTGAGTATGTGATCTAATACGTGACTCTCCCCATCCAAATAATAAGGATGTCGTCAATGAAGCGACCATAGAATACCAGACCCGCCCCCAGCCGTGCGTCCCCCCAAACATGGAGGTCCTCCCACAACCCCATGAAGAGGTTGGCAAAGCTGGGAGCAAACCTGGTACCCATGGCCATTCCACACACCTGTAAAAAAAATGTGTAATTGAAAAGAAAATAATTGTGACATAAAATAAATCTTATACAGGATAAAATAAAATTACATTGTGCCAAGTGTAGTGAGGTGTGTGAAGTTAAGAAATGTTCAACAGCCTTAATCCCCTTATCGTGATCTATTGAAGTGTATAGTGAACTCACATCACACGTGACCCAATAGAATGTGTCCTTCCAGGAAATGACAGAGGTGGACTCAATGACATGCAAGATGTCTCTAATGTATGATTTTAGTTGTTGTACATAAGGTTGTAAATAAATGTCCACATATTGAGACACACTCGAAGTCATTGAACACACCCCGATATAATTGGCCTGCCTGGAGGATTGACGACATCCTTGTGCAATTTCGGTTAGTGATAAAAAACTGGTGTTCTAGGGTGTTTGATAAATAGAAAAATTTTCTCAGCTTTAGTGATAATACCTTCACCCTGTGCTACCTGAAGAAGAGAAAAATACGCCTTGCCTCCAAAAGGTAGTCTTGGAGGCAGGACGCCTCCTACACGACAGTTCGTCCTCTTGCATCCTGGATGATGATCCAGTGAAAATCTACCAGTTAGAATATTTTTCTCTTTTGGGGAAAGTCCCGTATTAGATCACATACTCACTTAATTTAATGACAATTTAATGGGACTTAAATTCATGCACATCATCAATCAGGATGCGGTCACATTTTTGGATCTTGATTTATTTGTCAACAGGAATGATATGACAATCCAAAGTAGAACTCATTTTAAACCAGTGTCGGCGAACAGCTTTCTCCAATATAGTAGTTATCACTGCAAAAAATGGCTAGATAATGTGCCCAAGAGTCAGTTCTATAGGATTAGGCGCAACTGCTCGAGGGATGCAGACATTAGACACCAAGGTAATATTTTGATGGATAAATTTCAAGAGAAAGGTTATGATACTGTATGCAACTAGTTGATCAAGCTTTCAAAAAAGCAGAAGCATCGAACCGTGTGGACCTATTGGTGAATTCCAAAGCCAGAACTATGTCTAAAAAATATGAGGGTCACAACAACCAGTCTGCCCCCAAATTCATCACTCAATACAATCACTTAGCTTACTGTATAAAAAATGTATTTAAGAAACATTGGGGCATAATTAGGAGTGATCCGATTATTGGGCCCCTAATGCCTACCCATGCACCAATTGTTTTCAAAAAGGCTAGATCATTAAAAACTATTATAGTACCAAGTAAGCTGAAGGATTCTACTACCCCAACGACTACAAATTCCTGTAATACAAAAAATCTAAAAGAGAAAGGCAATTTTAATTGTGGTAGAAGTTGTTGTATTACTTGTAGACACATAAACAAAAAAGATAGATTTACATCCTTCTCAAATGGCACAACATATAAAGTCATTGATCACATCGACTGTCTAAGTACATTTATAGTCTATCTTGTGTCATGTGAGTGTGGTCTACAATATATCGGAAGAACATCCAGAACATTAGGTACACGATTTCTAGAGCATAGAAGGAACATGATTCGTGGTTTTTCTATGCACAGTCTGTCACGACATTTCAATACTAAGCACAATAAAAATCCATGTAGTCTATCAGTTATGGGTATTGAATCTATCTCATCATCCCTGTTGGGAGGTGATAGATTTAGGAAATTATGTACAAGTGAGACATACTGGATTTATGTATTAGGTACATTATACCGAAATGGATTAAATGACTGTATTGATATTAGTACTGTGGTTTAGAGTTATGTTACCAATGAGAATGTGATACATCTTTGAGGTCTGGTTTGGGTAGGCATAGTCCTTTCCCCTCATGCATTAGTGTCTCTTCTTAAGTAGGTTGGTTTTGCTGTTGGTGCTCCTTTGGCCATATAGACATAACGAATTTATAAATTTATTACACAATTTAAAATATAATTTAATAATATAAAATAGAGAACACAAACATATCAGAAATATTTTTATTTCATAAACATTGTAAGCAAAGGTTATGGTGTTGTGTATATACAAGTGTATATATATATATGTGCAATTGTTGTCATATATGTGTATAGTTATATGAAACACCATTATTGTTATGGGGATTGTGGCCCCGTCGGTTTTGAAGTCCTTTCTGTCCCTGACCCTGCTCCTCAGGTTCATGATTTTATTAATAATAAAATTGTATTTTTCCTTTTTAGGTTAAGCTAACCTTATCATGTTTATTATCATCTCATTTGAGATTTAATGAATATCTGGTATGTTGTCATTACTATTATTATTATTTTATGTTTATTTTTCCTTCTATGCAATGATCTTTGGATAGTATTTTACATACTTCACTAAGTTGATCTTTTGTATCCAAGTTTTTATCACATCCCTTTAGTATAATGTTTATTATGTTTATAATGTTCATAATGTAATACTAACCTTACAATCCATATTACCTCTTCAATAGTCTATAGAATGTCATGTAGAATAGTTAACACTACTGTTCGGCAATGAAATAGGGTTAAACTGTGTGTAATTGAAGGTACCCACCCATCACTCCTATTGGTTAACCAGAACGTTTGTTTGGGTATAAAGGTTATCTTTATGACCAATAGCATAACCCCTGACAAAGTCAAGAGTGACGAAACGCATAGGGCGTTTCCTAAAGTAGCAAGCACAGCAGCTGTTTTTACTACTCACGAGCAGAGAGTTATTTTTACGGCTATTGAGGACTGTTTCTGGGCTGCCTTGTTCCCCTTGACTGCGAATATATGCAGTATTCCATGGTGAACAGTGCCAGTGGAAAGTGTGGATACCGGAGGAAATCTCTATACGGGACGCTGAGTGATGACATCATCCGGTTCCAGGAGTATCCATACATCCTGCTGAGTTACCGGTCACAGCAGAGGAGGCACCAAAGGAACGTTAAGCGTGGACCCTTGCAGTCTATGGTGATTTGGTGTATCTCATACATGCTTGATTATATACTCTGTTTGTGAGTGCGCTTTTTATATGTTATAATCCTATAAAACTTTTATATACTTTAATACACTTGGAGTGCGCCTGTTTTTCTCTTGTTTTTTTCAGATATCCGTGGGATTTGGTGATCCATATATTAGGGCTGCAAGTCTCCAGTGACTATGTATATTTGTGGACTCTAACTTGTAAACTGGTTTATATATTTTTATTATATATTTTTTATATATTTTTTCTTTTTATTAATGTTTATTTTTAGTATTGTTGATATTGTCTAGTCTACTATTATATGCAGCTGCTATAGTTTATATATCGCCTTTAGGTATCTATTGGTTACATAGCCTGTTTACTATATCTTGTGCAACACAGTTAATGTCAATCTAGATCAGTATCACTAAGGCGCTACTACAATTTGTTGTTTTTTCTTTATATATATATATATATATATATATATATATATATATATATATATATGTCAAAAGGAGTGCTACTGAGTGTGGCAAATGTATATAACAAAAGACAGGGGTGCCCAATTCTACATCCAATTGAAAAAATATGGTAATAAGTATCAAGTTAAATACTTCAATATTAATATTTTCTGAGTTATTTAGTTAAACCCTTTGGCCAAAGCGTCATACAGTATGCCTGCATACCACGCCAAGGTATAAACAAATTTGCAGGTCCTAACACTACACTGTGAACCTTTCCTTTACCTCTCTATGACGGAAACAACCATAGTAGGTCCTGTTCATACAGCAAAATGAGAAAACCTCCCAAGTTAAAGGTGGGGAGGGATGAGCTCTGGGATGAGGTGCCACCTACCTCTAAACAACTGTTGCCAGTTAGAAATTGAATTAACACACACTTTCCCAGGAAGTTCAAACTCCAACACCCACCACATCATATATAATATATATATATATATATATATATATATATATATATATATATATATATATATATATATATATATATATATTATATACATTATATATTTAATGAAGTACCACAAGCATCAGGGTGTAATCACAGAAAAAAGAAGCAACGTTTCGGACATTACAGTCCTTTCTCAAGCTCTTTCTCAAGTTGGGGAGCTTGAGATAGGACCATAAGGTCCGAAACGTTGCTTCTTTTTTCTGTGATTACCCCCTGATGCTTGTGTTACTTCATTAAATTGTATTTTTTGAATTTGTGAGTGCTCCAGACTCTTTGATACTGGGTATTTATCTATTTTTGTTGCTGGATGGTGATCCTGGCCGCACTGCCAGCACCAAGACTGATCAGATAAGGTTATTTCCTTTTACTTTTCCCCTTTGAGTGCCCTGAACATTTTTGTTATTGATGTATATATATATATATATATATATATATATATATATATATATATATATATATTTGTAGCCCTGATTGGTTTTGGGCTATGGTCTGCTCTCCTCCTGGCAGTAATGCCTAGTAAGGGTAGGTTTGCCAGGAGTAATTATGGGTTTTCCCCACTCATTGCAGTGCATTGAGTCAGAGATGGTAGTGTCATCAGGCCTTGTGTCCATTTAGAGGCACAGGGGTGGTGACTGGATTTGTATTTAAGGCACTTCACTTTCTGTATTTAGCAGTGCTGTCTCTACCGTGAGAGAGGCTGATCTACCTGATTACAGTATGCAGGGCTCTGTACACTGTGTGCCCTCCCTCTGGGGAGCGGGGGGAGACTGTTCCCCTTACTCTACTAGAGATTAAGGGAAGGGCTGGGACTGCTCCTGGTGCCCTTTGGCTGGGAATGAGTCCAGGGACATCCTGAGGGCGAAAACTGATACCTTGTTGCTTAGAAACATCTACTGAGTGGGAGGCCTTGGCCTGTGACACTGAATCGGATACACAACACGGTAGAGACAACATCTACCAAAGACATACTCTTCTTCCATCTACATCTCGTGCACCTGTAGGCCCACCTTTTTTAGATTTTGCCGGCTCCGACTATATCTCCCCAGGACAAAAAAGACCAGAAAGGGGGCAGGCACTAAATCTAAGGAACAGGTCAATATGGGCATACAAGGATCAGGGGGCCAGGAGACCTTACAGATGAGGACGACGCCCCCGGCACAGGTGATTAATTTATCCACTGTCACTCAGTCAGGAACACCTTAACGTCCTATCCAAAGGGCTAACAGTTTGCCCTACAAACAATATAGATGTATATGAGAAAGCATTAAAGACCTCAACCTTTTTGCACGCAAATTGTCCCTTCATATCTTTTTTAAGTGGAGACAAATATTACATAGCATAAATACTCCAGCAGAAAATTTTCACTCCAGGGATTTTGCGTTTTTAGATGTTCTTGCGTGTACTGACTGATCTGTGTGGTTGATTTGAAGTGCTGGTTGTTTAAAGTGTGTGCAGTTAGAACAAGAAGGAAAGGGAAGTGCTGTGTATACTAGCAGGGGTGGCTGTTTTGGGGGAGTGTGCAGTAGGTTAATTTATTTTTAAAGTGTGTTGTAATTTGAAGCCTGTAACTTTTTCCCCTCTTTTCTCCTGCCTGAGGCAGTGTGGGTGTGGTTGGTTAATTGGCTGGCCTAACACACCTGCAGTGGGTGGGGTTAGTTAATTGATAACGTAACACACCTGGTGGGTGTCCCTATTTAAACAGAGGCTTCTAACGAATCCTGAGCTTTCGTGTACTGACTGATCTGTGTGGTTGATTCGAAGTGCTGGTTGTTTAAAGTGTGTGCAGTTAGAACCAGAAGCAGTTTGAACAAGGAAGCGGTTAAACAAGGTATAGTTTATTGAAGTACAGTTTACTGTTAGTACTTATAAACTTCATAGTTGCTATAATGAGCAGGATTGAAAATGCCACTCAATGCACACCTTGCCACATGTATGTGCACTTGGAGCAGCTGTTCCAAGGAGCATACCGCTGTGGGAAGTGTGAGCGGGTGGTCTCTTTAGAGTCAGAGATTGCTGATCTGAAGAGGCAATTTGCAATATTGAGGGACATTGGCAATCTTGAAAGGGGCTTAGAGCTCACTGATCAGGCCCTTGCTTTGACTAGTGGTGCAGATGGTGGCGCTGTTAGTGAGGAGCAGGTAGGTAGCTTGGTTGCTGTTAGTGAGGAGCAGGTAGGTAGCTGGGTGACAGTTAGGAGTGGAAGAAGGGGCAATAGGGAGAGGCAGGTCATTTCTGAGCTGACACATCCCAATAGATTTGCCATATTGAGTGAAGATATTGGGAATGTCGGGCAGAAATTGCAAGGTTGGGGGAGACTAATTCCTCTAGCAGCCAGGGGAATAGTTCCTCCAGCACAGTGGGGACTCAGGATGCTCAGATACAAAGAAAGATTGTGGTGGTAGGGGACTCCATTATTAGGAAGGTAGATAGGGCAATCTGTTGCCGTGACCGCATGAACCGAAAAGTTTGTTGTCTCCCGGGTGCTCGGGATCAGCACATTGCGGATCGGGTAGACAGATTGTTGGCGTGGGGGGCTAGGATTGACCCGGTGGTCTTGGTACACGTTGGCACAAATGACAACGTTAGAGAAAGATGGAGGGTCCTAAAAATGATTAGAGGGATCTAGGCCAAAAGCTTAAGGCAAGGACCTCCATGGTAGTATTTTCTGAAATACTACCAGTGCCATGCGCTACCGCAGGGAGACAGTCAAAGATCAGGGAGGTTAATGCATGGCTTAGAAAGTGTTGCAGGAAGGAGGGGTTTGGGTTTTTAGAGCACTGGGACTCCTTTTCTGAGAGATGCCATCTATATTCTAGGGACGGATGGCTCCTCAATGAAGAGGGATCTTCTGTGCTAGGGGGGAGAATGCTAAAAAGGTTGGAGGATATTTTAAACTAGGATGGAGAGGGGAGGGGAATGAAACAGATAATGAACTAAATGGAATAGAGGAGGATACAAGGTGGTATGGAGGTAGAATGGGGGCAAGTGTGAGTTTGACAAGCAGTGAGACACCCATACTAAATACAGATAATACTAGATAACTTCAAAAGATTAAACCAAGTGGGCGCAGAAAGGAAGGAGCAGATAAGATAATAGTACAGACTGAACAAAAACTTAAATGCATGCATGCTAATACAAGAAGCCTGACAGATAAAATGGGGGAGCTTGAATTAATAGCTGCAAGGGAGCAGTATGATATCATAGGCATTACTGAAACATGGTGGGATGAAACTCATGACTGGACAGTTAATTTAGAGAGTTATTCCCTTTTTTGGAAGGATCGAACAAATAGAAGGGGAGGTGGAGTATGTTTATATGTTAAACCGGATCTAAAACCTATTCTAAGGGATGATGTCTATGAAGGGAATGATGAAAATGTAGAGACTTGTTGGATAGAAATTAGCAGTGGAGGTAAAAATATAAAGAAAATGTTTGTGGCAATATGCTATAAACCACCAAATATCTTTGAGATTGAGGAAGCTAAAATACTTTTGCAAATGGAGAAGGCATCAAAACTGGGTGATGTTTGCATAATAGGTTTGCAACACCTGACCTTACACCTGCTGTACAAACCAAAGTTTCTGAATATCTCTCTGCTATATCATCCTGGATGGCCCTCCGACGCCTTAAACTCAACATGGCTAAAACAGAGCTCCTCATACTTCCTCCCAAACCTGGCCCTACTACCTCCTTCCACATTACTGTTGGAACTACAATCATTCACCCACTAGCCCAAGCACGCTGCCTAGGGGTCATATTCGACTCCTCTCTCACATTCGCCCCTCACATTCAAAACATTTCTAAAACTTGTCGCTTTTTCCTCCGCAATATAACTAAGATACGCCCTTTCCTCTGTTGTTCGACTGCTAAAACTCTGACTCAGGCCCTCATTCTCTCCCGTCTTGATTACTGTAACCTCCTGCTGTCCGGCCTTCCTGCCTCTCATCTGTCTCCCCTACAATCTATCCTAAATGCTGCTGCCAGAATCACTCTACTCTTTCCTAGATCTGTCTCAGCATCTCCCCTCATGAAATCCCTCTCCTGGCTTCCGATCAAATCCCGCATCTCACACTCCATTCTTCTCCTCACTTTTAAAGCTTTACATTCTTCTGCCCCTCCTTACATCTCATCCCTAATTTCTCGGTATGCACCATCCAGACTCTTGCGTTCTTCTCAAGGATGTCTTCTTTCTACCCCCTTTGTATCTAAAGTCCTCTCCCGCCTTAAACCTTTTTCACTGACTGCCCCACACCTCTGGAATGCCCTTCCCCTCAGTACCCGACTAGCACCCTCTCTATCCACCTTTAAGACCCACCTTAACACACACTTGCTTAAAGAAGCATATGAATAGCACTGTGGATATTCTAAACACGATACATAATGCTTGGCCCCCTGCAGACGCACTTACCAGAACTCCCTCCTACTGTCTCTGTACGTTCTCCCTACCGACCAATTAGACTGTAAGCTCCTCGGGGCAGGGACTCCTCTTCCGAAATGTTACTTTTATGTCTAAAGCACTTATTCCCATGATCTGTTATTTATATTATCTGTTATTTATTTGATTACCACATGTATTACTACTGTGAAGCGCTATGTACACTAATGGCGCTATATAAATAAAGACATACAATACAATACAATAATGGGGGATTTTAATTATCCAGACTGGGGCAATGAGATTAGCATTACAACAAAAGGAAACAGGTTTTTGGGGGTGCTTAAAGACAATTATATGACCCAAATTATTGAGGAACCAACCAGGAGAGGGGCAGTTCTGGATTTGGTCATATCAAACAATGTAGAAGTAATAACAAATATTCAAGTCCTGGAACATTTGGGTAACAGTGATCATAACATGGTCTCATTTGAAATAAATTATCAAAAAAAAGATTACATGGGTTCAACAAAGATCTTAAACTTTTGAAAGGCAGATTTTAATAAACTGAGGTCTAATCTACAAGAAATACACTGGGATGATGTTTTTACAGGGAAAAATGTAGAAGATAAATGGGCAGTCTTTAAAACATTGTTAGAAAAGCACACTTATCAGTGTATACCCTTGGGTAATACGTATAAAAGAAAAAAGTCAAAACCAATGTTGCTAAATAAACAGGTAGGGGAGGAAATGGACAAGAAGAGGAAGTGTTTAGATTCTTTAAGTCAGAATGGACGGAGACATCATATCAGAATTATAAGGAATGTAACAAAAATTGCAAAAGGGCAATCAAATTAAAAAAAATGGATAATGAAAATAGGATTGCAATAGAAAGTAAGGTCAACCCTAAAAAGTTCTTTAAGTATCTTAATAACAAAAAAATGAGAAAATAAATTATTGGACCCTTTCAGTGTGAGATGGGTAGGCAGATTATTAGAGATAAAAAGCAGAGGTATTAAACAAATTCTTTGCCTCTGTGTTTACCAGGGAAGAATCAAGTTCAATAGTTGTGCCGCAGGAGGAAGCCACAACCTCCATATTAATGAACAATTGGTTAACTGAGGAAGAAGTTCATAAGCAACTTGAAAAAATTTAAGTAAATAAGGCACCGTGCCCCGATGGCATACATCCAAGAGTTCTCAAGGAGTTAAGCTCAGTAATAGCCCAACCATTATATTTAATATTCAAGGACTCCATTTCCACAGTCTCAGTACCACAAGATTGGCGTAAAGCAGATGTGGTGCCTATATTTAAAAAGGGAGCTAGATCACAACCAGGAAATTACAGACCTGTAAGCCTGACTTCAATAGTGGGGAAACTACTTGAAAGTTTAATACAGGATAATATTCAGGAATACCTAATGGAAAACAAAATTATTAGTAATAGTCAGCATGGATAAATGAAGGATAGATCATGCCAAACTAACCTTATTTGTTTCTTTGAGGAGGTAAGTAGGAATTTAGACCAAGGTAATGCAGTTGATGTGGTCTACTTAGATTTTGCAAATGCTTTTGATACGGTTTCACACAAGAGGTTGGTGTACAAAATAAAGAAAATTGGACTCAGAAATAATATATGCACCTAGATTGAAAACTGGTTAAAGGACAGACAACAGAGGGTTGTCATAAATGGAACTTTTTCAGGTTGGGCTAAAGTCGTGAGTGGAGTACCTCAGGGATCGGTACTGGGACCCCTGTTTTTTAACTTGTTTATTAATGACCTTGAGGTTGGGATCGAGAGCAAAGTCTCCATATTTGTGTAAGGTTCCGCGCTGCGGGTATACCCACGTCCAGCGCATCCTTACCTTTTTCTCAGGCCATTCAGGCTCCCCGGTGGCATTACCCACTCCTGGCTGCTTTCCCCGCACCTCCAGCCTACGCGCGTCAGTCCTACGGGCGCACGCGCACCCAAGCCGCCATTGGTTGGTGCCGGGCGCCATACTTTGCCTCCGCTGATGCGGCACATGCCCCGTCAGCTCCGCCTCCCCGCTTCTTCTTTCTTACCTGACCCTTCCCCTGTCCGTCCCTCTGCTCCTCCCCTTTTCCTGTCTGCTCCTGGATCCTCTGGCGCGCCTTCCTCATTCTCTGCCTCCTCGGACGTCACGCACATCCCTGCATGCCCCTTCCCCATCATCCTTGCCTCTCAGGTCCTCCTTCCCTTTCTGTCCCTTCCCTTGTCCGTCCCTCGCTCCTCCCCTTACTCTGACCACTCCCTTTGCCTCTAGCAATTCTCCTCTATCTGGGTCTTATCTAGCTCACTCCTCTGTTCCTCCCCTCACTCCCATTGGTTCCAAACTTTCACACTCTGCTCTCCTATTAGGTTCTTCTTCGGGCCACTCCTCTGTCACTCCCCTTTCTATGATTGGTCCCAGCCCCCTATATAATCCCCCTTCACCATTTCCTCTTTGCTCTGCATAGCCTCTGTACCTTGGTGCTGTCTGCTGTTTTCTGGCCTCTCTTGTCTTTTCATTGCTTGCTCCTGTCCCGGGAAATTCTGCTGACCTCCCTGAATTTGACCTTTTGCTTTGTACTCTACTACGCTGCTCTCTGGAACACTTTGGACCTCGCTTTGGACTTTCTACGCTGCAGACTTCTACAACCCTTGGACATGGCACACGGACAATCTACTACGCTGCTCTCTCCACTCCACAACCCAGGCTTACGGACAATCGATTATGCTGCCCTCTCCAACCCACGACCCTTGGCATACGAACTTAACCCTTCTACGCCGGAGCTGTCAAGTACGGTACCTTTTAACATTCTAGTTACCCGGACCACCTACGCTACTTCCACACTCCGGCCATGCCCCAGTTTGCTGCTAGGTGTGTGGTTTTACCATTTCCACCTCAGTCCCGGGGTCTCATCTGGCTTGTGGGCAGGCCGAGCATTACAATTTGCTGATGATACTAAATTGTGTAAGGTAATAGAATCAGAGCAGGATGTAATTTCTCTTCAGAAGGAATTGGAGAGAGTGGTGACATGGGCAGGTATATGGCAGATGAGGTTTAATACAGATACATGTAAGGTTATGCATTTGGGATGCAAGAAACAAAGGCGACTTACAAATTAAATGGAGATATATTGGGGAATCCTTGATGGAGAAGGATTTAGGAGTGCTTGTAGATAGCAGGCTTAGCAATAGTGCCCAAAGTCATGCAGTAGCAGAAAAGGCAAACAAGATCTTATCTTGCATCAAACATGCAATGGATTGAAGGGAAGTAAACATAATTATGCCCCTTTACAAAGCATTACAAAGAATATGGAGTACAATTTTGGGCACCAATCCTAAGAAAAGACATTATGGAACTAGAAAGAGTGCAGAGAAGAGCCACCAAATTAATAAAAGGGATGGACAATAATTTATGAGGAGAAGTTAGCTAAATTAGATTTATTTACATTAGAAAAGAGGCGTCTAAGAGGGGATATGATAACTATATACAAATATATTCGGGGACAATACAAGGAGCTTTAAAAAGAACTATTCATCCCACGGGCAGTACAAAGGACTTGGGGCCATCCCTTAAGGTTGGAGGAAAGGAGATTTCACCAGCAACAAAGGAAATGGTTCTTTACAGTAAGGGCAGTTAAAAATGTGGAATTCATTACCCATGGAGACTTTGATAGCAGATACAATAGATTTGTTCAAAAAAAGGTAGGACATCATTTAGATGGGAAAGGTATACAGGGATATACCAAATAAGTATACATGGGAAGGATGTTGATCAAGTGATTAATCCGATTGCCAATTCTTGGAGTCAGGAAGGAATTTATTTTTCTCCTTATGAGATATCATCAGATGATATGACTCTAGGGTTTTTTGTTTGCCTTCCTCTGGATTAATAAGTAAGTATAGATATAGGATAAAATATCTGTTGTCTAAATTTGGCTTAGATTGAACTTGATGGACCTATATCTTTTTTCAACCTCATCTACTATGTAACTATGTAACTATCTTGCACAGGAGAATAATAGAATCCCTGGTGTACCAATGTTGACGTCTTTACTCAGTTAGTCACCCAAGACCTCACCCATATGACACACAGCCTTAAGAACTACAATCTGAGCTTTAGGGAATATCAAGCTCTAAAGGACCTTGAACATGATCACACTATTACCATAAAACCCTCGGATAAAGGGGGCAATGTGGTGTCCTGGACACTACAATGTATGCTGATGAATGCTTCTGCCTTCAATTCGATAAAAACTGTTAAAAAATACTGTCTTATGATCTGACTGAAAAATTCCTGACTGAATTGACTCTGATTCTTAAAAATGGGGTGGATAGAAAGGTGATTACAAAAAACAAGTCTGGCTTTATTTTTATTAAACATCCTCCTATGGCTACGTTCTACCATCTACCAAAGGTACATAAAGGTATTAGCCCAACACCTGGCAGACCAATAGTGTCTGGTGTTGGAAATCTCACATCCAACGCCAGCATCTATTTGGATACTTTCCTACGTCCTTTTGTTGATACCCTTCCTTCTTATCTTAAGGACACTAAGGCTGCCCTTTTGAGGCTGGAAGGGATCACCATTGACAACGATACCTTTCTAGTGGGAATAGACGTGGAGAGTCTGTATACGAGTATACCCCACAACTTCGGTATGCAAGCGGTGAAATACTTTCTTTGGGACAGGGATGTGAACTTTCAAGCACATAACGAGTTCATGCTACAATAGTTAGACTTTGTCCTCACCAAAAATGTATTTCTGATCAATAAGAAAATATACCACCAAGTTCAGGGAACAGCCATGGGAACCTTGAGCTCCCACCTATGCCAATCTCTATCTGGGCTGGTGGGAGGAGGCCATGGTGTTCGTGGATGATCACACCATCTATACTGACCATATAGACCTTTGGTCTCGTTATATAGACGATGTGCTCCTACAATGGAACGAACAGAGGAACTGTTGGTAGAGTTTATTAACAAACCTAACTCTAATGGACATAACTTTAAACTCACCTTTGAGGTCCAAAAAGAACGTATTAATTTCCTTGACATTGCAATTATGAAACAAGAGGGTCATAAGCTGGAAACGACTATTTATCGCAAACCCAAAACAACAAATAGTCTATTGATGGCTGACAGCCAACAACCCAGGCAATTGATACACAATATTCTAATGGGCCAGTTTCTCCATCTTAGGAGAAACTGCTCTAGCTTGACCGAATTTAAGGTTTGGGCTAAAGATCTCACTCCTTGAGAAAGGGCAACTAGCCAGAAACGCGTGGGAGGAGGTCTCCTAGTCATGTATCTGTTTTATGTAGTTTAATAAAGTCATTTTATCATTCCACCTGGTGAGTCTGATCTTCATAGGAGCTGCGGTGGCATCGATCTTCCTTTCTTCTTGTAAAGATCTCACTAGACGCTTCATTGAAAGGGGGTACACAAAATCAGTTGTTAAGAAATCCTATCATAGATTACTTAATACATCAAGACCATCTTTATTAACAGAGCATTCATGACAGGAGGCTGAAACGCTACAAACAATACATTTCATCTGTACCTTTAGTAATCAGTGGCAGTCGGTCCGAAAGGTCCTAAATAAGCACTGGCACATTTTACTTCAGGATGACGATCTGTCCAAAATATTACAAAGCACACCTAACATGGTTTGTCGGAGGGCACGGAACCATCGGGACCGTTTGGTACGGAGTCATTTTCAGGTAAAGTCTACGCGTACATGGCTAGGTAGTAAACCATGTGGGACATACACCTGTGGCCACTGCAAAGCCTGTCCATTTATTAAGGTCAGTAAAACTTTCACCGATTCCTCACTACAGACTACCCACAAAGTTAAAGACTTTATTAACTGTCTGACCACAGGGGGGGGTATCTAATCCAGTGCTCCTGTGGGAAACAATATGTTGGGGAAACCCACAGAGCATTCAAAGTGCGGATCCTGGAACATTTGCGGTCTGTTTGGAATAGGTTGGTTACACCGGTTGCCAGGCATGTAAATGATGTACACCATGGAGACACCTCTAACCTATGCTTCATGGGTATTGTGCATATACCCTGGGGCCCTCGTAAGGGCAACTGGGACCAAAAGCTGCGACAATGTTAATGTAGGTGGATTCATACTTTAAATACACTGACGCCACACGGACTTAATGAAGGTTTCATTTTTTCATAATTCCTTTGATTTTCTGATTCCTTATTATTTGTTTGGTAACGCAGGTTTCTCTGGGGTCTAGGGGGATCCAGGTATATAGGGTCTCGCTACTTACCATCAGTTTATTATGTTCCGTTTTGACTCTTTAGGCGGATCCGTCAGAGTTGTTTATTTCTACACCAGCACATTACCATTTGTCCTATACAGTATACGTTCATTGGTTCCTCTTTGGTGCCTGGAAACCTGGTTGTATACTATACCTATGGTATATATGTCACCTTGTACATTGGTGAAAAATTTACTGACCTTATACTTGTTCTGCACTTTGTTATCTGAGGCTTTGTACACTTAAGCAAGGTTAATTGTACCAAGGAAATGTCTGATCATACTTTATTATTTTAAAAAAGTATGTTGGTAAGGTAGCACTCGACAAATAACTAAATGTATAAATATAAACTGTAGATAAATTGGTGCACAGAGGCAGTGGGGACCTCTGACCCCCCGAAAGAATCATATATATATGATAGACCCAATCATCTATAGATCCAATAGACAATTGTCAATTTGAATAAGTCAATAAAGGTGTATTTGGCAAAATTTGTAGCAGCTGTACAATATACCCAAAAGCAGGGTCTGGAGATAACATCTCGCAAAACAACTAAAATAATGTGGAGGGAAGGGAGTGGTTGGGGTGAAAAAAAGGGGTATGGAGGATAACAACAATGTGACGACATAAGGAGGACAAAAACAGGAAAAACATATAATACACGTACAAAATGTAGGGTGAAAAAAGTAGGGGGCAATGAACGTTTCGGGGTCTCGGACGCCCCTCCTTCAAGCCCATTCCCACAGAAAGAAATGTTCTGTGGTACTTCCCAAATTAACACCCCTCCAGCACCAAAATCTCAGATAATCACAAAATGTGACGAAGGATATGCAGACTGCCCCAGGAGAGTCGTAGACGTTTTCAACAGCAGAGGATTTGAATTTTGCCTTATTTGCTTCACTTATACTTACTTGTTTTCCTCCAGCTGTTAGTCTCAGGCTTTGACCTTAGAAGGTGGAACTTGCACTGTATGTTAGCAATCCAATAGGCTACTATGAAGTGTTTAGCAATATTGCTTATTTTCATATCCTTCATCACATTTTGTGATTATCTGAATATACTCATTATACAAGTTAAAGGATTTAGCAATATTACTTATTCCCTTGATTATATTTTGTGATTATCTGCACTATACAGGTTAGATTACCGTAATATTATTTAGACTAGGTTTATACATCTAGTAAATCATATTTGCTGTTTATCTAGAGATTTTGGTGTTGGAGGGGTGTTAATTAGGGAACGGGCTTGAAGAAGGGGCGTCAGAGACCCTGAAATGTTAGTTGCCCCCCTACTTTTTTCACCCTACATTTTTTACGTCTATTATACGTTTTTCCTGTTTTTTCCCTTTTTTTGTCATCACATTGGTGTTATCCTCCATCCCCCTTTTTTTCACCCCCAACCACTTCCTTCCCTCCACATCATTGTAGTTGTTGTTTCGCGAGATGTGATCTCCAGACCCTGCATTGGGTATATTTTACAGCTGCTACAAATTTTGCCAAATACACCTTTATTGACTTATTCAAATTGACAATTGTCTATTGTATCTATTTGTGTGCTGGGGCCCCTTTGTATATATATATCTGATACTTTATTATTTGCACAGTTTTTTGGTTCCATTCACCCCCCCCCATACCCATCCTTTGTTTGATTCCATAGTTTGTTTTATGTTTAGGTGTTACTTAGGGACAATCTATTTCCCTGCTCCCACTCTCTACTACCTAGCATTTGAGTGAGCGATCTGCCTGCCCCTTAGGTTACACAGCACACTCTGCCGTACTCCCCCCCCCCCTTTGATAAAGCGTGCGCTGACAAGCGAAACATATGTCAGGGTTACGTGACGTCATCACGCTGACGGTCACGCGTTGGAGGTGAAGGCAGTCAGTGTTCACTCCGGACATCTATTCAGGGCATCAGCGGTGAACCCGCATGCATACTAAGGATGGGATCAGGTCATATATTCACCTTATTTCACAGACTTTACCACACTTGGTGGTAACGAGTGTTCTGGCTGTTTATACCTGCCGCAGGCTTTTCATTGAGATTCATCATTTATACAGCTCTTTGCATATGTGTGGCTGTATGGATATTTACATCACTCTAGATGGTTATGCTATGTAGGTACTATAGAATACAGGTACTCTACTGTGACGGTCGTGAGGATTTGGCCCGGGATTAAAGGGGTTACACCCCAATTGGCCACCCTCTACTCTCACCTGGGAAGCAAGGGGTTAACTGGGCTGAGGTCCAGAAATGTGATTTAACCCTGGTTCTAACATGAAAATGTATATTCCCCTGTTCCCATGTTTATGGTTATGCCAGTGTCTGCACCACACACACTGGGGCTTAAGGGGTTAATAAGCTGCAGTTTAAGAAAATACAATTGTATTGTGTCTTTTCAGAAAATCTGGACTTCAAAAGGTTTGATTACAGTTGGGTGTGAAACATACACATGGGGGTTTTGGTGCACAGTATATTAATACCTAATTTGCAGGCCAAGGGAATATTGCTAGGAAACAGCCCTGATCAAAGGTGTCCTGTTTGCAGGAAGCTAGAGTGGGGTGTGAGCATTATAACTCACACTTACAAAGGCCTCTGATTCAGGAGGTCTGGGCATTAGGTGTGAAATCTAAAACCAGGTGACAAATGTCCCCCACCCAGGGGTCCCTGCTTCAAAGGGTTTATTGATGGGGGCAAAGGAGCGGTTACACCAGGAGATATCAGAATGGGTGACCTTATTAAACATAAGAATATTATGAGATGTCCTTGGCTGAACGTGCTAAGAGTTACATACTGTAGGTGTATTCGTGGGACTTACCCGCAACTAACGGATACAGACACCTGAGGTTTAACAGATACTAAGAGCTATATATTAATATCTCCCTTAATTTTAGTACTACACGGTAATATGTAGTCTCTTTGGGAGCGTCAGGCGTGACGGAATGTATTAATATGTCTCGTGGGCCAGTAAGTATACTGAACTGAAGTTATGAAGTTATTTACAGTGTATATGGGATTTTGAAAACGGCAAACTCCCTCTGTTATGGTAATAGGCAAGCAGAACATCTTGCTAGAATTTACATAGCCTGGTGATCAAAGGCTAAATTGCCTAATTGTTTATGTTGGAGGCAGGAACCAAGAAACTAAAGGTTTTTTTAAATGTGATACTTCACACTAAACAAGGGAAGTCCAGAAGCTGCTCCAGGAAGCTTCAAAGAGATGTTTGCTAGACAGCGCGGCATCTTGAATGTAAGAGAAGGGTTAAAATGGTATATAAGCCAGAGTCACCCCTTACTCATTGTCTGTTCTATACCATCTTGATTGCTGAGAGAAACGCTATGCAATGTCTTCATGCAAATGGCTTCATGTCTGAATGTCCTGCATGTGTCTTCATGACCTGCCTGTCTTGCTGTGATGTCAGCTGAAATATGGAAGAAATGGCCCATTCTGTATCCTGATGGCTTTCTTGTCCTAATCTTAAAGTAAGTGTCTATATTTTGCCTGTTATTTGTATATCTGATGTGTTCACCTTTATCAAGGAATAAATTATATTTTATCATATCTAAGTCTCGTCCCAGTTAAGACCCAGTTATAAATATATATTATATTTTATATATATTTTGGTGTAAATTACAGCCTGCCATAAAGTCACCGTGACATCTACAACTGCCTTCACCCAGTGCATAGGGATTTTATTTATTCATTTTTACGAGTATTTTTCGTCGGGTTTTAATTGGTTTAATAAAAGTTTATTATTTTTGTGTGAACTTTAGCGGTCGACCCTACTTATGGGTTAGGCTATTTCTAGCTTTTTTGTGTCTACACTACTACTCTTAGTGTGACCTACCTTGAGTGCAGTCATTAGAGGCTTTTGTGATCCCTTGTGATCATTTATCTGTGTTCCTGTACCTTGCTGATGAATACAGAGAGAGATCAAAAAAAGAACACTTTGTTTTACCATACTGAGAGTGAAGTCTATTGGGAAGAAGTGAGAGAGATTCCCCTGCAGAGACTTCTCCCCATACATCTGGGGGCTGCAAGAGATGGAGTCGCTGCACCTAACATCTACCTGGTATGACTGGTCTGATTTCTATCTAACAACTGAAGGAACTTTAATCAAATTAACATCTACCTGGTATGAGCTGAATAGGAAGACCCTCCCTTAATTGCTAGTCAATTGAATGTGTTTAACTATATAAGGCAGGCTCTTTTGGCTGTGAGCCACATGGCTGTGCAACATTTTAAAGTGTAACATTGAAAGTGTCTGGAGTTAGTTTTGGAGGTGAAGATTGGAGGAAGATCTGGACTCTGCACAACAATAACTCTGCAGCTGTGAGAACTTGATTTTCTAAATGCTATTATTCTTTGTACTCTTCCTATCCTCCAATGCCTGGACTGTCTCCTCCTGCATCTCACCATTCCCTCCCTATTGTTTTTTTTTTGCTTACTGTTTCCTCACTACTTTGTGAACGTCTCTGTTCTCTCCAATTTCCACACTCCCCACTGCACCATTATTTATATACCTCTTTCCCAACAACTTCTTTACCCCTCAATAAAAAGTACCCACACAAATCCTCTTTTCACACCCTCTATCTACTCCTTCCTGCTGCTGGGATCTACCATAAGCCTGAACCAAGTGTAATGGATCGGGGGACTCGGAGTTCCCAGCGTGTTCCCGTCACTCTAGCTTCCACAGTGCCTAGTTCCTCCGCTCCCCTACTCCCTCAAAGCCGTGCAGCGCTTCCTAGGCTTCGATAATTACTACCATAAATTCATCCGTAATTTCTCCACTATTGCTCTACCTATCACTGCCTTGACCAAGAAGGGTGCTGATCCAACTGTTTGGTTCGCCGAGGCCATTGAAGCCTTCGACTTCCTCAAGAGAGCCTTCGTGTCTGCCCCCATCATTCGGCATCCGGATACTTCCCTTCCTTTTACTCTAGAAGTAGACGCCTCAGATGTGGGAGCTGACGCAGTGCTTTCTCAGAGATCTTCCCCACAGGAAAAACTCTATCCTTGTGGATTCTTTTCTAGGAAGTTCTCCTTGGCCGAGAGAAATTACGTTCCTGGATACCATCCCATCATATCCATGCCCCAGTACTCCTCAGACAGTTCCAACGGAAGTTCCCTCATAGACCTTGGGAGGATTGTCCGGAGTCCGATCCTCAAGGGGGGATAATGTAACGGAAAGGGGGACTCGCAGTACCAAGCGTGTCGCCGTCACCCCAGCTTCCACAGTGCCTAGTACCTCTGCTCCCTTACATCCCCAAACTCACCTTCTTCCCTCATCCGTTCCTCCATGGCCCGATCCTCATGCCAAGGCTTACACTCTGCGCACGCGCGCGGTCCCTTCACGAAGCGCGCGCGTTCACAATCGTGGGTTCTCTATCGTGGCTCAAGCGCTCCTCGGCGTGCCTCTGTCACCCCTGTCCATTCCTTACCTGGTTCCTCCGTTCCTCCTTCCCCTCTGTCTTCTCTTCCATACACCTCCTCCGCTGGTCTTCCCCCACGCTCTGGTACACGTGCGGTGCACGCGCATAGCAGGGTTACAGAGGGCGCGTGCACCCGCTCTACTTACTTACCTCCCCCACGCTCTGTCTCCGCCCCCCGTCGGTTGCAGGCTATTACCTTAGATTACCTCCCTGTCTCCTCCCCTGCTCTCACAGACCTATCTCTGCAATTACCCACTCAAACCTCTGCTCCACTCCTCACCCCCATTGGTCCTTCTTCCCATATAACCCCACTCCTTCCTCTCAGTCCTTGCTCTGCATAGCTTTCCTGTAGCTCCTGTGTGTGCAGTGTCTATGCCTAGCTCCCTTTTCTGTTTCAGCTCTGATCCCTGTCCCTGCCGCTGTTTGGATTCCTTGCCTTGAACTTGAACTCTCCTTTGGACTTGACTATGCTGCTTTCTCCTGCCCTTGGACCCTGGCTTTCAGACATCACTACGCTGCTCTCTCCAACTCCTGAACTCTGGCACTTGGACATTACCCTCCGACCTCTGGCACCCCAGACTCAGCAAGTATTACGTTAACCCTTACTCTCCAGGCCCGGAAACGCTACTACCACACTCCGGGCATGCCCTCACTGCTGTGGGTGCGTGTTATACCCTTACCCACCTCAGTATTGGGGACTGGCCAGGTCTGCGGGCAAACAGGCGTTACACCAAGACACACACCTGATATCACCATGCAGCCTGCCATCTCTTCCCCTGTAAATGGTGTTAACCTTCTGATTTAATACTGACTAAACTTAAAACTCATCCCACAAGTTAAGCATCCCAACAGCCTGCACTCATGGTTACTGTCCCACACTCAGCCACTCCTATCACCCATTGTGCCCAAGCACTGCCATACACAGCACTTATTCCCTTACCTGCTGTCTCCATAAGTCTCCCACCATACCTCTTCGATTGTAAGCTCTTCTGGCAGGGATTTCCTTTCCTATTGTCTGATTTTGCTGCACGTATTGTATCATTTATATTCCCTGTACTGTATTCTTTGTGAAGCGCTGAGTACACTTTTGGCGCTATATAAATAAAGACATGCAATACAATACCTGGGAGTACTATTCGGGCAAGATCCCAGAAGCCTGTCCTGTCCTTCCCCTACAACATCATGCGGGAGACCCAGGGCCCCCTGTTACCAGCAGGTTTGCACCACACTCCACCACGTAACCAGAGCAAGTTTCCCCGATATAGATCCTATGTGAGATCGGAGGGGGCGGGGGGAAATACCAAGTGCGCAAAGATGAAGTGGTTAATATCTAGTAAATGCTGCCTGAATGCTGGTTTTTACACAAAAACCTAGATATTTATGCATTTGGCACAGAAACAAGATAGAAACCAAAATATGGGAACTCAGTGGGGTGTGGACTGACAGTACAATTAGATCCTGTAGTTTTAAATAATATCACAATGTTGGTATTAGTGTTGTACAGTAGATGTAAGCTATAGCGAATACCAAATATCAATAGTATATACAGCAAGTATTTGTCCAATGGATTATAAATTGTACCAAAAAAGTGAAAAATATACTTGAGACAAAAAAAAAAAAAATAAAATGAAATTATATGGAAAACAGTTCATACAAAAATAATCTCTATAGTAAACAACCTTATGGTGCCTTGTGGTTTAGTGTCCCAAAGATCAAACTACAAATAAACGTAACAATATGTAGCTTGGAGAAACAATATTTTAAAACCAGAGACAGAACATAAAACACAGACAAAGCTCAGTTTTTAGCACATCCAGTGAGACTCATACACGGTACAGTGCCTAAATATATATGGGGATAAATATCTAATAAGTAAAATGGTCTTTTAGTTTGACATTTTTGGCCAAAATTGTTGTAAGCCCCTGAGCCAACGCCAAGGCAGACCACATATCAGGGGTCCCTAACGCTAATATAAATTCTTAATAACCTGTGAAATAACAGGAAGAATGATTTATAGTAAATCTGTCAATATTAGTTGCAAAGTTCTGAGTCTGACTGAAGCTTTTATTAACCTGTACATTACCAGGAAAAGCACTCTGTATTAGAGATGTCACAGCCAAACTGCAAGCAGGCAAGTTCCCCTGAGTGGAAGATGCTATGGAGTGAGCCCATAACCATTTAAATGTGGGAGGGGGTGAGCTTAAATTAGGAAGGAGGTTGCCACCCTCCAATCAGCCATGACTAGCTGGACAAGAATTGTAAAACATACTGGACACCTAACAAGCTCCTATTGAACCCCCAAAATGACCACAACATATATATAAGCATATGAGTGTCACAGAGGAGTGCTACTGAGCATGGCAATATATATTTTAAAACCAGAGACAGAACATAAAACACAGACAAAGCTCAGTTTTTAGCACATCCAGTGAGACTCATACACGGTACAGTGCCTAAATATATATGTATAAATATCTAATAAGTAAAATGGTCTTTTAGTTTGACATTTTTGGCCAAAATTGTTGTAAGCCCCTGAGCCAACGCCAAGGCAGACCACATATCAGGGGCCCCTAACGCTAATATAAATTCTTAATAACCTGTGAAATAACAGGAAGAATGATTTATAGTAAATCTGTCAATATTAGTTGCAAAGTTCTGAGTCTGACTGAAGCTTTTATTAACCTGTACATTACCAGGAAAAGCACTCTGTATTAGAGATGTCACAGCCAAACTGCAAGCAGGCAAGTTCCCCTGAGTGGAAGATGCTATGGAGTGAGCCCATAACCATTTAAATGTGGGAGGGGGTGAGCTTAAATTAGGAAGGAGGTTGCCACCTTCCAATCAGCCATGACTAGCTGGACAAGAATTGTAAAACATACTGGACACCTAAAAAGCTCCTATTGAACCCCCAAAATGACCACAACATATATATAAGCATATGAGTGTCACAGAGGAGTGCTACTGAGCATGGCAATATATATTTTAAAACCAGAGACAGAACATAAAACACAGACAAAGCTCAGTTTTTAGCACATCCAGTGAGACTCATACACGGTACAGTGCCTAAATATATATGTATAAATATCTAATAAGTAAAATGGTCTTTTAGTTTGACATTTTTGGCCAAAATTGTTGTAAGCCCCTGAGCCAACGCCAAGGCAGACCACATATCAGGGGTCCCTAACGCTAATATAAATTCTTAATAACCTGTGAAATAACAGGAAGAATGATTTATAGTAAATCTGTCAATATTAGTTGCAAAGTTCTGAGTCTGACTGAAGCTTTTATTAACCTGTACATTACCAGGAAAAGCACTCTGTATTAGAGATGTCACAGCCAAACTGCAAGCAGGCAAGTTCCCCTGAGTGGAAGATCCTATGGAGTGAGCCCATAACCATTTAAATGTGGGAGGGGGTGAGCTTAAATTAGGAAGGAGGTTGCCACCCTCCAATCAGCCATGACTAGCTGGACAAGAATTGTAAAACATACTGGACACCTAACAAGCTCCTATTGAACCCCCAAAATGACCACAACATATATATAAGCATATGAGTGTCACAGAGGAGTGCTACTGAGCATGGCAATATATATTTTAAAACCAGAGACAGAACATAAAACACAGACAAAGCTCAGTTTTTAGCACATCCAGTGAGACTCATACACGGTACAGTGCCTAAATATATATGTATAAATATCTAAAAAGTAAAATGGTCTTTTAGTTTGACATTTTTGGCCAAAATTGTTGTAAGCCCCTGAGCCAACGCCAAGGCAGACCACATATCAGGGGTCCCTAACGCTAATATAAATTCTTAATAACCTGTGAAATAACAGGAAGAATGATTTATAGTAAATCTGTCAATATTAGTTGCAAAGTTCTGAGTCTGACTGAAGCTTTTATTAACCTGTACATTACCAGGAAAAGCACTCTGTATTAGAGATGTCACAGCCAAACTGCAAGCAGGCAAGTTCCCATGAGTGGAAGATGCTATGGAGTGAGCCCATAACCATTTGAAGATGAAGTGGTTAATATCTAGTAAATGCTGCCTGAATGCTGGTTTTTACACAGAAACCTAGATATTTATGCATTTGGCACAGAAACAAGATAGAAACCAAAATATGGGAACTCAGTGGGGTGTGGACTGACAGTACAATTAGATCCTGTAGTTTTAAATAATATCACAATGTTGGTATTAGTGTTGTACAGTAGATGTAAGCTATAGCGAATACCAAATATCAATAGTATATACAGCAAGTATTTGTCCAATGGATTATAAATTGTACCAAAAAAGTGAAAAATATACTTGAGACAAAAAAAAAATATATAAAATGAAATTATATGGAAAACAGTTCATACAAAAATAATCTCTATAGTAAACAACCTTATGGTGCCTTGTGGTTTAGTGTCCCAAAGATCAAACTACAAATAAACGTAACAATATGTAGCTTGGAGAAACAATAGCCAGCAGTTAATACTGCTCTTACTGGTGGTAGTATTGGGACCTTCACGCTGATAGGACTCTGCACCCGGACCACTTAGATGATGTTAATCCGTTCTCCAGCGCCTCAGATCTTTCGCCAAGTCGTCCCCTCTCTCACCAACTCCTCTGACCGGATATCTCTTCACTCTCACTGTAACTGTAAATGAACAGGCTCCCTGATCATGGATCTCTCTGTCTCAGGTGTACTTGTAGATTGCCTGTTATATCACCGTTTGCGTCTCGCGTGGCATGCCCATCAACCTCACTATGGAAGGTACACCGGCTCCACTTTGCCCGTCTCTCAATCCTTCACTGGTCAGGCACCTGACTGTCTCGAGAGAACAGACAATACATAGAAAAACCGGGCCAGATTGAACAAGACTAGGATATAGTAAACTGAATGAGTTTATTTCCTATGAGCAGAACAGACAATACATCAAGCAAATAACATTAACGAAATATTTACACTTACTGGGGTTGGACAAGGAGATATTCAGCTGAATAGCAGCTCCTTAGTTTTTATAGGTCACAACAAGCACGACAAGCACTGGAATAAGGCTGCAGGCACCTTTTTAAAGCTAAGGGACCTGGTTTTTAACATTAGCCTCATCCAATTGGCAATGAATTAACTTACACCTATTAAACATTGCCACATAACGTGGGAGAGCTGACATCACCCTCCCCTGACAGCTCCAGACATGTGCAGTGGATATTTGAGTAGCCCCACTTAGGAAACAGGGGCCCAAATCCTTGGCACCAGCAGGTCTGACTGACGTGACATTGGACCAGCGAAGCTTTGTCTCAGGGTGTCACTTTTGACAGGTGAAATGGTTATCACCTAGTTGTGAGACCTGGTCTGCACATTCATATGGGGTGAGTCTTAGCCCCTTTGATCAGCATATGGCCTCATTAACACATCAGAGGACTCATGTACAGTAACTCACACTGCCTTTCTGAAAAAAAATATGGCATAAACTATTACATGGGAAATCATACTTTCTATTGGTAAGAATGGGTTAACAATCCCTGGGCCTCCTGCTATATATGGGATTTAACTTGTGTCCAAATATCACCGTTATAGCATGTATACAACGAAAGTTATAATTTTTTCACTTTATCCATTGTCATGGATACAATACCATTTTCCCCCATGTTAATACATAACATAGCAATTAATTCTGCTGAAGCGGGGAAATGCAGATCAACATATACACAATATGGTGAACCCTTTCCCTCCTGACATGATTTATACACACATAGTAATATAACACAGACTGCTGGGGAAATACATCTCAGACCTGGGATAATTCTGCTGAAGCAGGGGGATGCAGATCAACATATACACAGATCCCATTAACCCCTCATACCCCAATCATGACACCTCCCCTCCTCAAATGGTGCCCACTAGGCCAGATACCTCGGCCTGGGCCATGGCAGCTTTTGAGGATTCACAGACAGAGGGGTTCTTTTGTCGCGCAACGCCATTAACAGGGCTATGCCTACTGCTCCTCTTAGGGTGGATGGTAAAGTCTGAGTCTTGTAGAGGCCAGCCCCACCTCGGCAGGGTGGCATTTCCCATGTGGCATAAGCCACTATTCCATGCAATAGGGTGCACTTCACATACACCCCAGGGAGTTCACTGGCCAGGGCCACCTTCAGGGTTTGGGAGCGCCCTCCCCAGGCAGGAAACCAGACAGGCAGCACAGACCATCGCCCCTGAGTCAAGTCAGTCAAAATAGGAGTCACAATCCTAGCTAGTAGGGACCCCCTCTGCGCTTGCCCTGTGGCTGCCTGTAAATCCTTGGGCTGACTGCATCCAGCCCCTTCCTGCAGGTCTATCCCTACATACCTCAACATCTCCTTCACTATGCTGCCCTATCCTTCTGCAGATACCTCTGGCTGATCTGAGAACAGATGCTGTTCTACCCTAGCCCCGGCTACTGCTCCTGGCTGCCTACCTACCCACAGCCCTACCTCACTCAGCCCCTTCTGGCACCCCCTTACCTCTTTGCTGACAGGCCTCACTGGGATGGCAGAACTCTGCTACCGCCCCTGATGCCTCCAGCTCAGAGCAAGGCTGCACCAGCAGAAAACCTCTGACACTCAGCCAGGGAAATTGGGAAGGCTAACTGCTCTAACTGCTGCCTCACCTCCCCGAATACCACTAGCTCTCCTCTACCTGTCCAGATTCGGTCTAACCTGGTAGATTCTGGCTCCCTCATCCAGAGCCCGCAGTGCCACAACCAGTGGCCTGACCCCTCACTTTCCCAAGATGCGGACGCCCACAGTTTCCTACCTTCTAAGCTGGGGTAAGCTTGCACCGCAACCCTAAAGTCTGCTCCTAACACTATCCCCCCACCTTTAGTCTCTAAGTCAGGGGGAACAGGAACAGGTAAAGGGAACAATAAGTCAGTATCAGTCGGCGACTTTGTCTGGCTTACCTGTCTGGTCTCCGCAGAGGCCACTGGAACCATTGGTCCCAAATGCGGGGGGACAGAGGTTGATTCTGCTGTGATTCCTGATGACAGGCTCCTAGGAATCGCCGCAACAGCAGGCAATTCCGCAGCAAACATACAGAGCACAGGCTCCAGGTTATTGCTAAGGCGCATCTCAGCAGTTACCCTGGACAAAACCCCCACCTCCCTCATGCCATGATTGGCACCCCCATTCAAAATGATCTGGGCACCCTGGAATGACCACAGCCCCCATCAGGTATGGTTCTTTGCACCCCGGTGCCCGGGAGCAAATCTTCTGGCTGCACCAGAATCTCTATATACCTCAATTATTCACGAGAATGGCCTGGGAGCTGTGAATCATTTTCTCAAATCAAGGGACTGCAGATTTAACAAACACAATGATTTCGTTTTGGACCTACTGCGCTTTGTCATTACCCAGAACTATTTTGTGTTCGACGGGATATATTACCACCAGACCCAGGGTACAGCAATGGGAACAGCATGTGCTCCCACATATGCCAATCTGTACCTGGGCTGGTGGGAATTTGTCCATGTGTTTAATGAGTTATCTATGTATACTGACCATATCCTACTATGGATCAGATACATAGATGATATCCTATTATTATGGGATGGCCCTCAAAATCTTCTACTTCGGTTCGTGGAACATGTTAACAATAACACACTGAACCTGAGACTAACAACTGTTTTTAGCACTACATCCATTACCTTCCTGGATCTGAATATTTATGTGGATAGTGACCGCAATATTCAAACTAAAGTGTACAGGAAGAGTACCGCTACTAATAGTTTGTTATTGGCACAAAGCCAACACCCGCCTAGTCTCATTTCTGGCATCCCCACTGGGCAATATCTCCACTTACGCAGGAATTGCTGTACAATTCAGCAATTCAAAACTTAATCTAAGGAACTACGAGAACGGTTCTTGAATCGTGGGTATAAAATGAAAACACTCAATAGGGCCTACCACAGAGCAGTTCATAGTGATAGAGACTCTCTCCTATCCTCCAATACACCTAAGAGTAAGGATAACATCATCAGATGCATCGGCACATATAACAAACGGTGGTGGGCTATAAAAAGAATCTTTGCCCGACACTGGCACCTGCTTTCATCAGATGTCGATCTAGTGAAGGTGATTGGCCAGAGACCCACAATCACCAGCAGGAGATCTAAAAATTTGCGTGATAGATTGGTGCATAGTCACCATCAGCGCACCAGAGTGGAAACATGGCTTAGCCCCATCATAGGGATGTATCGATGTCAGGGCTGTAAGGCTTGTAAATATGTGACTCTAGCCAAGACTTTTGAGAATAATGACAGTACACAGCAGTATAACATAGACAGTTTTATTAATTGTCGTACCACTAATGTTATATACCTTCTCACATGCAAATGTGGGAAGAGGTACGTTGGCAAGACCACAAGACAACTACGCAGGCGTATACTTGAGCATGTAAATTCTGTGAAACACTCGGCCGAAACGCCAGTGGCGAGACACGTTACACAGTTTCATGACGGAGATGTTGACAGCTTAAAATTCATGGGCATCTATCAGCTTAAGTGCCCAGTACGAGGGGGAAATGTAGATCAGATGCTCTTGAGAATTGAAGCTGAGTGGATCTACAAACTGAGGACAAGGAGTCCTTATGGACTTAATGAAGGATTTACCTTCACCCCCTGTATCTGACCATCTGTATACATCTGCCGTGTGGTACTTCCCACGCACTGACAGAAATATCTATACTGTACTTGTACTTCTAAGTGTGCTATCTATCTGACTGTCACAATTGACTGTACTAAGTATCTGTGTTATGTATCACAAAGCTATTCTTCCGCTATGTCACGTTAGCTCACCATGGTTTTGTATAAACTGACATGATTAATGTTCATTTATTCACTCAAACTAGTGGCTATATTACCTAATTATGTACCCAGCTTATTTTTAGCATTGGGTTCATAATAAATGTGTTATGGATTCACACACATAATTCATTATGATAAATTTGAGCTTTTCAAAATGTGTGTGTTTCTGTTCAATTTATTTATTATAAAAATTAATACTGTATTTAATGATGTCTCTGCACCTAATTTAGGGCTAACTACTGTACATACCTGATGTTCAACTCTGGGGTGCCACTATTGCCTCTACTCTCTGTATATCTGGCACTGAGGATGCTTAGCAATTAGGATAATCATTTATCTTTGTTTGCACATGCGCATCAACATGTGGGCATGAGTCCTATAACAACTTTGCCCACACATGCGCATTGATGCTACAAACAAGCCATTTTGAGTCATTTATTGCTGTATCAGTGTTAGAGTGAATATGTCTATGTGGTCATGCATGCGCGCTAGCTCCATCTAGCTGCCCATATTGCGCAAGTGTCCCCTGACAGTGTCAGTGGGGAAGCACGGCACTTTGCGCATGCGCACCAGTCCCGTGGGCCACGCTTAGATAAGTGAGTAATATCAGACATATTTAAGAGTCCTGGCAACCCTTCCGCCACAACTGGGGAGGTTTAATTATAGCACCCTGCCAATCAGTGGTGAAAGGTTGGTTTGATATGTTTCTCAGTAGTTGCGCTTATGCTCTATTGCGCATGCGCAGTAGCTGGACGCCGATTACGTTACCATGGGGACCGCAGGGTTTAAATAGCGTTCGGTTCATCCCTAATGCAAATTTTGTCCCTGAGGAAGCTCCGTAGTAGGAGGGAAACGCGCGTTGGATGCGTGTTGATGATGTCAGCCCCCTTCATGGAGCTATTTTAATACAGTACCTGTCAGCCGTTCACTAGATTAGCCAATATATAAAAATTAGGGTAGTGGCTAGGCAAGGATTCCTGGAGTGGTTAAGACCTGATTAGGAGGTTATACTGCCAATATCAAGTTATAACAAATGATATTAATAGCCACTACGATATTTACTATTCCATTAGGCTAACCAGTGAAGTGGTGGGCTTGTTTGCTCACTCCGGCTGTTTGCACCCTAGCAGCCTCCTATTCTCCAGTTTTAATGATATACTGGAGCATTTAAACATTAGAGACTGCCTGTTTGCACGAGTTATCTTATTTAATTTATTTTTTAACGTTGTCACATTTTCTTTTTGGTAATATATGTTTTAAGGATTTGATATTAAAGGTTACATTTTAAATATAGGTAGTGTGCATTTAAGTGAATTTCCTTTGGAGTACAGGTCACTGTACCCCCCACCTTTTCTGCACCAGAATAACAGCAGCACCCAAATGTGGCAAGCTCCCTGCTTGCCAGTCACCAAAAGTAACCTTCCGTGGGTGCCTGCTCAGGACATCAGCAGGCTGCATCTCGACTGATGCACTTGAACATCCTCTGCTCACTGTGGCTGGCACAGGGGAGAAAAGGGCAGGTTCTCCGTGGGACATCCCTCTGGGGGTTGTTTCCACGGCTGGGCTTGCATCCTCTGTGGTGCATATATACCGTGGGAAAGGAGGGGTAGGAAAGGCAAAGGAACCTCTGCTCAAGCTGAATTAAAGTATAGGGTAAATAAGGTGCTAGACTGAGAATGTATTGATTAATGAACCAGAAGAGAAAGAACTCAGTTTAAAGTAGCACTCTATTATCTGTAGTAGGATAGTGTGGTTAATTTAAAAATATATCTTTATTGAATTAAATGTTAAAATATTGGTGCATGGAGTGGAATAAAAAGATCAATGGACACACTGTCTGATGACTCAGAGTGTTTCACATATAGTGATGACAACTTGTGTCTAATAGCTGAACAGTGCCAGATATACCAGGTCGCTACCATTGATTAGACCGCTGTTAGCAGTCTAGAGATGACAGTGTCAGATGTGCTAATAGATGAGTAGTTACATTCCCCCTGGCCAGAAGAGGAATGTAGTGTACTAGGGGTGAGTGCAATGATTAATTTATACTTGATCACATCCCCACATGAGTTGTCATACACCCTGTTGCCTAGTAACCTTATTTCAAGGTGTTTTAATCAGTGTAGCAATTAGGCAAAGTAAGGGTGTTTCTCTGAGGGGGCTGGTTTATTCAATCAGTTGCCGCCTATATACAGTAGCGACATCTTTTATTCGAGTAAATGCCGGCGGCATGCCGGGATCTACCCCAGCTGCCGCCAGTCAGAAACGCGCGCCGCCGCGTTTCCCCCACGCACCCCCCCTCCACATCGCGCGCAATTACCCCCCCAAAGACACCCCGAACCCGGCTTCTACTCTGCCCCTCTGCTTCCCCGCACCCCCGCTTACCTAGATTTGAACTCCAGGGGTGTCGGGGAAGCCTGGGGAAGCCGGGGAAGACGGGGAAGCCGGGCGCGCTTGTGACCGTGACGTCACAGTGCGCCGCCACGCGCCGCGGCTACCCGCTTCCCAGCCTCATTCAGCCAGCGGCATTTGCTCGAATAAGAGCTGCCGCTGCTGTATATGCGCGGATGATGCTGTACGTGACTCCTGACGAAGTACTTGGTACGAAACGCGTAGAGGTCACGACAGGTCATCCTGCGCGTGTATGCTGGTAAGCTGAGACGGAGCCTGCAGGAGACAGCAGCGTTTTTGAAGTGAAACTTCTTTAGTGGCACCTCATTCGAACTGGGGCAAAAATGGATTGTGGAGACAGAAATGAAACGGATGTGACATCAGTGCTGGCAGTTGAGGCCGGGCTGTGTTCTGGCTCAGCCCGACCCCAACACTGACATCACACCCGCTCCACAAATCAGATGCGGTGGCGGCGATAGCCGCCAGCGCCGCTCCTAATGGCAACCGCACCCCCCACACAGCCGCTGACATGCGGCGGTGATAGCCGCCAGCGCCGCTCATAACGGCCGCCGTTCCCCGCCCGCTGCCTACTGCCGTGCCGCGCATGTGCGATGGAGCCAGTGACTCCAATCACCATGGGAGTGGGGAGGGGGTGGCGCGCAGCCGCTATCTGCCCCCGGAGGGTGCAGGCCCAGCAGCACACTGACCTGGTGCTCCCCCGCTGCGCCGGCGAGCTCACGGCCGCTGTTCTCGGCCCGCTGCCCTGCCGCGCATTACTAATGGTGAGGTGGCGGGGGCTGCGCATGCGCAGAAGCGGCTGGCAGCGGCGCCGTTCCCCCCACATGCCCGCGACGCGCATGCGCAGTAATGATGCAGCACGGTAGTTATGGCAACGCTCAAGACGCCACGGCTCTCATAGGGACACTGCAGCCCACACTGTTCCCTGGGCCCTATGCAGGCCCTGATCTCCCGCGGCCTCTCCTCCCGGTGCATGTCCGTGTCCCTGCAGGCCTCCCCCGTAAGCTGCCTGTGGGATGAGCCGCTGCGGGTCAGTCTCAGGCCTGAGCTCCGGGCAGGAGGTGACTGCGACTGGTGAAGGCGGGGAGACCTTCACCTCCCTGGGCCGGTACTGGGCGGGGAGCTGGAGCTGAGCCGCTCCCCAGCCCTGCAGGGTGGCAGCTTCTGTGGGGAAGAGCCAGAGGGGCACCTGTGGTTCCTGCACCCGTGGACTCCCTTCAGGAGGCTGCTCCGGAGGGATGTGCAGACCCCCCTCCACCTGGAACTCGCTCTGTACCAGTCCCACGAGCCGTCCGGCCGCCTGCTGGCCACGGCCGCCCAGGAGAGGAGCTTCATGCGGGAGGATGTGACACGGAGCCCAGTGCGGGAGGGAAGTGTCCAGGGCATCCTCTTCCTGCAGCCCGGTGAGTGCGTGCCCGGACTGGGGAGATGGGGTGTATCATTAGGGGGAGGGCGGGGGGTATTGGTGTGGCTATATCATTTGTGGTGGACAGGGGTTATTCGGGTGTATCATTAGGAGGAGAGCAGGGGGTATTGGGGTTGGGATTCATGGAGATGTATTGGGGGTGAATAGGTTAGGGGGATATGTGAGGTACAGGGGGGCTGCACATACGTCGCGCTCGCACGCGCACGGTCACACGCGCACACGGTCACACACAGTCACACGCACACACACACAGTCACACGCATGCACACAGTCACACGCACGCACGCACGCACACTGTCACACGCACGCACACAGTCACACGCAGCACACAAAGTCACACGCACGCACACAGTCACACGCACGCACGCACACAGTCACACAGTCACACACACACGCACACACACACACGCAGTCACGCGCACACGCACACACACACACACACACACAGTCACGCACGCACACACACACGCACACACACACACGCACAGTCACGCGCACACGCACAGTCACGCGCACATGCACAGTCACGCGCACATGCACAGTCGCACGCATAGTCGCACAGTCACACGCACAGTCGCACAGTCACACGACACACGAGGAATTTACGCTTAGTGCAAATACAAGGGATGTGTACGCACGTTCTAAGTCAAATTTATTTGCGTTTTGTCAATGAAATTATATTTTGATTTTTAATTAAAACATCACCAATACAAATACAATTTCTGTGACAAAAGTCAAAGAAGTTTCACTTACTATGTGCGTGCTCAGCACACACAGCTTTTTTTTTTCCATCTCCGCGGTGCTGAGATCCGGATCCTGTGCTGCCACCGCGAGTCTGCTGACTGTCTCAGTGTGAGTGTCCGTTTCCCCTTGCCAGTGCCCAACCTTATGGCGGTTTCTATACAAATCTGTTGATAGGTTGTTTTCATGTTTGTTTTTTTCTTTCATGTGTTTTTATATAAATTTTACTGTATTTGTATACTGTGCAGCTTAGGGTTTAGTCACCATCAGGTGTTCTCCTGGGTAGTACTTAGCCGTCCAGCTGCACAGCTGTTCTGAGGTGGGGTTGGATCCCCTCAGAGTTTGTGTGTATTTTTAATAAATTACCTTCCACTAATCTCTGGTGCGCATTTGTGCATTTTTTATTATCTTGTACACAGAGGCGGATTAGTTTCAATTGCTATTTGATATAGCCTAGAGCAGCAGAGTATGCTGCATAGTAGGAGGGTGTAACGCTTGCGCGAGCCCACAAACAAGACCTGAGCCCGGCACTGAGGTGGGAAGGACTGTGCCACACACCCACAGTAGCGGGGGCGAGCCCAGAAGGTGGTTTGTAGCGTTGCTGGGTCTGGGTATGTAGAAAGCGTTAATCCAATACTTGCCGGGGTCCGTGGGTTGGAGAGGTACACGTAGTTGGAGTCCGTAAGCCTGTGGTCTGGGGTTGGAGAGGTACTCGTTGTCGTTATCCGTATGCCAGGGGTCAGGAGCCAGAGAGAATCCAAATGCAAAGCCAGGTCGGTACACGAGAGGTTAACTGCAGAGAACAAGACAAGACTGGGCTAGACAAGACAGGCACACGCAAAGGCTACACAAGGTTATGTTCAGCAAGGTATGAAAGGAAGAGGAAGTTTCTTATAGGAGACAGGAACCAGTAGGAGAGGGGGCGGAGTGGAGGCGGAGCCTCTGCAGATGCAAAGGATAGGCTGCAGGAGACAAGGGCTCACAGCAATCTTGACTCGCAGCTGGGGCTCGTTGCGGGACATCACGCGTGCACGCCGCGTGCAGCAGAGGTGCGGCGTGACTGAGGGGGCGGAGCTAAGGTCTGTGACCTGGTAGAAGAGGCGCAGGTGCGCACGCGCTCTGTAAACAGAGCGGGGGTGCGCTCACCAGCGGGGGGCAGATCGGAGGCAGCCACCGCTGCAGTACTGTTATGTAAAGAGGAGGAACCGCGCCGCAAGGGACGCAATCCCTGAATCCTCACAGAGGGTGATGGTCTGTAACTTTGTTTGAAAGACTCTGCTAATTGGCAAGTCAGCTGTAACTGTTCTGTCTAACCCCTGTTAGGAGTGTACAGCTTTGTCTTTCTTACAGTGGATCCTTGTATTACACTGGCGACACACTTTATTCGAGCTCGGCTAGTCCCACGAATTCGGGTATACCCGGGTGTATTGAAGTTTGTGACTGTTTTCTGCCCGAGTGCATTGCGTTATTTTCCAGGCAGGGATTGAAGCATTTTATTCCCGCTGGCTGCAATACTGCACAGTATATATATATATACTGCATTACAATTCATGAATTTATGCCATCTGGTAGACACGCGAAGCATTGCAGCCTATTAAATCCTAATCATTATCATTTAACAGATCAGCCGCCCGTCAGCCAGGCATGAACCCAGGCTGGGAAGGCAAACGCAACGGGGCTTGTCAGAGGTGAGGAGCGGCGCATTCCAGGTATCTGCCAGGTACATACTGGGTATTTGCTCGAATAAAGTGTGTCGGTGCAGTAAACCCCCATGCTGACAGTTGCTGTGAGCAGTAGACTCAGAGTTCCACTGATGCTGGGGTGAGTCAGCTGCAGGTATTCTGCCTAACCCCTGTAAGGAGTGTGCAGCTCTGTCTTGCTTACAGTGGACCCTTGTATTCAACCCCCATGCAAACAGTTACTGTGGAGAGTAAATTCAGAGTTCCACAGATGCTGGGGTAAGTATCCCTGCTGGCTAATTGTCAGCTGGAAGCATGAACCTTTATGTGCACAGAGTACTTTCCTGGATAGTATGCCTGTAATCAGATTAAGTAGATGGCGTTCTGAACCATTCACCTCAATATTCGCAGCCTTGTAACTAAGTGTAGTCTACCCCCTAAGAAGCAAACCTGACACTGTCCATAAGTTAAAAGAGCCCTTGTCGACGATCGTTTCACGTCTGCTGCTTTTTCAAGACTTCTGGGCTGAGAGAAATGCGACCCCGTTGGATCTATTCATATCCAGTGCTTAGCACTGATTGGCTGTGTTGCCTGATTGAAGGATGTCCGTGATTGGAGGCTTTGGGTGTTCCCTGCAGTGTCATATGATGTCACACGGCTCGTGTTATTTGCATTCCAGGTAAGGGGGCAGGATCTTTACAGCCCTATTCAAACGCAGCTAATTCGCATATGCAATGAATGGAAATACATTGTGACTGTGTGAGTGGTGTTGCGATTCCTTATTATGTGGCTAGGTAACCAATTGTATATGTATAGAACCCTCCTTATATCCTTATGAAAGGAAGAGGCAGTGACCTGTTAATACACTGCAGTCCCAACTTGCTGAAAAATTGTGAAAGTTTAACCCTTAATGGGTCCAAACAGGGGTTAACAAGCAAAGAGACATGAACTCAGTATTGTATATATAGCGCCCTCCTTATATCTTTATGAAAGGTAGAGGCAGTATCTTGTTAATACTCTACAGTCCCAACCTGCTGAAAAATTGTGAAAGGTTAACCCTTTGTTGGGTCCAAACAGGGGTTAACAAGCAGTATTGTAATATAGCCCTCCTTATATCCTTATGAAAGGAGGAGGCAGTGACTTGTTAGTACCCTGCAGTCCCAACCTGCTGAATAGTTATGAAAGGTTAACCCTTTGTTGGGTCCAAACAGGGGTTAACAAGCAGAGAGACATGAACTCAGTATGTGCTGTTTAACCTGTACATAGTGTGGCTAGATGGAAAGAGGGACTCAAATGAAGGAGTTGAAAAGTAAAAGCTCATTGAGTCCTTGTGGGGAAGATGTTCCCAAATTGTAAATCCATCTAGCTTCTCTGCGCAGAAGTAGTTGGTCCCAGTCACCTCCTCTGATACCCGGAATAGGGTGATCAATGCCCACGGTATATATGCAATACAGGAGTTGTCTGGACTCTCTCCTACCCCTAGCTCGCTAAATATACTAATAAACATTACTACTACACTTAATTTGAAGGAATATGTCAGGTTTTCTGTCTCTGAAACCAGACTTTTAAGCATTGCAAATTTCAGCTGATTCTCTCTTTGAAGGGGAGTACTCAGAAGATCCTTTAGACAATACTAATACCGGAAATATTAACCATTTCTTCCAGGGCCTTAATCAAATATATAGATCAAGGACAAAGCTATGGTGGCAGACATTTAGCTTAAATAAATATATCAAAACCAATATCATTCCTAGAGGTCTCAGATCTCTTCTAGCTTCGGCACATCATATCACAGATATTGAGTTTCAAAAGAAATGGGATAATATCCTACATTTATATTCATTGGATCTTATGAAATTATTACTAGAATTTCAGACCGAAAAATTAGACACAGTTAATAAAGAGATAGAGACACAACTTGAAGATATAGGCACCTGGAATAATCATGCAGACTTCTTAGACTTGGAATTAAAACTGCAAAACAACATAGACAAATTTAAAAAAGAACTCCAAGACAGGAAACGCAACAAATTTCTACGTGACCAAAAAGATTATAAGGACAACAGAGTATATAAATATCATTTTCAACCCACTAAGAGAACGCGAACAACACCACATACTGACAACCCACCTTCATCTACAGAGTGGGAAACATCAGAGGGGGAGGAAGACAACTCTAGACCTCCTAACATTCAAACACAAGAGGGTAATACTACTTTTTTAGAACAACCCTGTGCCCCCCAACCACCAAGAGGAGGACGCGGAGGGGGAAAGGTGGGAACCCTAAGAGACAGAGAGGTCTGGGGATTTGGGAGGAAACCATGCAGGGGCAGACGTTAGAAGAAACAGAGGTTATGTATTCCAAAGCAACTCCAGAAGAATCTGAAAGTCTACAAGTCATTAATTTATACAACTATCAACTTAGTGACAAGCATATACGTGTACTTTCTAAAGGCCTCTCGTTCACGCCTTCTAAATATCTTGATTACTTTAAGTGGATAAAAGATCTACATTTGTTCAGCAGAAAGCTGAATTTACACAAATTCTTTATAAGGTGGGAGACCGATATGGCTATCCAACAAGGCCTAAAACAAGTTGATGTACTGTTGCGGCAGACTTTATTCTAACAAATCACCGGTTTGTCCCTGGCGCGGTTGATGTGTTAATTGATAATGGTTCAGGATTTAATAGGCTGCAATGCTTCGTGTGTCCGCCAGATGGCATAAATTCATGAATTGTAATGCAGTATATATATATATATATATATATATATATATATATATATATATATATATATATATATATACTGTATAAAAACAACCCCTATAACCCCTAACATACAGTACTGTACACATAGAGTACTGTATATGCACATCAATGATACTATAGGCCGGCGGGGGCGAGATGTGTTTGCAGCAGAGAGAAATCCGCTGCTCTCTCTGCGCAAACATCGGCACATTAAAAATTATTTAAAATAAATTTTTATTCATAGTGTAGATGTGCAGGGGGTCTCCGGAGCTTAACCGCGTTGGTTTCAGGTCCGGGGACCCCCTGCTTCCCGAGATTCAGCCCCCTTTATGAGGTGCCGGTATCCCTCTGCATTTAAAGGTCCCGATCACATGACCGTGGCATGTAAACCAAGCAGAGGGATACCGGCACCCCATAAAGGGGCCTGTATCTCGGGAAGCAGGGCGTCCCCGGACCTAAAACCACAGCGGTTCAGCTACGGAGACCCCCTGCACATCTACAGTATGAATAAAACACATATATAAATAAACACTCATTCCTTACCTTTGCGGCTATGTGCTACAGTAACGAAGCAGCATGACTGTATTTTTAATAATATTGTACAGTGAGCAGGGGGTTCCCTGAGCCACAAATCAAAGCTCCTGCACAATATTATTAAAATACAGAAATGCTGCTTCATTACCATAGCTGATAGCCGCTAAGGCAATGAAAGGGTTAACCCACCATGCCCGCTTTATTGTGGGTAGCGGGGGTGGGTGAAGGGGGTATTTGGCCCTTGGTGTGAGTTTAGGACTTGCGGGGGGGTTGCGGGTGCACTTAACCCCTTCACGACCGTAGCAGTTAATACTGCTTCGGTCATGTAGGGGTTAACACCGCCCACTACCCCCCGCAAGCCCTAAACAACCATCGTTGGGGCTAATACCCCCTTCACCCACCCCCGCTACCCACAATAAAAAAAATTCACACAACGCAGCCGCCCAAAAAATACATAAATAAATCTAAATAAATAAATAAATACATGAATATAAATAAATACATTTAAAATACATTTTTATTCATAGTGTAGATGTGCAGGGGGTCTCCGGAGCTGAACCGCTGTGGTTTTAGGTCCGGGGACCCCCTGCTCCCCGAGATACAGGCCCCTTTATGAGGTGCCGGTATCCCTCTGCATTTTAAGGTCCCGATCACATGACCGCGGAATGTAAACAAAGCAGAGGGATACCGGCACCCCATAAAGGGGCCTGTATCTCGGGAAGCAGGGGGTCCCCAGACCTAAAACCAAAGCGGTTCAGCTCCGGAGACCCCCTGCACATCTACACTATGAATAAAAATGTATTTTAAATTTATTTATTTATATTCATGTATATATTTATTAATTTAGATTTATTTATTAATTGTGCTGCTGCTGTGTGTGATTTTTTTTTATTGTGGGTAGCGAGGGTGGGTGAAGTGGGTATTAGCCCCAACGGTGGTTGTTTAGGGCTTGCGGGAGGGTAGCAGGTGCACTTAACCCCTTCACGACCGTAGAGGTATTAACTGCTACGGTCGTGAAGGGGTTAAGTGCAGCCGCAACCCCCCCGCAAGTCCTAAACTCACACCAAGGGCCAAATACCCCCTTCACCCACCCCCGCTACCCACAATAAAAAAAATTCACGCATAGCAGCCCCACAATTAATAAATAAATCGAAATAAATAAATAAATACATGAATATAAATAAATATATACACAACACAGAGTATTTCACACCGCTCACTACTAAATAAACGTAATCAATATTTATATTTGTCGAGTGTTAATTAATAACACAAAATGAGTGCTACCTATGTACAGGAGTTAATAGTATTAACAATTGAATGATCGCGTGATATAGTCACAATAACATTCACAGAAGTACATTTAGGGTGCACATCACAATAATCATTTTTAATTTTCTTAAATAGCTATAGTGAAAAACCAAGGTGAATAAGTGAAAAATAAAAATAATAATAAAATATTATTAAAACACGTTGAGCCGATGTTATTGATCCCAAATAACAACGCTATTTGAAGGTGGATACACAAAGATTGCTAGGTACCGAACTATATTGCGTTAATCGCTGAATAAGCCTCCTGCCTGATATTGATATATATCAAGTTCAAGACCTGCCATACAAAGTGTGGTCACAGATATAAAGATCTAGAGGAGCGTCAACACACATATAATATGTTTAGTGCTGTGTATTACTGCAATTAGGCAAACCGTGGGAGCAGGGATGGTGTACAGAGTTGAAATGCACAATTAGTATGGGGAATCCCTCATTTCAGAGCTATCATATGAACGCTACTTGCTTCCAAGTAGCAGAGCTCCAACATCGCTCTCAACAAGTACTGGGAGTCCCTATAACTAGTGACAGTCAATGATAATAGTATCAATACAACAATAGAACCTGTATCAAAACAATATGTGATACTTGGCTAAGTAGCCGAGTTTGTGTGGGGATTCCCTCGTTGCTAAGCTATCATATGAACGCTACTTGCTTCCAAGTAACACAGCTCCAACATCGCTGTCAAAAAGTACTGGGAGTCCCTGTAGCTAGTGTCAGACAATTATCAACTATGCACACAATGGTACATCCAAAGTCTGTGTTTGATACTTAGCTGAATCGTCGCTATGCTCTGCTCCTACACGGTACACAGTACTGCTTGGGCGCTCCTACTATGAGCCGGTAGTTCGGGATCAGCTACTCAACGTGACGTGACGTCACCACGCCACAGTGCCCACGCACTACGCGTTTCTCTCCACGCGGAGCTTCGTCAGGGGAGGTGGATGACGGGACTAAGGACCTGCCTCATTTAAATAGCAATAAACAGGTGAAATAGATGATATAATTAACCTTTTGCTGCCAATTGATTAAGAAACAAAGCATGTGTAAGTCGCAGCGCAAGTCCTCAGATACCCGACTGGTATGACACGATATCTACTAAACATGATTTGAAGTATGATTGAGTAGAATTCGCATGTAACAATATAAATCAATAAAGAAAAAATATATATGGCAGACCGCAATAATATTGGTTGACAGTATAATACTGTGACTGGATACTCGTTGTCAAGCAAATGGTTCACCGCTGGATAGGATAAGGCAACTCCTATATACATATATTGCAAAACACTATATACATATATTGCAACACACTATTGGACCCAGTGTCGGGAGCGTTATACCGCTATTATTTACATTATATACAAAGCAACAAAAGGGGGGGAGGATCCGACTAAGTGCACTATGGGTAAGATGTCAGATAAATCCATGGCAACATATACACTGTGAATCACTAGGGGCAAATTCGTGCGTGATCCAGGGGGAGCATGGGAGAGAAATAAAGAAACACAATATAAGTGCAGACAGTTTGATACTGGGTGAATTAAAATGCTCTTTTATCTTGGCTCATGAGTGTTGCCTACTCACAAGATTCAAATAGGACACGGGCAATTTTGACACAATGGTCTCAGTGGACTGGATCTGTAGATTCTAGATGGGATGCGGACTTCACTCTCAGCAGAACAGCATATGTATAAAAGGATAAAAAGTGTACATAGTGCAGACCAGTATTGTAAAGGAATATGACTTTATGAAACTTTAAAAATGAACACTTACAATAAAACAATTAAGTTCAGGCATGTATCACAATAATTGTGAATGGAAGGAGGTGGACTGTAGATCTTAGGGCTCACCCGCCACCTTGGATGCGCATATGATGCGGTGGAAACTGCTCCGCTGGAGGATCTCTCTCCGGTCCTTCCCGCTGTGTCCCGGCTGCAGTGTCTCCCTGCAGAGGCACGCCGTCTAATCGTGCTCGAGTGACTCCGATACGTCACATCTGGTGCAGTTCCTATGCGTCACTTTATTGTGATACATGCCTGAACTTAATTGTTTTATTGTAAGTGTTCATTTTTAAAGTTTCATAAAGTCATATTCCTTTACAATACTGGTCTGCACTATGTACACTTTTTATCCTTTTATACATATGCTGTTCTGCTGAGAGTGAAGTCCGCATCCCATCTAGAATCTACAGATCCAGTCCACTGAGACCATTGTGTCAAAATTGCCCGTGTCCTATTTGAATCTTGTGAGTAGGCAACACTCATGAGCCAAGATAAAAGAGCATTTTAATTCACCCAGTATCAAACTGTCTGCACTTATATTGTGTTTCTTTATTTCTCTCCCATGCTCCCCCTGGATCACGCACAAATTTGCATAACCTGAGGGACCAGTGGAACCAGTCCCTAACCAGCTGGGTTGAGCAGGGTTTTTTTATACATTTTCTATATACTTTTTTATACACCTTGTCATCAATTCACGTATTTATCACTTGTGTATATAAGTTTGTCACTTTTTGTATCAATAGATTTAAGTAATATCCACTGCACATTAATAGTGGACACTAGTAGAGTTAGCGCTTTATATTCACTAAAACACAGGACATTTCACGGTTCTGGTGATTGGGGCTGCTTACTACTAGAACAATAGCCACTAAGAACAGCAATGTTTTCTCTAAGAGATTATCTAGGAATGTCAATTTTAATAATACACCAATAGAAGACATCGAGATAGATGATGACACGGGAAATATAGTGGAATTGGAATTTGCAAAACTAGAAAAATTGTTTATAAGGGACACTAGAAAGTGGCTAGATGTCACATTTCTGGAAGAGTATAAAAAATGCAATCGGATACCCAGGGGGTTAAGAATCTCTATAAGTCCATCCTTTGATCTAGAAGATAGAGATTTTCTGATCAATTGGAACGAAATACTTGATAAGTGCTCTTTCACGTTAATAGATCTGATCATTAATCAACAAAAGAGTCATCTTAAGAAATTGGATGAGGATATTTCAGAGATTCAGGAGAAACTTACCCCCCTGGAAGATACACAAGAGTTCAAAGAAAAAGACAAATTATTGCAAAAGAAAATAGATTCATTAGAGAAGGAAGTAGAAACAGCCAAATTAGGGAAATTTAAGTGAGATGAGGAGGATTACATAAAGGGAGAACAGAGGACGTGGAATAAACACAGATGGGGGAGAAGAGATTGGGGACAAGGAAGGAGTAATCATAGAGGGAAAAATCAGCGAGGCCAATGGGGAACAGAGTATAGGAGCGATAAGCCAAGAAGAGATTTGAGTAGCTCCAAAGATAGATCTACACTGGCGACACACTTTATTTGAGCTCGGCTAGTCCCACGAATTCGGGTATACCCGGGTGTATTGAGGTTTGTGACTGTTTTCTGCCCGAGTGCATTGGGTTATTTTCCAGGCAGGGATTGAAGCATTTTATTCCCGCTGGCTGCAATACTGCACAGTATATATATATATACTGCATTACAATTCATGAATTTATGCCATCTGGTAGACACGCGAAGCATTGCAGCCTATTAAATCCTAATCATTATCATTTAACAGATCAGCCGCCCGTCAGCCAGGCATGAACCCAGGCTGGGAAGGCAAATGCAACGGGGCTTGTCAGAGGTGAGGAGCGGCGCATTCCTGGTATCTGCCAGATACATACTGGGTATTTGCTCGAATAAAGTGTGTCGGTGCAGTAGAAAAGAGGAGATAACAACTAGAGGTGGGCATGATGAAGAATACAGGGATGATAATAGGCCATCAACCAGTAGGGGCCACCGAGACAACAGTAGAGCTAACAATACCCCTATCAATTTAAACAAACAAGCCCAAAGGGAGAAAGAGAGGCAACGCAAACTAGAAAAATCCCCAGATAGAAGTAGAGACAGGAGGGAGTTAAGCAGAGAGAGAAGTCCTCCACGACAAAGGGAAGATAGTGGATCTGATGCTTTTTTAGGGGGGGAAACGTCTTCCAATTTGGAGGACAAAATGAGTCGACAGTCCAAAACACAAAACAAAGACAAAGGGAAATTAAAAAGAAGCAGACAATCAGAGGAAAAAGGGGGGATGAGAAACAGACCAAGGAGGAAAGAGAAGAGCAAAATAGCAGACAATACCACAAGTTGTATTTTCAACTTAAGTAAAACTATATTAACCGATTCACAAAAAAGTGTCATTTCAAAGGGGCTAACATTTGCACCAGCTAGACACCACAGCAGTTTCGATCTATTTGTGGATGCAAATAGATTTCTCCGGAAACTAACTTTGAAAAGGTTTTTCATAGGTAGGAATCAATCATTTGGTACAGAGAGAAGTGTAGCACCAGTGGTAGCACAAGAAACAAAAATAATACATACAGGATTGAAACCTAAATCCTCTTTTTACCCACATTTTGCAAAGGGCAACCACCTAGAGACATTTTTTCAAATGATCAATTCTGACTTTGAAAACCTTTCAACACAAAAAAAAACAAATTAAAGGATAATCTTACAAAACAAGAGAAATCAGCATTAAAAGAATTGACGGATAATAACAGCTTGGTGATCAAGCAGGCAGATAAAGGGGGGGGGGACTGTCCTGATGGATAGAGAGAACTATGATGAGGAATCCTACAGATTATTAAATGATGAGGACACTTATCAGAAACTAAGAAAAAACCCAAATAGTGAGTTCACAGACGAGTTAAGGTGTCTATTGGAGAAAGGGAAGGATATAGAAATACTGGATGAGGGAGAATTCCAATTTTTGTATAGCGACAAGTCGAAAGTACCGGTATTTTACCATTTACCGAAAATCCACAAGAGTGTAGTCAATCCCCCGGGTAGACCGATTGTCTCGGGGATTGACTCACTCACTGCCAATTTGTCGCTATACATAGACGTCTTCCTACAGAAGTATGTTACACAACAGAAAGCGTACTTAAGAGACACCACAGATCTGTTGAACACATTAAACAAGGTGAGATGGGAGCATAACTATATTATGGCAACATGTGACGTTGTGTCATTGTACACTTCAATAGACCATGAGAAAGGGTGAAGAGCTATAAAAAGATTTCTAGAAAAAGATACTGATATGGTCGAAGCACAGGCCAATTTCATCATTGACGCTATCATGTTTATCCTACAGCACAATTTCTTCTGGTACAATGAGGATTACTACCTCCAGAAGCGTGGAACGGCCATGGGGGCCAGGTTCGCCCGGAGCTATGCCAACCTCTTCATGGCATCTTGGGAGGAGGATAACATCTGGCCGAATGGTAGGCTCGGGGAGGGCCTGGTCCTATGGCGACATTTCATAGACGATGTTTTCCTCATATGGGGAAGTGGGGAGGGAGAACTGACCAACTTTCTGACAGGATTAGACAACACAGACTTGAACCTTAAATTCACGAATAATATCAGCAATAAGATTATTAGTTATTAAGATCTGGAAATATATGTAGAAAACAATATAATGAAAACAAAAACATATTTCAAAGAAACAGATAAAAATAATTATATTTTACGAACAAGCTGCCATCTACCTAGGTGGATGGATGGAGTTCCATCCAGCCAATTCACCAGGATCAAACGAAACTGTAGTGAGAGAGACACTTTCTTAATGCAGTCCAATAAACTTAAGGATAGATTTATAGAAAAGAAGTATAGGGAAGACAAGCTAGACGGAGCATTGGTAAAAATAGATAGTTTAAACAGGGAAGATCGACTTAAACCAAGACCCAAAAACAGTGTTGATAAGAATAAATTTGATTTTGCATTCCTCACCAATTACAATGGGGAAGCTAAGGAAATCAAAAAGATCATAGCTAAACACTGGGACATCCTAAGAAAAGATCCAATATTAGGACCCGAAGTACCTGACCATCCAAACATCATATTCAGGAAGGCCTGTAATCTAAAGACTAAATTATCCCCGAGCATCCTTAAGAGAGAGAATAAACCACAACATTGGTTACAACAAAATAAAGGATTCCATGGCTGTAAAACATGTAGGGCATGTCAGTTCAAATCCAATAACAAAACTGAATTCTTTTCAAACAACACAGGGGAAAAGTTTGATATAACATCTTGTCTGACACGCAGGTCCGACCATGTGGTGTACCTCCTAGAATGCCCGTGTAAATTACAGTATGTTGGGAAGACTGAAAGACCAATAAGGGTTAGGATAATTGAACACCTAAGTAGCATAAAGAGATCACTTGTCACACACAGTCTTCCCAAACATTTCACGGAGAAACATCAGGGGGACCCCACGGGTCTGACATACATGGCCATTGAACATGTCCCGGGCCATTGGCGGGGGGGGGACCGTAACCGGGAACTCATGAGGAGGGAATCCTTCTGGATCCACAGGTTGCGGACCCTCTCCCCCAGGGGCCTCAACATGGAAATAGAGCTTACTCCTTTTTTATGATGTTGTCATATTGTAACCAGGACTAACCATGTCTTTTTTGCCTCTCTTTGTCTCCCCCCATCCATCCTTTCATACATTGTTGCGAGTTTTCTGTATTGCATCTACATATGTTAGAGTTTTTTGATATGTGTCACCTGTCAGAGTCTCCCTAACCCCCAGGGTACCTTTAAGATCCCCTGTGAGATGTATGCGTATATCCATTTGACATTTTGTGCTGTGGTGAACATGCACCCATTAATGGAGGAACATACATTTATAGGTGCACCATTGAGCCTTCTGGGATGTGATAACTGTAAGTTCCCATAAAGATCATTACAGAAGTCATTTTGAATAACATCACCCCCCCCCCCCTTTTCATTTCTAGAGGTATGGAATACCCAATTGTAAAAAATGCACTTTTTTGGTCTGAATTGTATAAATTTGTCTGTTGATATACTGCACCGACACACTTTATTCGAGCAAATACCCAGTATGTACCTGGCAGATACCTGGAATGCGCCGCTCCTCACCTCTGACAAGCCCCGTTGCGTTTGCCTTCCCAGCCTGGGTTCATGCCTGGCTGACGGGCGGCTGATCTCTTAAATGATAATGATTAGGATTTAATAGGCTGCAATGCATCGCATGTCTACCAGATGGCATAAATTCATGAATTGTAATGCAGTATATATATATATACTGTGCAGTATTGCAGCCAGCGGGAATAAAATGCTTCAATCCCTGCCTGGAAAATACCTCAATGCACTCGGGCAGAAAACAGTCACAAACCTCAATACACCCGGGTATACCCGAATTAGTGGGACTAGCCGAGCTCGAATAAAGTGTGTCGCCAGTGTACCACCATTTACATGCCCAATTGAAATGAAAGATACATTTTTATAAGAAGTTAGGAATATGTATTGACATTGTATAGATTTAATTTTAAATCACTGCACATGACGGGGTATTGGCTATTTCACCCTCACTCCCCATTATGGGGGACACAATATTATATTATTAAATTCACAGTTATTATATTATTGCATTCACAGTTGCTTTAGATAACCTATAGTATTAAGGCACTTATATAAAATACACATATTACCACCTGTGATAGCAGGTATACTGTTCACCTCTGAATGAATATCACCACACTTATAGTATATATTATATATTCTTTATATAAATATTTTAATATATTTTTTAAATACATTTTTTATATATACATTTTTTACACATTTTCATATAACATCTTCATATTGTATATACCATACAGTAGACTATACACCCCCCCTCCCATACTAAGTGATCAGACTCCAAGATCACTCCTGTTTAACATAAAAGTTTTTTCCCCATATGTATTTTTCAATGAATGTCCTTCTCCTTTAAAAACTGGCTGAATGCCCCCTGATGTATACTGATTGAATCCTCGTTAGTGATAAGTGCAGACCGTGCAGTAACAGATGTTTTGAATTAATTTGTAAGTACATGTGCAATATAAGGATGTGTAACTGTAGGGGGCGGTACACTCCTGACGAAGCCACGCACTCTTTGGCGAAACGCGTAGAGTGGTATCCACCTTCAGAGAGAGAGGAGTTGGGACAGAGATCGGGAGCCCACCGCCGGAAGTGACGCATCGGAACTGCACCGGATGTGACGTATCGGAGTCACTCGAGCACGATTAGACGGCGTGCCTCTGCAGGGAGACACTGCAGCCGGGACACAGCGGGAAGGACCGGAGAGAGATCCTCCAGCGGAGCAGTTTCCACCGCATCATATGCGCATCCAAGGTGGCGGGTGAGCCCTAAGATCTACAGTCCACCTCCTTCCATTCACAATTATTGTGATACATGCCTGAACTTAATTGTTTTATTGTAAGTGTTCATTTTTAAAGTTTCATAAAGTCATATTCCTTTACAATACTGGTCTGCACTATGTACACTTTTTATCCTTTTATACATATGCTGTTCTGCTGAGAGTGAAGTCCGCATCCCATCTAGAATCTACAGATCCAGTCCACTGAGACCATTGTGTCAAAATTGCCCGTGTCCTATTTGAATCTTGTGAGTAGGCAACACTCATGAGCCAAGATAAAAGAGCATTTTAATTCACCCAGTATCAAACTGTCTGCACTTATATTGTGTTTCTTTATTTCTCTCCCATGCTCCCCCTGGATCACGCACGAATTTGCATAACCTGAGGGACCAGTGGAACCAGTCCCTAACCAGCTTGGTTGAGCAGGGTTTTTTTATACATTTTCTATATACTTTTTTATACACCTTGTCATCAATTCACGTATTTATCACTTGTGTATATAAGTTTGTCACTTTTTGTATCAATAGATTTAAGTAATATCCACTGCACATTAATAGTGGACACTAGTAGAGTTAGCGCTTTATATTCACTAAAACACAGCACAAATCACTAGGGGCAGACAGCTGACTAAATGAATGGGGTAAATGTGAAACCCTTATTTAGACCCAATGGGTATAGGGTTTTTAAACGATATATCCATTCCGCCTCTCTTTGCAAGAGTCTACGATCAGTGTCACCTCCTCTTATAGTATTTTTGATACGATCAATCCCTATAAACTGAAGGCAACCTGGGTTCCCATTGTGTCTTGAATTAACATGGCGTGCTACTGGTGTGTCAGCTTTATTAAGAACAGAATTAATGTGTTCTAACACGCGTCTGCGCAGCTCGCGTATTGTTTTGCCTACATATCTGTGACCACACTCACAATTAATGAGGTAAATGACATTAAAACTTTTACAATTCACAAAGTGTCTTATTTCGAATTGCTTGGTTTTGTCATCACTATCAAAGGTTTTAGTGGTGAGTATGTATTGGCACGCCTTACAGCTGCCGCAACGAAAGCAGCCTTTCGGTGGATTGGGTAGCCATGTTTTTGGGGACATATGTTGATGGTGGCTGTGTACCAAGTCGTCCTTCAAATTTTTGGACCTCCTACTCGTGATGCTTGGAGTGTCGTTCAGTACAGAGGATAGATCACTATCAGATTTAAATATATGCCAGTGTCTAGAGAATATCTGTTTCACATCATGCCATCTTTGGCTATAGGTGCCAATGCATCTTATTACTGTATCTATTTCTTTCACATTAGGAACAAGTAGGGTGTCCCTGTTACATTGAAGTGCCCGATTGTATGCCCTTTGTACATTTTTTAGGGAATACTAGACACAATGACACAATGGGAACCCAGGTTGCCTTCAGTTTTTAGGGATTGATCGTATCAAAAATACTATAAGAGGAGGTGACACTGATCGTAGACTCCTGCAAAGAGAGGCGGAATGGATATATCGTTTAAAAACCCTATACCCATTGGGTCTAAATGAGGGTTTCACATTTACCCCATTCATTTAGTCAGCTGTCTGCCCCTAGTGATTCGCAGTGTATATATGTTGCCATGAATTTATCTGACATCTTACCCATAGTGCACTTAGTCGGATCCTCCCCCCCTTTTGTTGCTTTGTATATAATGTATATATATATAACAACAATCCATATATTTATATATATATATATATATATATACACAATATATACACACACATGATGAACCAATATACAAATAAATGTAGAAGAATTATCAAAATCATACTGTACTACAAATAACACTTCTCCATACAGGCACACTACATTAAAATGAATTTCCTTTAATAATCCCAACTGATCTTAAAATCTAAATCATCAAATGCCAATGAAAAACCTCACGTTCCAATCAATATATTGCATTTACATTGTATTTATGATGCATAAAATCTATGCACCATATACAAGTACATTCTGCAAATGAATGTGAACAATATCATTGCAAGCAAAATACAAATACTGTACCTACAAACAAGTAAACTATTTTAACCAATCAAGTAAACAAAAATCAATATATAAGTACCAACCAGAATACAAAATTTAAAACCAAGGCTAACCCTTACAATACCAAGGATTACATCTATCTAATTGTAAAAAACATTATACTGTACACACATTGAAGCATTGCAATAAACAACATACAGTGCAGTACATCCCCTGTATCTCCCTGCCTTGAGTGTAATCTGTGTAAAGCCCCCTCCCCCTAATGTTTCTGTTAAATCTCCCTGCCTTGAGTGTAATCTGTGTAAAGCCCCCTACCCCTAATGTGTCTGTTAATTCTCCCTGCCTTTGTTGCTGTGAGTGCAGTTCATGTAAATGTGGGGAGGGGGTTATAACCCCACCTCCTTGACTGTGATCTGTGAAAAGCACCCTCCCCCTAATGTGTCTGTTAAATCTCCCTGCCTGTGTTGCTGTGAGTGCAGTTTATGTAAATGTGGGGAGGGGGGGGACCCGATGTGCATACTGTATAATGCAGCGCCTCACTGCCAATGGCCCACCCCGTGAGGTCTAACCACCCTCACCCACTACCCACATACCGTTACCCCCCCAGCATCCTGGCAATGGCCCCTCCGCTTCTGCAAAACAGACACAAAAATTAAAACATCCAAAGTAATGTCCCCTAACCCCTTAATCACCATAGCGGTTATTAACCGCTACAGTCATTAAGGGGTTAACCCACCCTCACCCACCACTCGGGACGCCTACATAATCTCCAACACTAACCCCCCATCCCGTGAGGCCTAACCACTCTCACCCACTACCCACAAGGGAGGCCTACCCACATACCGTTGGGGACCCCCCCACCCCCAGTACCCACAATAAAAACAATACAGTGACCCACAATAAACATCAATATATTTATTAAATACATTACCCACCCCCTGTGCCCCCCCCATAAATACAAGATGTATTCTTTTACATACAGGGTTCATAACGCAGCCCCACGCGAGTCCCCGGTGGGCTGGCGGGGCACCTGACAGACCTACAGGGTACCAGCAGCCCTTTTCAAACAGGTTCTGGAGGCCTGCTGGTGGGTCCCACCAGCACCATGGCCCCCAGGTGGTCTCCTTGGGCCACAATTGGGTCCCCACAGTAGGCCCATGGATGTCTTGGAGCCCCGGGTCAGACCCACAGGTGTCTGCGGGGCCTCGGATGGTTCCCACGGGGGTCTGGGAAACTCATGGGTCCTCACTACGGGTCTGCGGTGCCCCCACAGAATTGGGACCACACATCTTCATCCCCGCAACTACGGGTCCGCGGTGCCCCCACAGAAGTTGGGCATGATGAAGCCATTGTACGAATTCATGGGTGAAGGGTGGGTATCGGGCCAGTGTGGCTTAACCCCTTAATTACCTTTGCGGTTATTATCCGATATGATATTTAAGGGGTTAATTGATATCTGAATGTAATTGCAATGTATTGGCTTTGTTTTGGCAATGTATTTTGTGGACAAGACAAGAATGTTGCTGGCGACGGAGACTTCTTCTTGATGAGGTCAGTAGCACTTTATTATTTATTTGAATATGCTAGTTAATGTTTTTAATAATGGGCAATTAATCTATTATCCATATCTGGATAATATTTATTTTGCACATTATTGTACTGTAGGTGTTGGGGGGGGGGGGTGTATGTATTGAATGTATAGGCCAGGTTTATTTTTTTTACATTCAGGGTTTGTTCCGTGGTTCCGCGTGGGACCTCTGGAGACCACCTGTGGTTTCCTCGGGTATCCCACGGGTATCAGGCTGGTGGTTCCACGGGTGACACATGCAGGGTTGAAGCGGTGGCCTCACATCTGTGGGGGCACCGCCGACCCGTAGTTGCGGGGATGATGATGTGTGGTCCCACTTCTGTGGGGGCACCGCGGACCTGTAATGAGCACCCGTGAGTTCTCCAGACCCCGTGGGAAACACCCGAGACCCCGCAGACACCTGTGGGTCTGACCCGGGGCTCCCAGACATCCTTGTGCCTACCGTGGTGACCCAATTGTGGCCCACAGTGACCCAAGGAGTTCACCTGGGGGCCATGGTGCTGGCGGGACCCACCAGCAGGCCTCCAGAACCTGTTTGAAAAGGGCTGCTGGTAACCAGTAGGTCTGTCAGGTGCCCCGACAGCCCACCGGGGACTCGCGTGGGGCTGCGTTATGAACCCTGTTTGTAAAAGGATAAATCTTGTATTTATGGGGGGGCACAGGGGGTGGGTAATGTATTTAATAAATATAATGATGTTTATTGTGGGTCACTGTATTGTTTTTATTGTGGGTACTGAGGGTGGGGGGGGGTACCCCAACGGTATGTGGGTAGGCCTCCCTTGTGGGTAGTGGGTGAGGGTGGTTAGGCCTCACGGGGTGGGGGGTTAGTGTGGGAGGGTATGTAGGCATCCTGAGTGGTGGGTGAGGGTGGGTTAACCCCTTAATGACTGTAGCGGTTAATAACCGCTATGGTGATTAAGGGGTTAGGGGACATTGCTTTGGATGTTTGAATTTTTGTGTCTGTTTTGCAGAAGCGGAGGGGCCATGGCCAGGATGGGGGGGTAACGGTATGTGGGTAGTGGGTGAGGGTGGTTAGACTTCACGGGGTGGGCCATTGGCAGTGAGGTGCTGCATTATATAGTATGCACATCAGGTCCCCCCCCCTCCCCACATTTGCATAAACTGCACTCACAGCAACACAGGGAGGGAGATTTAACAGACACATTATGGGGAGGGGGCTTTACACAGATCACAGTCAAGGAGGTGGGGTTATAACCCCATCCCCCTCCCCACATTTACATAAACTGCACTCACAGCAACACAGGCAGGGAGATTAAAAAGATACATTAGGGGGAGGGGGCTTAACACAGATTACACTCAAGGCAGGGAGATTTAACAGAAACATTAGGGGGAGGGGGCCTTACACAGATTACACTCAAGGCATGGAGATACAGGGGATGTACTGTACTGTATGTTGTTTATTGCAATGCTTCAATGTGTGTACAGTATAATGTTTTTTACAATTAGATAGATGTAATCCTTGGTATTGTAAGGGTTAGCCTTGGTTTTAAATTTTGTATTCTGGTTGGTACTTATATATTGATTTTTGTTTACTTGATTGGTTAAAATAGTTTACTTGTTTGGAGGTACAGTATTTATATTTTGCTTGCAATGATATTGTTCACATTCATTTGCAGAATGTATATGGTGCATAGATGTTATGCATCATAAATACAATGTAAATGCAATGTATTGATTGGAATGTGAGGTTTTTCATTGGCATTTGATGATTTACATTGTAAGATCAGTTAGGATCATTAAAGGAAATTCATTTTAATGTAGTGTGCCTGTATGGAGAAGTGATATTTGTAGTACAGTATGATTTTGATAACCCTTCTACATTTATTTGTATATTGGTTCATCATGTGTGTTTATATACTGTATGTATATATATATATATATATATATATATATATATATATTTATATTCATGTATTTATTTATTTAGATTTATTTATTAATATATATATATATATATTTATTTATATTCATGTATTTATTTATTTATTTAGATTTATTTATTAATTGTGGGGCTGCTGTGCGTGATTTTTTTTTATTGTGGGTTGTGGGGGTGGGTGGAAGGGGTATTTGGCCCTTGGTGTGAGTTTAGGACTTGTGGGGGGGTTGCGGGTGCACTTAACCCCTTCACGACCGTAGCAGTTATTACCGCTACGGTCGTGAAGGGGTTAAGTGCACCCGCTACACCCCCGCAAGCCCTAAACAACCACCGTTTGGTCTAATACCCCCTTCACCCACCCCTGCTACCCACAATAAAAAAAATTCACACACAGCAGCAGCACAATTAATAAATAAATCTAAATAAATAAATACATGAATATAAATAAATAAATTTAAAATACATTTTTATTCATAGTGTAGATGTGCAGGGGGTCTCCGTAGCTGAACCTCTTTGGTTTTAGGTCTGGGGACCCCCTGCTTCCCGAGATACAGGCCCCTTTATGGGGTGCCGGTATCCCTCTGCTTTGTTTACATTCCGCGGTCACGTGATCGGGACCTTTTAAATGCAGAGGGATACCGGCACCTCATAAAGGGGGCTGTATCTCAGGGAGCAGGGAGACCTAAAACTACAGCGGTTCAGCTCCGGAGACCCCCTGCACATCTACACTATGAATAGAAATGTATTTTAAATTTATTTATTTATATTCATGTATTTATTTATTTATTTAGATTTATTTATTTATTTTTTAGGCGGCTGCTGTGTGTGAATTTTTTTTATTGTGGGTAGCGGGGGTGGGTGAAGGGGGTATTAGCCCCAACGATGGTTGTTTAGGGCTTGTGGGGGGTACCGGGAGGGGTTAACCCCTTCATGACCGTAGCGGTATTAACTGCTACGGCTGTGAAGGGGTTAAGTGCACCCGCAACCCCCCCCGCAAGTCCTAAACTCACACCAAGGGCCAAATACCCCCTTCACCCACCCCCGCTACCCACAATAAAGCGGGCATGGTGGGTTAACCCCTTCATTGCCTTAGCGGCTATCAGCTATGGTAATGAAGCAGCATTTCTGTATTTTAATAATATTGTGCATGAGCTTTGATTTGTGGCTCAGGGAACCCCCTGCTCACTTTACAATATTATTAAAAATACAGTCATGCTGCTTTGTTACCGTAGCACATTGCCGCAAAGGTAAGGAATGAGTGTTTATTGATATGTGTTTCATTCATACTGTAGATGTGCAGGGTGTCTCCGGAGCTGAACCGCTGTGGTTTTAGGTCCGGGGACGCCCTGCTTCCTGAGATACAGGCCCCTTTATGTGGGTGCCGGTATCCCTCTGCTTTGTTTACATGCCGCGGTCACGTGATCGGGACCTTTAAATGCAGAGGGATACCGGCACCTCATAAAGGGGGCTGTATCTCGGGAAGCAGGGGGTTCCCGGACCTGAAACCAACGCGGTTCAGCTCCGGAGACCCCCTGCACATCTACACTATGAATAAAAATGTATTTTAAATCATTTTTAATGTGCCGATGTTTGCGCAAAGAGAGCAGCGGATCTCTCTCTGCTGCAAACACATCTCGCCCCCGCCGGCCTATAGTATCATTGATGTGCATATACAGTACTCTATGTGTACAGTACTGTATGTTAGGGGTTATAGGGGTTGTTTTTATACAGTATATATATATATATATATATATATATATATACTGCATTACAATTCATTTATGCCATCTGGTGGACACGCGAAGCATTGCAGCCTATTAAATCCTGAACCATTATCAATTAACACATCAACCGCGCGTCAGCCGGGCATGACCCCTGGCTGGGAACGTGGCATGCTCCTGGTGAACAGCGTAGCATTCCAGGAACAAGCCAGGGACAAACCAGTGATTTGTTAGATTAAAGTGTGCCGCAACCGTACAGTACTGTATGTGTATGTTAGGGGTTATAGGGTTTGTTGTTATACAGTATATACTGTATATATACAGTATATACTGCATTACAATTCATGAATTTCTCGGCTTCCAAGACAACATCTCGCAAACGCCCCCATGAGCCAGCGGGAATAAAATGCTTAAATCACAGCCGCGAAAATAACGCAATACACCCCGGGAGAAAACGACACAAAACCGCAGATAACCGGGATAATCTGAAATTCTTGGAGCTAGCCGAGTTAGAATAAAGTTGGTCGCCTCTGTAACCAACCTGGCCAATCTAAGACTCCTGAGAGAATTGCAAGAAAAATCTGATAGACCTTTAGGAGAAGGCCCCTTCAGTAACCTCACAAAAAGATCCACATTTTGGCCCCCGGACACTAGTTCACACATAAATGTTTTTGTGAATATGGTTTCAAAAGATATTGAGACACTAGTTAACAGTAATAGGACAGATAACCTCGATGCTGACGAGAGAAAAGCACTCCTGGATTTATCAGAAGAAAAGTCGATAGTCATCAAACCTTCTGACAAAGGGGGCAACATAGTCGTACTTAACAGCCTAGACTATGTCAAACAGAACAATAAAATCCTAAACGATAAAAACTGCTACAAAATTCTAGAAAGTAATCCAACTCGTGAATTCAATATAGAACTAAAAGGAATCCTCGACTGGGGCACAGAAAACAAAGTTCTTACCCCAGAAGAGAGAGACTATCTGTTCGTCCCCACACCAAGGTTAGCTACCTTTTACTCATTACCCAAAATTCACAAAAACAAGAACCCTCCACCAGGTGGACCCATAGTATCGGGTATGGGCAACCTCACTGAGAAAGTCAGTCAGTATGTGGACCAAATTCTCAGACCCTACGTTAACAGCCTACCATCTTACCTCAAAGATAGTAGAGATGTTTTGCGTAAATTAGATGGGGTTACGATTGATGATCATACTTTGCTGGTATCCTTGGATGTGGAAAGCCTTTATTCAAACATTCAGCATGATACAGGCATACAAGCAACACAATATTGTCTGAACATGAGAGGTGCCCACTTTCAGAAACATAACAAACTAGTTACTAAACTACTACCGTTTGTTCTCACGAGAAATTTCTTTATTTTTAACAACAAACTGTACCACCAAACCCAGGGTACAGTGATGGGGACTACGTGTGCCCCATCATATGTGAACCTGTACCTGGGATGGTGGGAGGAAGATATGGTGTTCTCAGAACAGTATGAACAATACACGGCTAACATAATCATGTGGCTAAGGTACATCGATGATGTGCTGCTACTATGGCACGGAGATGAAAAAACCCTCCAACAGTTCATTGGAATCTTGAACAGAAATCAGATCAACCTAAGACTAACTCTTGAATATGATCGGAATGAAATTAATTTTCTGGATCTCAAGATCCAAAGAGGTCCAGACAATGAGTTACATACTAATATTCACCGCAAAGAAACAGCAACCAATAGCCTTCTCCTGGCTAGTAGCCACCACCCTAAAAATCTTATCCGAGGGATACCAGTAGGACAGTTTCTGCGGTTACGCAGAAACTGTTCGACTATGGAGGCCTTTGAAATTGAAGCCAGTAAAATGAAAGAACGTTTTCTTCAAAGGGGCTACTCAAACGCTATAGTGAGAAGAGCCTATAGACGGGCCAAATCTACAAATAGACATCAGCTCTTACAGGATAAATCCCCTAACAACCCAAGTAAACTAATACAAGTTATTGGTACTTATAACTCCCAATGGCAGGATCTAACATCAATTTTTAGAAAACACTGGCACATCCTAACTGCAGACCCCGACCTTAAACAAGTTCTTAAGCCATTTCCCAGCATCACCAGTAGACGCCCAGATAATTTAAGGTACATCTTGACACATAGCCATTACGATGAACCCAGCAGGTCTACATGGCTACCAGTTAGGCCAGCAGGCACATATAAATGCTCACAATGTTGAGCATGTAACCATATTAAAATCACTAAATATTTCAAGAACTGGGATGATACTAAAACATTCAGAATTAGATCTTTTATCAACTGCAAGACCGTCGGCGTTATCTACCAAATAGAATGCTCCTGCAGGAAGAAATATATGGGCAAAACAAAAAGGCAATTCAAACAAAGAATACTAGAACACCTCGGAGACATTAGAAATCAACTTGACAAACCTGTTGCACACCATGTAGAAGAACATCATAATGGCGACAACAGTGTTCTCAAGTTTTTGGGCATTGATCACCCTATTCTGGGTATCAGAGGAGGTGACTGGGACCAACTACTTCTGCGCAGAGAAGCTAGATGGATTTACAATTTGGGAACATCTTCCCCACAAGGACTCAATGAGCTTTTACTTTTCAACTCCTTCATTTGAGTCCCTCTTTCCATCTAGCCACACTATATACAGGTTAAACAGCACATACTGAGTTCATGTCTCTCTGCTTGTTAACCCCTGTTTGGACCCAACAAAGGGTTAACCTTTCACAACTATTCAGCAGGTTGGGACTGCAGGGTACTTACAAGTCACTGCCTCCTCCTTTCATAAGGATATAAGGAGGGCTATATATACAATACTGCTTGTTAACCCCTGTTTGGACCCAACAGAGGGTTAACCTTTCACAATTTTTCAGCAGGTTGGGACTGTAGGGTATTAACAAGATACTGCCTCTTCCTTTCATAAAGATATAAGGAAGGAGCTATATATACTATACAATACTGAGTTCATGTCTCTCTGCTTGTTTACCCCTGTTTGGACCCAATAAAGGGTTAAACTTTCACAATTTTTCAGCAGGTTGGGACTACAGTGTATTAACAGGTCACTGCCTCTTCCTTTCATAAGGATATAAGGAGGGTTCTATATATATATACAATTGGTTACCTAGCCACATAATAAGGAATCGCAACACCACTCACACAGTCACAATGTATTTCCATTCATTGCATATGCGAATTAGCTACGTTTGAATAGGGCTGTTAAGATCCTGCCCCCTTACCTGGAATGCAAATAACACGAGCCGTGTGACGTCATATGACACTGCAGGGAACACCCAAAGCCTCCAATCACGGACATCCTTCAATCAGGCAACACAGTCAATCGGTGCTAAGCACTGGATATGAATAGATCCAACGGGGTCGCATTTTCTCAGCCCAGAAGTCTTGAAAAAGCAGCAGACACAAAAAGATCGTCGACGAGGGCTCTTTTAACTTATGGACAATGTCAGGTTTGCTTCTTAGGGGGTAGACTACACTTAGTTACAAGGCTGCGATTATTGAGGTGAATGGCTCAGAACGCCATCTACTTAATCTGATTACAGGCATACTATCCAGGAAAGTACTCTGTGCACATAAAGGTTCATCTTCCAGCTGACAATTAGCCAGCAGGGATACTTACCCCAGCATCTGTGGAACTCTGAATTTACTCTCCACAGTAACTGTTTGCATGGGGGATCAATACAAGGGTCCACTGTAAGCAAGACAGAGCTGCACACTCCTTACAGGGGTTAGGCAGAATACCTGCAGCTGACTCACCCCAGCATCAGTGGAACTCTGAGTCTACTGCTCACAGCAACTGTCAGCATGGGGGTTTAATACAAGGATCCACTGTAAGAAAGACAGAGCTGTACACTCCTAACAGGGGTTAGGCAGAACAGTTACAGCTGACTTGCCAATTAGCAGTCTTTCAAACAAAGTTACAGACCATCACCCTCCTACTATGCAGCATACTCTGTTGCTCTAGGCTATATCAAATAGCAATTGAAACTAATCCGCCTCTGTGTACACTACATTCCTCTTCTGGCCAGAGGGAATGTAACTACTCATCTATTAGCACATCTGACACTGTCATCTCTAGACTGCTGACAGCGGTCTAATCAATGGTAGCGACCTGCTACAGCTGGCACTGTTCCAGCTATTAGACACAAGTTGTCATCACTATATGTGAAACACTTTGAGTCATCAGACAGAGTGTCCATTGATCTTTTTATTCCACTCCATGCACCAATATTTTAACATTAGATTCAATAAAGATATATTTTTAAATTAACCACACTATCCTACTACAGATAATAGAGTGCTACTTTAAACTGAGTTCTTTCTCTTCTGGTTCATCCTCTGTGGGGGTCAGCCGGGCATGGGCACCTGACCCCATAGCAGCTTGTAAACGTTGCCCCTGATGGGGTCCCCCAGACCGCTCGCGGTCCGGGCAATGTGGCCGGATGTGGCCCACCTTGTGGCAATGATGGCACCTTATCTCAAGCTTGAACTCCCCAGTATAGGACGTGTTGCTACCCACTGTATGTTTGGGAGTCCACTGAGGTGCAGACTGGTCCCCCCTAGCCAGATTGGCTACTACCCTGGGGACTGCTGCGTTGCTCACCAAGGCTCTGCTGGTTACACACTCCTCTGCCAGTCTCTCCTGCTTGAACTCCTCTATAATAAGGGGAAAGTGGGAGGCTTTCCCCACCAGCCGTTCCAGTATCTGGATATGCTGTGCTGGAGTAGCCCTCACCAGGGCCAGCAGCAGGAGATGTTCTGCGTACGTAGCTCCCTCTCCCAATACAGTCAGGAAAGCTAGGAGCTCAGGGATGGCAAGTCCGGCAATTGTAACAGCCAGTCTCTCTGCCTCCACTGATGTCAAGCAACCAATATTCAGGTGGTCCCCCTTCACTAACGGCGGGGTCATCCGGGCTTCGTGAGCCACTATGTCCAGCTCAAATTGTGCTTTGCTCTTGTGTCCCGCCGGCAGTCCATAAGCATCACATCGCTCCACTACCTGGATTCTAGTCCAAGCATGGAACTGCTCAGCCCGATCATGCATGATTGGATGAAGGGCTCAAGGGTGATTACAGGGAAACAATGTAATATTTCTTGTTATATCTTGCAAAACGTATTTGTCTGATATCACTAGTCATAGGAGCTCGCAGTCTACGCGGCTACCACTGTGTTGCAGAGTCTCGCATTAAACTGCAAACACAGGTTCAATCTGTATCCCACCATGCTGCCACCAATTAATATATATGCTTGTCACGAGAGAACAGACAATACATAGAATAACTGGGCCAGATTGAACAAGACTGGGATATAGTAAACTGAATGAGTTTATTTCCTATGAGCATAACAGACATTACATCAAGCAAATAACATTACAGAAATATTTACACTTACTGGGGTTGGACAAGGAGATATTCAGCCGAATAGCAGCTCCTTAGTTGTTATAGGTCACAACAAGCACGACAAGCACTGGAATAAGGCTGCAGGCACCTTTTTAAAGCTAAGGGACCTGGTTTTTAACATTAGCCTCATCCAATTGGCAATGAATTAACTTACACCTATTAAACATTGCCACATAATGTGGGAGAGCTGACATCACCCTCCCCTGACAGCTCCAGACATGTGCAGTGGATATTTGAGTAGCCCCACTTAGGAAACAGGGGCCCAAATCCTTGGCACCAGCAGGTCTGACTGACTTGACATTGGACCAGCAAATCTTTGTCTCAGGGTGTCACTTTTGACAGGTGAAATGGTTATCACCTAGTTGTGAGACCTGGTCTGCACATTCAAGGGGTGTGAGTTTTAGCCCCTTTGATCAGCATATGGCCTCATTAACACATCAGAGGACTCATGTACAGTAGCTCACACTGCCTTTCTGAATAAAAATATGGCATAAACTGTTACATGGGAAATTATACTTTCTATTGGTAAGAAGGGTGGGATAGGTGGGATTTAACTTGTGTCCAAATATTACCATTATAGCATGTATACAACGAAAGTTATAATTTTTTCACTTTATCCATTGTCATGGATACAATACCATTTTCCCCCTCTCTCCATGTTAATACATAACATAGCAATTAATTCTGCTGAAGCGGGGAAATGCAGATCAACATATACACAATATGGTTAACCCTTTCCCTCCGACATGATTTATACACACATAGTAATATAACACAGACTGCTGGGGAAATACATCTCAGACCTGGGATAATTCTGCTGAAGCAGGGGGATGCAGATCAACATATACACAGATCCCTTTAACCCCTCATACCCTGATCATGACACTGACGCCGGCAGATTAGAATGTGTTCACCAGCAACTGGAGTGCCACCTCTTAGTACATCCAGCGCCTCTCACTGCTGCATGCCTCCCGGCACTGCGTTACTGTGTCAAGGTGTCAGTAGCCAAAAGGTGTAGCCTTTCAGCTACAATAGGCTCCCAGTGAATAAGCTACCTCTCAGTATTGGGGAGGAAATCACCTCACTTAAATCAGGGCCGCCCTGATGTTCTCCCAGGTTACATACATTTAAACCTTTAACCAACATGTCTAACGTATTCAATACATGTTACATTCTGTCATCAATCTACAATGTTTCTACTACTATGGTGAATAGCCATATTTTGGATGGCTTTCCAAGAATCCTTCATATGTAATGTGAATGTGTTTTATAAAAATTATTTCTTATGTTGTGGCTGTCTGTGAATTGAAAGCAGCTGTTGAAGCAATATCCTACATGTTCCTGTGTGTTGTTTTATTATAAATCAGTTCTGTAATATGAGAAAATAATTGTAGCATTTAAAAATAAAAAAAGTTTTAAATACATTTTGAATGTTTCTAAAGTAGGTAGCATTTCCAAAGTGACAGCCCCCTTTCCCTTCTGATAGTCTCTGGCTCTTGAACCCAACTATATCTTTAGCACTGCACCAATTGTATCTAGTAACTGCACATTCAATCATATTCCAGGACTACATTGCCCACAATACTGTGCAAGAACTGAATGTAATAACCCTGATCAAGCGATCGATTACTGGAGAACAGATCAATCTGTAGCTTAGCTAATCAGTTGCATTGTGCAGATTATATTGATGCACATATTTAATGTGAATATATATATATATATATTTAAAACGGCAGCTTGAACTGCAGCTTTACATGCTTCAATGATTTAGTACCAATTATCCTTAACCACAAAATTCTACTCCTATTTAATGTTGCGTGCGTGACAATTAGTGGCATTATAAACATCTGTTTTACTTTGGCTAACCAAGGTATATGAATAGTTACATCACATTTTAAAAATATATCAGGTTATAATGCTTTTGGGTTGATAATGAACACATATTCATTGTTTCTAAACACACATGGAGGCTATTACTTGTAATTTTTTGTTTAACAACTTTAATTTATTGAAGTCACAAGCCATAATGACATAGCTACTTAAAGGAAGCCAATTGAACACTTACTTTGTGGTAGAGATGGTGGATGCAGAGATGGAGATAGAGTTGAGGCACATTATGATGAGAAGGAGGTTTGGCTTTGGAGGAGAGACATAGGAGAGAGGAGAGGAGTGGGACAAGATAGGATAGGGAGAGGAGTTGGACAGGATAGGAGAGGGAGAAGAGATGGACAGGATAGGAGAGGGAGAGGAGAGAGGTGGTGCACTGTCCACGCTTATACCGTGAACACACACTTTTGGAGAGGCTTACTGAGGATGAAATTATTAGCAGATATTGCTTGAGTTCAGCAGCAATCTTAGCTCTTTATGCAGAGCTGAACAAAAGAAAAGAACCCCTAAGTACACTAAACTAGTTGTAATGATGAATACATTAAAATAAACTTTATTTGGAGAAATCCTCAATTAAGATACTGATCGGTAAATAAACCTCGGTATGAGGTGTACCTAAACAAAAATGCTAATTGAATAAAATATGGGGTGGGTAAAATGAAGGGTACGTAGCCGCACTAATTATAAATAATTGGGCTCTCAGCCGCACAGATAACCAATGTATAGTTACTGAGTGGTGACAAAACGGGATAGTGGATGTGAGCCACGAGCCACGTATATCTGTTAGGGGTTCGTATGGCTGGCAAAGAAAGCTCAGCACTGAAGGGTAAAACCCGTAGCAGATAATTATGTTTAACAGGATATGGATAAAAAAGAATTAAAATCTCAGTGTATTAGATACACATGTGGGGGATAGGGGAAGAGGGGGGGGGGGTGGGTGGGGAAAGGGGGAGGGGGGTAAGGGCAGGGGGTGGGAGCAAGGAGGAGGATAATGCTGGAGGGGTTGATAATTGGTTTTCCACTTTAACTAATCAAAGAATACATAAAATTATGGATTCAGTGACTCACACGGACTTGTGTGGTGTCTCTCCCTCAACGCTGACTGTAGTGGATTTATTACAGACTCATATGCTGGAGTCTCAATATACATAAAACTCACACGGCCTGATGTGAGTCCTTGTCCTCAGAGGGTGATGTCCTGTATGGATGGTGTCTGGGTTGTCTCAGCAGAATTATCCCCCGATGGGTGTAGTGTGTGAGTGTCTCCTCTCCCCGTTTCCCAGATGACCAAAAGGAGTGTATGCCAACAAGGGTTAACAACAATAAAAAAGGTCTTTAATGGGTATACAGTGGAGACATAAGCATATGAAATGCAAACATGTGGTGAACCATAAAATGTATAGAACAATCTATGACACAATGAAATACAATAAAATAAGACACAATGAAATAAAATGAAATAAAGTAAACACAAGGACTACACTCACACTTGAAGTCAAATAAAATGGCCCAGCTTCAGCCGCTCGGTACACTCCTGCACGGTCTCCTCCTCCGTTCTTGTTCCCACTGGCGCGTCCGGCAGTGGAACTGGAAGAGGGGATCTGCACCGGATGTCCTGCAGTGTGCTGGGTCCCTCTCTCAATGAGCTCCGGCAGGGAACAACATGTTTCGCAATAAGCTTCGTCAGGTTCCTGCCGGATGCTCATTGTGTGCTGTATATATAGGTATCCCCCTTTAGTTAATTGGTTGATCACCTGTTTCTGATTAAAATTAAAACGGAGTAAAAATGACTATTTTATGTCTTTATAAGTGTTTCCGTTATTAGCCCTTAGTATTTATGGTAACCGGATGATGGATTTCAACTTTATAAGAGGAGATTGCATAATAAAAATTGCATAGTAGAAATTGCATAATGATCTTTACCCAGCACTACTTACAAATGGGTGTTCAAACAGACTTAGTTTTTCTTTCAATTGCGCGACTATCTGGTGGGAACTGTATTTTCAAAATAATCAGAATGTTAGGAACCATTCAAATCCTCCGTGAGTCACTTCTTTTAAACTTTTTTTGCTCTGTTTGAACACCTATTTTGAAAATACTGTTCCCACCAGATAGTCGCGCAATTGAAAGAAAAACTAAGTCTGTTTGAACACCCATTTGTAAGTAGTGCTGGGTAAAGATCATTATGCAATTTCTACTATGCAATTTTTATTATGCAATCTCCTCTTATAAAGTTGAAATCCACCATCCGGTTACCATAAATACTAAGGGCTAATAACGGAAACACTTATAAAGACATAAAATAATCATTTTTACTCCGTTTTAATTTTAATCAGAAACAGGTGATCAACCAATTAACTAAAGGGGGATACCTATATATACAGCACACAATGAGCATCCGGCAGGAACCTGACGAAGCTTATTGCGAAACATGTTGTTCCCTGCCGGAGCTCATTGAGAGAGGGACCCAGCACACTGCAGGACATCCGGTGCAGATCCCCTCTTCCAGTTCCACTGCCGGACGCGCCAGTGGGAACAAGAACGGAGGAGGAGGAGACCGTGCAGGAGTGTACCGAGCGGCTGAAGCTGGGCCATTTTATTTGACTTCAAGTGTGAGTGTAGTCCTTGTGTTTACTTTATTTCATTTTATTTCATTGTGTCTTATTTTATTGTATTTCATTGTGTCATAGATTGTTCTATACATTTTATGGTTCACCACATGTTTGCATTTCATATGCTTATGTCTCCACTGTATACCCATTAAAGACCTTTTTTATTGTTGTTAACCCTTGTTGGCATACACTCCTTTTGGTCATCTGGGAAACGGGGAGAGGAGACACTCACACACTACACCCATCGGGGGATAATTCTGCTGAGACAACCCAGACACCATCCATACAGGACATCACCCTCTGAGGACAAGGACTCACATCAGGCCGTGTGAGTTTTATGTATATTGAGACTCCAGCATATGAGTCTGTAATAAATCCACTACAGTCAGCGTTGAGGGAGAGACACCACACAAGTCCGTGTGAGTCACTGAATCCATAATTTTATGTATTCTTTGATTAGTTAAAGTGGAAAACCAATTATCAACCCCTCCAGCATTATCCTCCTCCTTGCTCCCTTACCCCCCTCCCCCACCCACCCCCCCCCCCTCTTCCCCTATCCCCCACATGTGTATCTAATACACTGAGATTTTAATTCTTTTTTATCCATATCCTTTTATTTCATTCGGTTCCATCGACATCGGGAGGCCCGTGAGGTTTGCGCTGACTATCTTCACACCACAACTGCCACGCTAAGAAGGAGACGGGATTCCCTTCTCCGAAGTCAAGCAGCAACCAGGAAATCATTAAAAAAAGGGCCAGTATATATTTTTTATACTCTTTTACACTTCGTACACAATCACATATCTATATTCCAATTTATTTGAATAGCTTAGGCGTTGCAGCACTTTCTCCGCCACAAATCCTAGGGAGCGCCCCAGTTCAAACAACCTCCAATTATGTTTAACAGAATGGCTGGCTCACAATGTATCACACCCTCCTCATGGAAATATCTCATACATAGCAAAGTGGGCACATACTGTATGTCCATTTAATGTATTGGGATGGTAAGAGACGGAAGCCTTAGGATGCTTCTATTTAAACGTCATGTCCTGCCTTGGCAAGTATATATCCGTCGATATACCTTGTGTCTGGACAAAAAGGCAGACTATACACATCTGTCAAAATGTCTCTATTGACACATTCGAAATTCTCTAAAGGTAATGCTGCATTAAGGTGGTGCAGCAATTGAAAGCAGGTAAGTAAAATACTGTGCGTCCAAGTGAGTGTCCAATGAATGCGTATCCTGCCCGTGTCAGTGCACAGCACAGCTCCACAGATGATTAGCCGAAGTGTAGTTGTATGTATAAGTGGGTGTGTAGTAATCACAGGGCCGCGAGTCGGACAAATTGGCAGACTAGTATGGTCTGACAAGATGTCACTGATGACCACATCTTATGACCAAAAGACCTGAAACAGGTCCCACTTGTTAAACCACATGGCTGTATGTTGTTGCATTGTGAGAACACCTTATATGCTCAAGACGAATTTAAATCTGCTTGAGAACTATACCTCTGATTGGGGTGAAAGACCCGTTTCGTCACAGTGTAAGTCACAGTTTGTAAATTTAAAGACAGTTGAGAATAAAAATTACCATAGGCACTGCGTGGCTGGACAGAGTAGCAGGCTACAAGCGTCTGATACAATGTCTCTAAATGTCATGACTTACACGGCACTGCTCGATCTTCAGGAGGTAATAATAAAATACCCTCGGCCCTTAAGGCGCCTTTTAACCCCCTCCTTGGTATACAGGTGTTCAATCTATATACCGTCTATTCTCCAAACTTGGAGATAAAAAACAAAGTTTTGTATATAATAACTAAGTGTGGGTAGCATACAGGTAGTCTCTGTTGCCGCTCCCACTGACATCAGTACGCCTAATTCCGACGTACGTTTCGCGGGAGGCTTTGTCAAGGCTGGAAGGCACTCCTACAAACAAACGGTATTTAAAGGTAGTGTGAAGGTTCACAATTGGTTCGTCAATCATCAATTCAATCTTGTTCTCTGGGGGCCTCTAGTGGTCAAACATGATAATGCTTAAAGTACATATAAACAGATTATGAAACAGCAGGAATGCTAGTGTACTCATGGAAAACACCAAATCTAAAGGTGGTGTTACTGCTGCGACACACTTTATTCGAGCAAATACCCAGTATGTACCTGTCAGATACCTGGAATGCGCTGCTCCTCACCTCAGACAAGCCCCGTTGCGTTTGCCTTCCCAGCCATGGTTCATGCCTGGCTGACGGGCGGCTGATCTGTTAAATGATAATGATTAGGATTTAATAGGCTGCAATGCTTTGCGTGTCTACCAGATGGCATAAATTCATGAATTGTAATGCAGTATATATATATACTGTGCAGTATTGCAGCCAGCGGGAATAAAATGCTTCAATCCCTGCCTGGAAAATAACGCAATGCACTCGGGCAGAAAACAGTCACAAACCTCAATACACCCGAGTATACCCGAATTCGTGGGACTAGTCGAGCTCGAATAAAGTGTGTCGCCAGTGTAGATAAATGGGTAAAATACAAACCCCTCATTTAGACCCTGGGAAGAGAGCGTGCCCAATGTATAAATCCATCTGGATTCCTTTTGCAATAATATCTCATCCGAGTCCCATTTTCTGAGTCCGAGAGAGAATTGGTCAATACCAACGATAGTCAAAACACTGCTATCTCCGTTATGGTATTCCTGGACGTGTCTAGCTACCGGTGTGTCCATTTGATTGCGAATGGTGCCTAGATGCTCTAATACATGGTGTCTAAATGGACGTCTGTTTTTTCCCACATATTTCTTTTGGCAATTGCAGGTGACCATGTATATAACCCCAGAAGCTTTGCAGTTGATAAATCTTCTGATGTCAAAGCTTCTGGTATTGTCCCAGTTTTGGAATGTTTTTGTTGTTTTAATTGACTTGCAGGCCTTACAGTTGTGACAACTAAAACAGCCTTTGGGTTTTTCTTGTAGCCATGTATTTTGATTATTTTCTCCCTCAAAATGACTATTAACCATGTGGTCATGTAGGTTTTTGGCTCTTCTTGGTGTCATTTCCGGGTAGGTTTTAAGTATTTCATTTAGATCTGGATCTGCTTTTAAAATATGCCAATGGGTTTGAAACACTTTTCTGGCCTGTTCCCATTGTGAATTGAAGGTTCCAATAAACCTGATGGAATTCGGTTCTAACACTTGTGTTTTTATTTTTGAGGAGAGTTTCCATGGGGGTGCTTTTAGCTCTTTTGTAGGCCCTTTTTATACTGTTCATACTGTAACCACGGGCTATGAACCTCTCTTTCATAAGCCTAGCTTGGTCCTCGAATTCTGAGGATGTGGTACAGTTTCGTCTAATCCGAAGGAACTGACCGACTGGAATGTTCCTGATTAAATTAGGGGGTGGTTGCTGTTGGCCCTAAGGATGCTATTGGTAGCAGTCGCCTTTCTGAAAGTAGTTAATGATAGGTCCCCATTCTACTTGATCGAGATTTTAAGATCAAGTAGAAATCTCAGTGGGACCAACTTCCAGGGTGAGTCTTAGGTTGTTTTAATTTTTATTGAGTATGTTAATAAACTCTTTCAACTGTATCTGAGTCCCATTCCAGAGTAAAAGTACATCATCTATGTACCTATACCACATCTCTATGTGGTTTGTGAATATTTCCATATTCTCTGCGAATATTATTTCGGCCTCCCACCAGCCCAGGTACAAGTTGGCATATGAAAGAGCACATTTTGTGCCCATTGCTGTACCCTGAGTCTGGTGGTAAAGTGTTTTATTGAACCAGAAATAGTTCTTGGTTAGGACGAAAGTCAACAGCTTTAGAAGGAACGCATTGTGTTTTAAGAGGTGGTTTCCTTTGTTTTTCAGAAAGTATAGACAGAAAAAAGATGGGTGCAGAACAGCGCTAATGATATATCAAATAAAATTACAAAGTGTATAGGCAGCCCGGTAAATGACTGGTGGTACAACCAGTCAGAATGACAGAACGAAAAAAAGGGGATAACCGGCGCCAAAAAGGTAAAATACCAAACCAATATAGGTGTGACAGTCCAAATGCAGTCCTTGAGATGATGAAATATGATGATTCTCACCTCAGCGGGATATATGTGGAAAAAGAGAAAAGAAAAACAGATAATGGTGCAGTAAATCAACACTGGGGGGGTGGACAAGGACTAACAATTTGAGACATACAAGACATACAAACGTAAAACACTAGCATGGCCTATATATTAATAAAAAGCAAATTTATTATGGTGTGGAAGGTGCATAAACCGCATCCGGAGGGGTAAAATTACAACCCTACTCACAAGATGCTGGAAAGGTTAAGGCAACGAACTGGATGCATGCAGCTTGGCTCTCAAGATGGCGACCGGAGCACTTTGCCTGGCGTCCACACGTGACCGGGATGGAAGACAGGTGACTCAGATGACGGGGCCTCTGGGCGAACGTGACGTCTCCTCCGCTGTAGTCCCACCACAGGCTCACTTTCTCCAGTCCTCCTCAGCAACCGCGATAACGCCGCAAATCGGTTGTAGCACTTTGAAGACTGCAGATTTCTCCTTTTGGGACTGCAGACTTCACCACGACCTGGAAACACTCTAAAAACTCGAAACTTCCCGACGCGTTTCGTACGCATGCGCGTACTTCTTCAAGGGATGTGCTTGCCTTTTAGTCTCTATGGTATATATACCATCAGTCCAAAGTTCTTATTGGTTAATTGGATAGTTAATATTAACCCCATGTAGGGCTGATAGACGGCAGCACATAAAGAACGGCCTATGCTAATCAACATACAGAACAAACATAAAACATAATGGGATAACGGAAAAAAAAACATTAAGAAAAAACATTAAAAACATTTAAAAGAACATTAAAAATGAATACAAATGTAAAGAGGCAGAACAATGAATTAATGACTTAAAAATGATTATAGAAAGGCTTTGAGTTCAAAGTCGATATTCATTCCTTTCGGGGAGAGAGTTTTTAGTTCATATATCCAGTAAGCTTCACGCATACTGGCCTGCTGGAGTCTACTCCCCCCTCTGGGATTAACATCAACCTGCTCAAATGCCTGACAGATAAGACCCTTGGGATTTTTATCATGGTACAGAGAAAAGTGATGCGAGACACTATGTGTCACTAAGCCCCTCCTTATGTTGTAGATATGCTCATAGACACGTCTCTGGAACGTTCTCCCTGTTCTGCCCACATACACTACCGACACACTTTATTAAAGTGTGGCCGGTACCGCAAGACGGGAGATTTCCCGGCTTGCTAGAGCCTGCGCCCCCTGCACGCGCGTCCAAGGCTCCCCGAGGGAGCCCTGGTGTCCCGCGATCGCGGGACGGCGGCAGGGGGTTCCGGGGGACCCGGCGGACCCGGCAGCGGTAGGGAGAGCGCCCCGATCAGAGGGCGCTCTTCCGCTGCTTCGGCGCGCGCCCGTCACCCTCGGGCGCGCCAGGCTACTGCTGCGGCCAAGAACGGGCAAATGCTCGAATAAACTTGGCCGCAGCAGTATTGTAAGCCACAAGGGCATTGCAATAAATATATAACATACATGGAGTGGCAGTTAATGAAATTATGTATAGGGTAACTCCTATTAGTGACGTTAGATGTGAATTGTTTAGAATTTTTACTAAAAGAGCATGCTACGCACTTTGCACAGGTGAAGAAACCTTTTAAACTCCCTCCTAGTTTCTGTTTTTTTTGGTTCACCGGACAACTGGGAGCTAGATTGGATTTCAAGTTATTAGCCTTTGAAAATATAATATTAGCTTTTTTTGGAAGGATATCTGCCAATACTTCATCTTGTAATAAAATAGGCCAATATTTATTTATAATTTGTTTAATTTTTGGCGCCATCTCATTGTATTGAGTGATGAACGCTACCTGATTGTGACATCTATTTAATGTTTCCTTCTTTTTAGCATCGTACTGAAGTAAAGTGTCCCTATTGATCTCATTAACCTGATTAAAAGCCTCATTTAATTCAAACTCTTGATATTTTCTATTAATACATTTTTGTTTTAAATCTTCTGCTTGTTTCTTAAAAATCTCATCTTCGGAACAGTTACGTTTAAGACGCACCAGTTGTCCCTTTGGGATATTTCGCAGCCACTGCGGATTATGGTGACTATCCGCGCGCACATAGTTATTTGCCTGCACAGGCTTAAAGAAGGTCTTAGTGTGCAATATATCATCTTTGACATATATGTGAAGGTCCAAAAAATCAATGTGTTCAGTACTAAAACTACAAGTGAATTTAAGATTAAGGTGATTCTGATTTAAATATGTGCAAAAATCATTTAAGGAATCCTGAGTGCCTGACCAAATAAAGATCACATCATCAATGTAGCGCCGCCAGAGCACCAGGCTTGCTCCTAGAGGACAGTTGTTCCAGATGAACTCCTCCTCCCAACTGTCCATAAATAAGTTGGCATAACTAGGAGCAAACCTCGTGCCCATAGCGGTACCACATTTCTGAATGTAATAGTGGGAATTAAAAGTGAAATAATTATGTGTCAAAATAAACCAAATACTCTCCATCAAAAAATCCCTCTTAGTGCGTGAATAGCCACTGGAGTGTTCCAGTTTGCGAGACACGGCCTGGCATCCTTGATGATGGTCGATAACTGTGTATAAGGATGTTACATCAGCTGTGGCAAGAATGTAACCATGCTGCCATTTTAGATCTTTTAAAATTTGTAGCGTATGTGTCGTGTCTCGCAAATAGAATCTACCACCAGTGACTAAGGGTTGAAGATGGTGATCTATAAATTGTGAAAGATTTGAAGTGAGGGAAGAGATACCAGAAATAATAGGTCTCCCCGGAGGCGCAGTTAAATTTTTGTGAATCTTAGGTATAAAGTAAAATAACGGTGTACGTGGAAACTGAACAGACAAAAACTTGAACTCATCCTCACATATTGCCCCACTATCTACACCAGAAGTCAACAATTCTCCCAGTTCGGCTTTGAAATGCACCAAAGGGTCACTGTTAAGGGGGAGGTATGTGGTCTCATCTCCCAGTAATCTCATGGACTCTTTTAAATAATATTCTTTGTCCATGACCACAATACCCCCACCTTTATCAGCCGATTTAATGACAATGGAGTCATTATTCTCTAGATTTTGGACTGCCTCTTTTTCTTTAATATTAAAATTATCTTTTTTAATTTTGTATGTTCTACATGAATTCTCTAAATCTATGCTGACCATCTCTACAAAGGAGCTCACTAGATGTCCTTGCGCGAACTTTGGATAGAACGTGGATGCTTTTTTAAAAATCTTTTCTTGAGGGTCAGTAGTGCTGCGTACCTCTTGAATGGGATTAATTTGATTAGTGATTTTATCCCTAGCAAAATATTTTTTCAGGGCGAGTTTGCGGGCAAATTTGTGAACATCTATAAAGAGATTAAAACTATTCGGTCCACAGACTGGAGCAAACTTAAGCCCTTTGTTGAGTACTTTTTTCTCAATATCAGTGAGCTGCTCCATTATCTGTTTTTCTTTTCTCTTTTTCCACATATATCCCGCTGAGGTGAGAATCATCATATTTCATCATCTCAAGGACTGCATTTGGACTGTCACACCTATATTGGTTTGGTATTTTACCTTTTTGGCGCCGGTTATCCCCTTTTTTTCGTTCTGTCATTCTGACTGGTTGTACCACCAGTCATTTACCGGGCTGCCTATACACTTTGTAATTTTATTTGATATATCATTAGCGCTGTTCTGCACCCATCTTTTTTCTGTGATTGCTTTGTGTTGTACATTCGGTGTTAGCTGCTGTTTTTATATATTTATATTTTAATTGTTCCTATTAAGTGTAATCATTAGTTCTCTATTCATGAGATCTCGTCATAATGTCAATGTTGATCACATCTTCAGTGACCCAAGCTCAGTCCAATGTATAGAAAGTGTGACTGAAGACTTTCATCCAATACTTGCTCAGTTAGAGAAAACACTTATGCTAGAAAGCAAACAATGGTGGGAAGCCACCACACTGAGCAAGTATTTGGAAAATCACCGTATCCCTAGGGGTCTTAGGGTTTGCAAAAAAACTACCGGTGATGCACACAATGAGGGCTTCATGAGGGAATGGAATGAAATACTAGACCAGTGTTCGTTCTCTCTCATGAAGCTTTTGGTGCATCAGCGGAGAAAAACCCTAGTCGAATTGGACGATCATATATTAGATATGAAGATCCATATAGATCCTTATAAAGACAACAAAGAGTTGCTCGCTTTAGAACCGACAATTAAGAAAAGGCTAGACCAGGCAGAATTAGAGATAGTTCAAATCAAACAACAAAAATTTTTCAGGGACAAACAAGACTATGGGCCTCATGCAGTAAGCGTCGATTAAGTGAAATCGGCAAGCTTACCGATTAGTCATGTTAATGGCGATTTTTCCTCTCCGTATGCAGTAAGTGCCGAATACATTCAAAATCAACCCGAAAACAAATACGCCCACTCTCACGATGATTAGCCGATCACACACAGGTGTATCGGCGTGCGTGGCGGGGTGCTGATAGGTTGCCCAATCACAAATCTTGCTGAATCAGGCGAAACAAGCATGTATTGGATTGCGCGCCATATTTAAAGGCAACGTGTACTGCTAATCATTCTCTGTGTTGTTGGGAGTGAGAGAGAGAGAGACGCACAGAGCTGGCTGATTGAACATTTGCATATTGACAGAGAGACTTGTTGTGTATTGGGTGAGCTTTGTCCATTGTTGTTTTGTTTACATCTTTGTCTTGTTTTATATGTGGAAGTGTTTCGTGTGATTGGCTGTACATTAGTTGTCTGTTTTTTGTGAGTGCTGGAAGTATGCCCGCAAAGCGTGGGAAGAGTGATGCTGGTGGGAGTGGGAGTGCTACTCGTGCGAGTACGCGTCGGAGTGAACGTACTGTTCAGGGGAGTGATGTTGCTGGTGCACCGAGTGGTGTTGCTGGGAGTGGGAGTGCTGTTGCTGGGAGTGGGAGTGTTGTTGCTGGGAGTGGGAGTGCTGTTGCTGGGAGTGGGAGTGCTGTTGCTGTGAGTGGGAGTGCTGTTGCTGTGAGTGGGAGTGTTGTTGCTGGGAGTGGGAGTGCTGTTGCTGGGAGTGGGAGTGCTGTTGCTAGGAGTGGGAGTGCTGGTGCTAGGAGTGGGAGTGCTGGTGCTAGGAGTGGGAGTGCTGGTGCTGTGAGTGCTGCTGGTGGCGCAGTTGCTGATGGGGTGGATGGTGGTGGCGTGCTTGCTGGTGGGCAGCTTTTGGAGTCTCTTCCATTGGAAGAAGGAGAGTCCAGTCAGCACCAGCCAAGCTCTGACCCTAAACCTGCTCGGAAGAAACGTGTGGAGAAGCCACGTAATCCTCGCTTCAATGACCAGGAAAATACAGCTCTTGTCACTGGCATTCTGGAGCACTATGACAGTATATATGGAAATTTACTAGGTAAGTGTACCTTTACATTTATTATTCAAATACATGTGATCCTAGGTCATCTGAGTTTTGTTCATATGCAAATATGGGTTCAGAATATCTTTCTATGTTAATTAGTCTGGAAACACAGCTTTTTATCATGCCTTACAAGGACAACTAATCACAGGCGGTCAATTTGCCATAACTGCATACAATATGAATGCAACCTTGCTTACATGTATAGGTTTAGTAGTGAATGCTCATGTGCTTCACATATTACACCTAAAACAGCATGTTTGCTATCTCTTGGAACAGCTAGCAGTGTAGGAAACTGGTGCTTCTATTATTATTAATTTACCTCATATATTTTATATGTTTTTCAAGGGCGGACAAGTTCAGCAAGCAGAAAAGAAATGTGGGACACAATAGTCATTGGTGTCAATGCGTGTGGGAATCATGTGAGGGACAAGCGGAATTGTCACAAGAGATTTGATGATTGATATTAGGTCAAAATTGAAAAAGAAAATACAACACCAACGCGTGCATGCTACTGGCACTGGAGGTGGGCCGACACCACAACGTCTCATATTAAGTCCATTGGAGGAGCTGCTTCGGGCAAAATTACTTCCCGTCGTCGTGGAAGGCTTACCTGGTGACCGTGATATAGGAATTTATCCCTCACAATTTCCACCAGGTGAGAAATATTAATGTACTAGGCGTGTCGTTGCTTACAGTTATTTTGCATATTTACACTGCTTTTTATACTGTCTTCACAATATAAGCATACCTGCATCTATATATGTATATGTCTGATTCTGTATATATATATATCTCAAAATAGACATATATGTTGTAGTCCTACTAAAAGCAGTAACTAATATAGCACGTGCCATTGTGTGCTCATTTACATGTGAATTCCCAAAATGCATTGCTGCAGTGGAAGCAATTGATGGTGGGCGAAGATGGGGAACAACAGGGTAGTACACATGTGTAACACATGTTAATGAGAAATTATTACTAGCTACAGGTATAGAACATAAATATGTATAATATTATTGTGTATTTTATTTATTTTACTCCGACAAACATGACATTACTGCCTATTTTAAGCATGCATCAAATATATTGCATGCAACGGCCTACAAACATCACTTGCACTAACACATCTATAGTTGTTTATGAAAAGGTCCATTTTTGCTTTAAGTCATTTACAGACAGCATAATGAGGCACACGTATCATATGTTATGTCATTGTTTTCATAACTTAAAAACTGCACACGACTATTTAGCTCATCTACCATTGTGTTAAAGCAGCTGCAATTAATATCTCATCACAGCATACATTTCAACAGAGGGGGTGGGGTTCAGCACACACACTAATTACAGGTTCATTTTAGGGTCAACTTAGTTCACACCATTTTCACCTGTTTCAAGTAATTGAAAGGTGTGGCTGATTAGGCTTTTTGGGGAAGGGAATACCGTTATTACAACCTGACTAGCACAACTGAAGTTAATCACACTCATTTGAAAGCTTCACTTTAGCTACTAAATGCCCCAACAACTCATTACTTATCAAAGCGTACGTCACACATTAGTTCACTCATATCTATAGTTGAACTACTACTATCAACGACACATTATCACACACTGCATGTGTTGTCTTGTTTAGTCACAGCCACATTCATGTGTGTCACATCTTATATTAATGTACCACACATATCCTCTACCAAAAACAACACTTTTTGCAATATGACCACCTTCATGATAACCATTGTGAATGGTCATCTCATGATAGTTATGTACATTATGATACTGATATCACTACACAACATATGATTTTTATGTACAAATTTTATCTATTTATCCTCACGCATTACTGCAGGAACATAGTATGTTTTATGTTAGGGAACTCAAAAGTTCTAAGTACACAGGCATGTACATTGTTATTACAACTATTTATGTTCACTTTCACACACACATTTTGGGTTAAGGAAATGATGCTGTTAGGTACTCATAAATACAGAACATACAATAACTGTTTGTTCAATATTTACACATGTAAATGTAAAACTTATGTTATTGTTATATATAGTTGCCCCTGAAGGACATGTGTCACCTGAGATGGAACAAGTGTCTTCACCTGGGTCAGCCAGCTCAACACACCTAGAAGGTGAGTGTATCAGTTGGTGGCCATATAATATGTGCTCTTCTATATGTTATGTTGTCATGTTCATTATTTGTTTTGCACATCTTCTTTAAATAGGATTACTTAGTGTCAGTGAAAATGAAGTGTAAGGCAACTTGTATTGTGTTAGTGATGTTAACTATCATGTAGGAGTTGTGAGTTTACAGCAAGTTTTCATTCACTCATATTTCATACTGAGTCCAAACATTATTCTTAAGTCAAGGTAGTTTTTAATGTGAGGTTATAAAACGTATGGAAACATGTTAGTTGTTACTTATGACACAGCAGAGATTAACATGCCATTTAATAATGTGTACATTTATTTGTAGAACATGATGAAGAGGATTATGATGATGATGATGATGATGATGATGATGCCGCCGCCGCCGCCATAGACACACAAATACAAGCAAGTGACCATGAAGAGGTTCCAATTGAAACTGTTTTACCGCCAAATCGTCCAGCAAATACCACATATGATGCAATTGTAGCTTCTGAGGGAAAAATTGTGGAAGCAGAAAATCGTCGCCATTCTGACCTGATGACAGTGCTGGAAAGGATGATTGCACTGCAGGAAGAAACAGTTTCACAATTGGCACATCTCCACAGAGTCTTCATTGAAGTGCCTAAACAGTTGCAAAAAATCAACACCTCATTCGAAGCATTAGTTGTTCAGCAAACACAAGCTAATTATTGAGAATGACTAATGTATCACAATTCAACATCAACACCTCACAGGCAGGATCTGTTCATGCTGGCCAGTTTTCACCACATTCATCTGATCTTCATTCACCAGGTCCGAATGTTACCGGTCAAGTAGCAGACATTGCTGTGCAGGTTCCTGACGACATCCTACCGCTGCCATCTGTACAAATTCAGCAGCTGACACCTACAAAGGAGGCGACAAAAACAAAACAAGACACACATGAAACAGACCAACCATCACTTGTGCAGTGTCTACCAACTTGCTCACATGTGTCAGTGGGCACAAGCCCTGTCCGTGAACAGTCACTACCCAAAAGCCCTGTAGGTGAGTCACTGCCCAAAAGCCCTGTAGGTGAATCACTGCCCAAAAGCCCTGTAGGTGAATCACTGCCCAAAAGCCCTGTAGGTGAATCACTGGCCAAAAGCCCTGTAGGTGAGTCACTGGCCACAAGCCCTGTAGGTGAACAGTCACTACCCAAAAGCCCTGTAGGTGAGTCACTGCCCAAAAGCCCTGTAGGTGAATCACTGCCCAAAAGCCCTGTAGGTGAGTCACTGGCCACAAGCCCTGCCCGTGAAGTGCCAGAGGCCACTCAAAGTGGCTCTGTTGTGGCTAAAGTTGGTGGCAAAAAAAAAAGGAAAATTCAAGAGACAACAAGCAGGCCTGTTACTCGCTCGCAAAAGGAAAAAAAATTTTTTTTTTATAATTCACAAAATATGTCTTTGGCCTTGTTTTGTTGACTTCAGATTATCTAATTACTATTGTATGTATGCTGAAGACTGTGTTGTTTCCAAACTTTCAAGTATGTTCTTGTACACGTGAAGTATTGGAAATGTTAACACTCCTAATTAATGAATAGTGTTATAAATATTGATGTATTAATCGTCTGTTCAGTAATGGTCCACCAGGAGCCAGTTGCTAAGTTTAGAGAAGCTGCCATTGACATTGCAGCAAAACATTGCATTTGGGTGTGTTAATTGATGTAATCATTGCATGTGCATATTATTTTCATGCAATTATAAAAGCACCTATTTAACTGCAAACATCTTTCTTGTACGTGTACAGCAGGATTTTGTGTTAAATATTACTTACCTTTGGTGGCCATTGTAATGTTGTCCTTAAATCATTTATGTGTTCTTGTTTCAAGAACATCTCTGAATTTATACTAATATATATGTAGTATGTATTGATATATGCACACACACACACACAGTGTGTGTGTGTGTGTGTGTGTGTGTGTGTGTGTGTGTGTGTGTGTGTGTGTGTGTGTGTGTGTGTGTGTGTGTGTGTGTGTGTGTGTGTGTGTGTGTGTGTGTGTGTGTGTGTGTATATAGTACTATCTAAACTGGTATAGATGTATTTACAAAAAACATACACTTCATGCTTCCTTGTGAAAACACACTATTTTAATAATACAGGCCTAATGTTTGACAACTATACTAAGTGTGAGCCTCTAACATTATTGGGTGCAAACAAATGTTTATTACTTAATTCACTCATGTTTATCACCATTTAAATAGGTTTCATACAAGGCCTACTTACTGCCATCAATATGTTGTGTGTACTCCTGCAATATAAAAAAAATAACTATATATATATATATATATATATATATATATATATATATATATATATATATATATATACATATATATATATACATATATATATATACATATATACATATATATATACATATATACATATATATACATACATATATACACACACACACACTATACATATAGTACAATATACACTTTATATATATATATATATTTATGAGAGAGATATATTTATATATATATATATAGATACACACGTATTTAAATTCATGCAGACAGGTAGTTAACCAGACTTTCAAATACACACAGAAATGTATGTGGGAAAAAAACATTTCATTTTGCAGGTGTGTGTATTTACTGATATGGCTGTCTAAGCACTATTTTCACACAGTGCTCTTTGTTATTTTTCAAGAAAACTCAATGTTACTGAAATAAAAGTGTAGGAATGTTTTCACAAACGAGATAAAAAAATGATACATGTTTTTCCCACATTCGGCTATCACTAACCACAAAAGTTAAACCAATTATAAGGACACATCCAATTGGCGTTTGAAATAAGGAGTAAAAGTAGTTACTTTTGTTGACCTTGAAAACGAAACACAGGAATTTGTTAGCCATTGAGCAGAATCATTTTGATGAGCAAAGAACACAGAACTGCACACATCTTTTGTGCTACTCTGACATGGCTGATGAATTCGTTTACAATATGAATCCACTCTTAGGTTATAAGTACATGGTTTCAGAAGCAATTTTGAACAGTCGCGGACACAAAGCGAGCACACGCCAAATCTATGATTTGATTCGAGCAAAATATCCTTATTACCAAGACCGTAGGCATGCGCGGAATTTTAATTCATCAATAAGATTCACTTTATCAACTAATGACTTTTTTGAACGTGTGCAGGATAAGCTAGAACACACCTATGGTTTCTGGAAGATTGCAAAGGAAAAGCATTTTACCCTGAAAGAGGGCACATATATTGTTGTGAAAGGCATATTTATTCCTAATGCCAATAGCAATGGATCCGCTACTACTGTTCCGTGTTAATCGATACCTGCTGCAATATCTGCACCCTCCATTCCTGAAACCCACATTGTACAAGAACAAAAGTACTATGATTATGTACCAAGCCTTTCAGCTGAAAATGCATTGGAATGGGAACCCGAAGAAATGAACCTACCTCCCGACCAATTGTTTGAAGAAAGCAGTGGCGATTCCTATGAGCGCTTCATGGAGGAGATGTGTGTCATACTGGATTCAGCGGGTGGGTCAAGCGTGGATGAAAATGCCTTGCATTTCTGGAGCGACCAGTTGCAGCCAGACGAAGAGTTAATTCTAGAAGAATGGTAAATATAACAACCGTTATGCGTTGACTGTGCGTTTAAATGTATTTTTTTTTTTTTGTAACCACCATTTTCCCTTTCAATGCGTGGATACAGCGTAACATTGCAGACTGCATAACATGTAGCGATCACAAAGAAATTGTTGCCGAATACAATATAGTATAACCTGAAAGAGTAGTACACATTGCTGACGGAATAAATATACGTACTTTCCTATCCCTTTAACCATATTAGCAACATTTTAACATAACTCTAACACATACCTGTTTTGTTATCATGCAACATTTAAAAGCGGGTCCACCACGTATGACGTGGGACCCTTGTCATGGCCCAAGGCGTCCTTAAAAAGGATTACGGATGTAAGTCCCGCCCCCAAGCGACGTGCGCGCCTCAAAGCCTATTGGCTGTCATGTTTTGTTATAGTAACGGTAACTGCAGTGTGTCATGTGTGCGGCTCAGTGTTTGTAGGCGTCAACTGGGCGTTAGCCGAATGTTAATTGAGTGGGAGGAGTGTTAGCGTGCGTTTCACGCTGGTTTAACATGACGTCACACGTATTGCATTTGCGCATTGTGTTATCGGCCGTCCTTTCTGTCCAAACACGTCTGTTTAAAAAGAATACAGATGTATTCGTTTAGAACGAATGTAGTTTCGTATTCATTGTATTTGAAATAAAGATTTTAAGTTTAATGGTATTTTCAAGATGTATTGAACGCACAACGTACGCTTTGTTTTGCGCATGCGCTAACAGTTAGTGCAGCCAAGCCTGAAGTGCGTGCGCACACTAAGATGTGCGCGCACATTTTTCAGTATACAGGCAACGTTCACATCATATACATAGTTATGCCTGCTACAAATTTAAAGAAACATTACATACTGATGTACACTTGTACTTCTAACATATAAGTGAGTGACGTGTGTATGTACACAATCATATAGAGCTGTGTAATGCGTTGTCACGGATACATATATAGTAAGGTGCCATATTTGACCATCATGTGTTTGCTGTATTTCAGAGATGTCGGGGAAGATACAATCGGATCAATGTATGATTTCAGAAGAGTCTACCTTTATATGAGATGATTGTGAGGAGGAGCCACCGACTACTATACTACATATGGAACTAATTTTATATTGCTTGCAGCGCTTATTAACAAACAATTAAAAATGTGATACCCTTATGCCTATATTGCATAAGCACTTAATTAACATAATGATGTTGCAAAATAGTGCCTCATGAATTTTTATTGAGTGTTCTTTAATGACTACTATCATTTTATGGCATGGTGTGTTTTATATATAACAACCATTCCCACTCTGCTAACACATTTGTGAATTCTATTGTGTAATGGAACGTATGACTGTCCAAACTATGTAACAATAATAATAATAATAATAATAATTATAATATGAGCATGTTCATGTATAGCGCTGCTAGTTGTACACAGCGCTTTACAGACACATTTTTCAGGCTGAGGTCCCTGGCCCGTGGAACTTACAATTTATTTTTTGCCGCCTGAGGCACAGGGAGATAAAGTGACTTGCCCAAGGTCACAAGGAGCCGACACCGGGAATTGAACCAGACTCCCCTGCTTCAAAATCTCAGTGCCAGTGTGTGTCTTTACTCACTGAGCCACTCCTTCTCCCAATGTAAAGGACACTTACAACCAACTAGCCATTTCTTGTTAAAAATCTCTTGTTACATGGGTATGTTGATAAAATGGTTTGGGACTGTAGCAAATAATGTTATTGCCCAGATGTTGTGGTCCCCTACAATGCATGATGTTCTGAATATGACATCAACATCATGTAATGAAGTACGTTTCTGTGTATATTTCATTAACCTAACTAACTATAGTTTACTGTGTTTATTAAACGTTCTAAAAATACATAGTATAGTCAATATGATGATATAAGCTACCATAATAAAGCTGGTGTTATCATTTGTCGGTGTTATACATGGATCCTACACAAATTGATACAGACACAAACAGTTGTCTTAAAAAGTGTGTCTATGCTAATGTGCACGTGATTGACGTTACAATTGTGAGAATACTTGATAATTATCATCATGATAATGATGAAGTGACGTGATTTATATTGCAAAAATATTACCAACATTGTCATATTGGTAAATTAGAAATGCTAAATGACAGTAACATTTGCAACAAAATTGTGTTTCCTGTTAACAGTTTTACACTTGGTACATGTAGGACACATCCACACACGTGTGACTTATACATACACATGTCACAAATTTAAATTAATGTTGACTATTAATTCCTAGCATTAAAAAACACCTACATTGCTAAATATAAGATGTAGTACGCATTGTTGTGATTACAGGCATTCATGCATGGAGTGTTATGATCAGTCAATTTCATCCGTGATGAATGAGCTCCCGTAAGTAAACAAATAAGTACAGTTATCCCCTTGTCTCCAAACACCTCTATATTACATTAATGGAATTTATAAGGAAACATACATAAAATGTGATGAAATGGGAGTAATCATTTTCTAATACAATGCACATGAAAGCTCAAGAGTAGCTAAATGCATATACATGATACAGAAAGTACATATATGTTACATTTGTGTTTAAACCAATATGTTGGGTTTTGACTTCAACTAATTATAGGAAGATTGATGTAGGCACATCTTATGAGAGATGTCAGCAAATATACATACCATGATCAGTCATACTGGAGATATACCTATAATGCAAAGGAACAATATATAAATTGCAAACATTGACATGCCATCTTCAGTACCGTAAACAACACAGCAAAGTGTGTATTTGGTGTTAAATGTGCAACACCATGTATATTTAATCACATTCAAAATGTAAATCAGCCTGGTGTACACATCATATGGATGTACATGTTACACTGCACCAATAACATTGTATGTAAGCATACTAGAAGCATGAATGAGTATGGGCATAATATGTGTATTGTGTTAGCATAAGGAACAACACAATGCTAAAATATTAGTGCTTTGTTACCCCAGTTGTATTCACATACACACAACTAAAGTAAAATTGAAGAGGGATTATATAACCTGTGCAACAATAACATACCGGTGCCACATCCCTTTGTGCACACAGCAGAGATAAGAAAGGTGTGCAACCCATATTCATCTGTGTCCTACCAGAAGGGTATATAAAAAAACATTATTGTTAAGATAACATAATGTAAGTATAAAAGTAGAACTTGGAACATATATGTTTTTACTTACAAGAAAAAAATGAATTGATGAGATTCTGGCGTGTCTGGCCACCACTGGCTGTTTGTTCATTTTCAGCAGCTACATGGGTGGGATGCTCGTCTACCACAGGCTCAGCTAGGTCTGACTGTACATTGTGCCTCAGTGCAACATTGTGCAAAATGCAACAGGCAAGGATAATATCAGACACTTTTTGAGGCTTGTATAGAAGAGCCCCACCAGTTCTGTCCAGACACCTAAATCTGGTCTTGAGTAGGCCAAATGTCCTCTCTATAACAGATCTTGTAGATGTATGGGCTGCATTGTACCTGTCCTCTGCTTCAGTTTGAGGGTTTAGCACCGGAGTCAAGAGCCATGGCCTAATTCCGTATCCTGAGTCACCTATAATGAATGGAGCACACATAAGCTGACATTAGTGATCAAATTGTACAATGCCAACATTCCTAAATAAAAATGTGTTTTGAGTTAGAACATGTAAATGTGTACTCACCCAGCAGCCAACCATGTTCAAAATGTCCCTCTTCGAACGCATGGAAGACTGAAGAGTTCCTCAGGATGGAGGAATCGTGACTGGAACCAGGGAATTTGGGTACCACATGCATTATCCTCATCGTCGCATCACATACCACCTGTACATTGAGTGAATGGTAGTGCTTACGATTGCGGTACACATGCTCACTCTGACTAGGTGCAATCAAAGCAACATGTGTGCAATCGATTGCACCCAGCACACATGGTATCCCTGCTATATTATAAAAGCCAGTCCTGACTTCCAGCCACTCTGTCGCCTCTGTAGGAAAATGAATATAATTCCTAGCGCGTCTATTGAGTGCATAGAGAAACTGGGTCAAGGCCCGCGAGAATGTAGATTGCGAGACCCCGCCCACTATGCCCACAGTTGTCTGGTATGACGCGGAAGCAAGATAATGTAATGAGCACAGCATTTTAACAAGCCCAGGGACTGCACGACCTCTGGCTGTGAAAAAATCTAAATCTCCCCTTATCTCCTGATAAAGAGATAAGATTGCTGCTGAACTCAAACGATAGCGACTTACAATCTCCTCCTCACTCATCCCATCTAACAGGGTTCTCTCCCTGTACAGACGCGGATGAGGCACAACTTGTCTCCTCTGTCTTCTCCTCTGATCTCCTGTCCCTCTACCTGTCCCTCGGCCTGTCCCTCTCCCTGTCCCTGTCGTATCCGCGTGACTGTCCCTGTCACTGTCCCTCGGTGTGTCCCTCCCTTGCCCTATATGATTCTCTTGATCATCAAGCATGTCATAGAAAAGAATGTTCCTCCGTCTCCTAAACAATCTCAACATTTTGAAATGAGTAGCTGTGAATGAGCAGGTAATGGGCGTCCTTTAAATAGGTATGTGATGATGTCAGGTGACATAGTAAAATGCAAGGTGTTACATTAACATAATAAAGTACTTCTGTGGCAAGCTGTGTGCAGTTGTTGTTATAAGTATTTGTTGTGTGTATTCTGCAGGGAATGATGATATTTGGCAATGATGTGACGTGAACCTTTGTAGAAACATTGCTTGCAAATAAATCGTTGCATGTGCAATGCATGTAACACTTGTGAACGCAACAGTCAGTCATGTAATTAGACAAAAAGGCTGAGATTGACGTGGGAAAAGTTTTGTGTAACATGTGTAATTAGGCATGTTATTGTGACATGTTGACAACAATGAATAGTCGTGTGCATATGCATGCATTTCTGTAATGAGGATAGTTGCTATAGAATGAGTTTACAAGGTGTCCCAATGCTGAATTACTGTACATGTGTGTATAAGTTAGGTTGAAGTGCTTGTAATGGGAAGGGAAAGTATCCAATGGCGCCTATATATAATACACTTAAAGGATATATGAAAACCAAGCCTGTTGGCTGATGGACGTAACTCCTCACGTTGTGCTTAAAGAAAAGAGAAAGCACAACACATAGCGTAATACTGAAACTATATACACACAACACTTAACAATACATATAACAGCTGAGAAGTTGATAGGTGAAATATGTAATTTAAAACATTTAATATCAATTATAAATAATATATAATATACATGGACATACAATAAACAGTTAATCTAATAAAAATGATGATAAGGTACTCTGCACCACCGATGGAGATAGTAGCAATGCCTACTCACCAGATGGAGTAGGTAAGTAAGCAGTGGATAAATTTGAGAGTATCCCCTCTCGTTTCTTGAGGCTGCTCCCTGCTGGCTGACGTCTCTGGAATCATGCGGTTGTAAATCTTCATGCGGGTGCTTCCGCAGCTCGCTTGGACAGCCGCCCAGATGGTATAGAACGGCAACAGCTGATTGTGTACGCTGTCGGCATCAGCAGATCAGTGGGCCCACAGCGGACGTGGACTCAGCGGCAGCAGCCACCCCAGCACGCCGTCGGTATCGGCGGGCTGACTGGTCAGCCGCAAACGTAGATGGTACAAAGCGTGGGGATACTATCACAAAGTGCAGAGTACTAAAAAACGCCACCCTACGCGTTTCGAAAGGCTCTCTGCTTTCTTCCTCAGGGGTTTGTAAAATATGGTGTCCGACAAGGTCCCTTAAATACAAAGTCTGTAATTTAAAGGGATAGTTTCCACCTGCAGTTCAAAGCACTTACGCAATAAGCACAATGAGAAAGTTCTTGGATTTATCATGCACATGCGCATTGAATTGTTCCTTTAAATTGTATAAAGTGCTGCTGCAAATTGTTATACTCAGCTGTTACAATAAACAAACAATTTAGACACAGACTCATTTTGACACATGACAATAAAACAACATATATAATTACAAATAATGATACATTGGTGCATATATAAAATTACTTAACTATGTGAATAATAGATAGGATGTATCAGTAATTGATACAGCCAATCTGTAACCTATTAATTTTAGTGATTCTGTGATGTACTATAAACTGTGAGTGTACTGTGTATTGAATTAGATTTGTAAACTATGTGATTAATTACAAAATATTTAAAAAGTGTTCAAACAATTTTAAAAAACAATGTTTATAATCAAGTATAGGAGGAGTAGATGGGATATATCAGTAATTGATACAACCTATCTAAAACCTATTAATTTTAGTGATTCAGTGAAATATTATAAACTGTGAGTATACTGTGTATTAAATGGATTTATAAACTATGTGATTAATTATAAATTATTTAAAAAGTGCTCAGACAATTTTATAAATAATGTTTATAATTAAGTATAGGAGGAGTAGGATATATTAATATATGAATTACGTTAGCTAGATATATGTGTCGCAAGGACATTGATGTTATTAACCTACCAAAAAGGATTTTAAATCGAATTCTACATTTAAGCCCATTGGGGATAGAGTGCGTAATTCATAGATCCAGTAGGATTCTCTTCTCCCCAATAGGCTCAAAGTATTCCCTCCTCTCCAATGTGGAGTGATACACTCGATGGCTACACATTTTAGACCCTTAGGATCTTGGTTGTGCACTCGTAGGAAATGATTGGACACATTGTGTGTTACTAAACCAGTTTTAATATTGTATATATGTTCATACAAACGTCTTTTTATGGCTCTAGTGGTCATACCCACATACTGCAGACCACATGGACATTCAAGCAAATAAATAACGAAAGAGTTATTGCATGTAATATGTTGCTTAATTTTATAATTTTTTTGAGTTTTATTTGAAATGAAGTCAGATTTTTTGGTACTATATTTACATGCAGTGCATTTATTACAGGGGAAATATCCTCCACAGAGTATCGTTTTCTTATGAATAGGTTGCAGAGATGGACAGCTAGGTGCCAGTCTTTGGCCTATATTTGGAGCTTTAGTGAATATGATATGTGGATACTCGGGTAGGATGCCCTCTAGATCTTTATCCTTTTTTAATATAGGCCAATATTTTTTAAGAGTTTTGCGTATGTTTGGAGCCATTTGGTTGAATTGTGTAACAAATGACATATTTCCAGATGTATTTATATTTTTATTTTTGTTTTTATTTTTGTATTGTAGGAGACTGGTTCTGTCCATCGCTGCAACCTCAGCAATGGTTGTATCTAAATCATGTGTGGGATACTTCCTCTCCAAAAATTTATTTTTTAAGTCTTCTGCCTGGGTTTTGAATGTGTCTGGATGAGAGCTGTTTCTTTTAAGTCGAATGAACTGTCCCTTGGGAATATTTTTGACCCATGTGGGGTTATGGTGGCTCTGTGCGTGTAGATAATTGTTTGATTGAACCGGTTTAAAATACGTGCTGGTGTGAATGCAATTATTTAAAATAGTTATCTCTAAATCCAAAAATTCAATTTTGTTGGGACTTGTGACAAATGTGAATTTTAAATTTTTTGTATTATTATTCATATATAACTGAAACTGTGCTAACTGTGATTGTGTACCTGACCAAATAAAAATAATATCATCTATGTAGCGCCGCCACAGCACCAAGTTTGCACCATAGGGACAACTGGACCATATCTGTTGTTCTTCCCAGTGGCCCATAAATAAATTTGCATAACTAGGTGCAAACTTGGTACCCATGGCGGTGCCACATACCTGCAAATAATAAAATTTATTAAAATAAAAAAAATTGTGACTAAGAATAAACCTAATGCCCAAAATGAGAAAATCTTTATATTCTTTTGATAAGGATGGGTCATTATTAAGGGTGTTCAAAACTGATTCACATCCATGATCATGATTTATTATTGTATAGAGAGAGTTAACGTCAGCTGTAACTAATAAATAATGAGGTTGCCATTGAATGTCCTGTAGGGTCTGCAGTATGTGGGTAGTGTCCCGTAGATAAGAAGGTAATTGTACGACATATTTTTGAAGTTGTTTATCTATATATTGAGATAGGTGTGATGTTAAAGACTGTATGCCCGAAATGATGGGGCGACCGGGGGGAAAATTTATATTTTTGTGTATCTTGGGGATTATGTAAAAAAGGGGTAGCTTAGGGTACTTATTGTAAAGAAATTCAAATTCTTTTTGGGTAATTAATTGTTGATCTAAACCAAATGTTAAATAATTAAATAATTTTTGTTGATAATGTATAGTTGGATTTGATGGGAGGAGTTGGTAAGTGGACTTGTCTGCTAAGATTCTTAGTGACTCAGTGATGTAGTATGATTTGTCCATGATTACCAACCCCCCCCCTTTATCAGCCGGTTTTATGATTATGTTATCATTTTCCTCGAGTGCACGTAACGTTAATTTTTCGTCTTTACTAAGATTGTCTGATTTTACTTTAAAATTGCGACTTAGACTCTCCAAGTCATCTGTGACCATCTGAGCGAATGTATCCACAAAGGGACCACTAATGAATCTAGGATAAAATGTTGAGGGATTTCTAAATGTAGATGTACTAGCAGTTAGGGGTAAGTTAGTATTAGTATCGATTCTAGATATCGCGTCTCTTTGGAAATATTTTTTAAGACATAATTTGCGTACATATCTTTGGATATCAACATATAGTTTAAAACTATCTGGCCCTGTAACTGGAGCAAAAGATAATCCTTTCGTTAACAGTTTAGACTCTTTGATAGAAATTGGATATTGGCTTATGTTAAAGATGTTGTTATATACACTTTTGTTTAATGTTTTAACACCTTTCCCAATTTTTCTCCCTCCTCTCGTTCCTCTAACGTGTTTTTTCTTTTCCTGGTGTCTTTTAGGGAACTCTCTTTTCCCAATAGGTCTCTTATTACTTCTCTTGCTTGTTTGGGTTCTCTCGTCTGTCGCCAGTCTAAAAAAGAGAACGTATTTTTCTCTTCCTCCAGACTGCGACCGGGGAGATGTTGTGCCCTATCAAGATCGATAAGTGGTTGGTACTTGTTTAGATGCTGATGCTGATCAAATATATTGTCGGCATCTTTATCTAAAACGTTCACTAATGTGATGGGAGGAATGGGGGGAACTGGGTTTTTGGTTTTGACACTGCTAGTAGCCAATTTGGTAATAAATGGTGTTGATGGTTTTCTAGATATTTTTGGAGCTATGAACTGTACTGGTTCAGGTAATGTGCTTTTGGTACTTTCAACAGTTCTTCTATAATTAGATGGAATTTTATGTGAATAGTCCTTGTTGTACCTGTACTTTTCATTATCTTGTCTAGGTTTTTTCCAATTTCTATAAGTTCCTGTAACATAATCGGTTTTATCACGTTGGAATTTGGTTTGCTTCGAGATAATAGTATCCTTTTGTAATTTATCCATTTTGGTTTTGATTCTAGCTTCTAACATAGGTAGTTCACTATTATTTTTGTATTTTTCAAAATAGCCTTTCATATCATTAATTTCTTTATCAAGTGTTTGTAGATAAAGAAATTAATGATATGAAAGGCTATTTTGAAAAATACAAAAATAATAGTGAACTACCTATGTTAGAAGCTAGAATCAAAACCAAAATGGATAAATTACAAAAGGATACTATTATCTCGAAGCAAACCAAATTCCAACGTGATAAAACCGATTATGTTACAGGAACTTATAGAAATTGGAAAAAACCTAGACAAGATAATGAAAAGTACAGGTACAACAAGGACTATTCACATAAAATTCCATCTAATTATAGAAGAACTGTTGAAAGTACCAAAAGCACATTACCTGAACCAGTACAGTTCATAGCTCCAAAAATATCTAGAAAACCATCAACACCATTTATTACCAAATTGGCTACTAGCAGTGTCAAAACCAAAAACCCAGTTCCCCCCATTCCTCCCATCACATTAGTGAACGTTTTAGATAAAGATGCCGACAATATATTTGATCAGCATCAGCATCTAAACAAGTACCAACCACTTATCGATCTTGATAGGGCACAACATCTCCCCGGTCGCAGTCTGGAGGAAGAGAAAAATACGTTCTCTTTTTTAGACTGGCGACAGACGAGAGAACCCAAACAAGCAAGAGAAGTAATAAGAGACCTATTGGGAAAAGAGAGTTCCCTAAAAGACACCAGGAAAAGAAAAAACACGTTAGAGGAACGAGAGGAGGGAGAAAAATTGGGAAAGGTGTTAAAACATTAAACAAAAGTGTATATAACAACATCTTTAACATAAGCCAATATCCAATTTCTATCAAAGAGTCTAAACTGTTAACGAAAGGATTATCTTTTGCTCCAGTTACAGGGCCAGATAGTTTTAAACTATATGTTGATATCCAAAGATATGTACGCAAATTATGTCTTAAAAAATATTTCCAAAGAGACGCGATATCTAGAATCGATACTAATACTAACTTACCCCTAACTGCTAGTACATCTACATTTAGAAATCCCTCAACATTTTATCCTAGATTCATTAGTGGTCCCTTTGTGGATACATTCGCTCAGATGGTCACAGATGACTTGGAGAGTCTAAGTCGCAATTTTAAAGTAAAATCAGACAATCTTAGTAAAGACGAAAAATTAACGTTACGTGCACTCGAGGAAAATGATAACATAATCATAAAACCGGCTGATAAAGGGGGGGGGTTGGTAATCATGGACAAATCATACTACATCACTGAGTCACTAAGAATCTTAGCAGACAAGTCCACTTACCAACTCCTCCCATCAAATCCAACTATACATTATCAACAAAAATTATTTAATTATTTAACATTTGGTTTAGATCAACAATTAATTACCCAAAAAGAATTTGAATTTCTTTACAATAAGTACCCTAAGCTACCCCTTTTTTACATAATCCCCAAGATACACAAAAATATAAATTTTCCCCCCGGTCGCCCCATCATTTCGGGCATACAGTCTTTAACATCACACCTATCTCAATATATAGATAAACAACTTCAAAAATATGTCGTACAATTACCTTCTTATCTACGGGACACTACCCACATACTGCAGACCCTACAGGACATTCAATGGCAACCTCATTATTTATTAGTTACAGCTGACGTTAACTCTCTCTATACAATAATAAATCATGATCATGGATGTGAATCAGTTTTGAACACCCTTAATAATGACCCATCCTTATCAAAAGAATATAAAGATTTTCTCATTTTGGGCATTAGGTTTATTCTTAGTCACAATTTTTTTTATTTTAATAAATTTTATTATTTGCAGGTATGTGGCACCGCCATGGGTACCAAGTTTGCACCTAGTTATGCAAATTTATTTATGGGCCACTGGGAAGAACAACAGATATGGTCCAGTTGTCCCTATGGTGCAAACTTGGTGCTGTGGCGGCGCTACATAGATGATATTATTTTTATTTGGTCAGGTACACAATCACAGTTAGCACAGTTTCAGTTATATATGAATAATAATACAAAAAATTTAAAATTCACATTTGTCACAAGTCCCAACAAAATTGAATTTTTGGATTTAGAGATAACTATTTTAAATAATTGCATTCACACCAGCACGTATTTTAAACCGGTTCAATCAAACAATTATCTACACGCACAGAGCCACCATAACCCCACATGGGTCAAAAATATTCCCAAGGGACAGTTCATTCGACTTAAAAGAAACAGCTCTCATCCAGACACATTCAAAACCCAGGCAGAAGACTTAAAAAATAAATTTTTGGAGAGGAAGTATCCCACACATGATTTAGATACAACCATTGCTGAGGTTGCAGCGATGGACAGAACCAGTCTCCTACAATACAAAAATAAAAACAAAAATAAAAATATAAATACATCTGGAAATATGTCATTTGTTACACAATTCAACCAAATGGCTCCAAACATACGCAAAACTCTTAAAAAATATTGGCCTATATTAAAAAAGGATAAAGATCTAGAGGGCATCCTACCCGAGTATCCACATATCATATTCACTAAAGCTCCAAATATAGGCCAAAGACTGGCACCTAGCTGTCCATCTCTGCAACCTATTCATAAGAAAACGATACTCTGTGGAGGATATTTCCCCTGTAATAAATGCACTGCATGTAAATATAGTACCAAAAAATCTGACTTCATTTCAAATAAAACTCAAAAAAATTATAAAATTAAGCAACATATTACATGCAATAACTCTTTCGTTATTTATTTGCTTGAATGTCCATGTGGTCTGCAGTATGTGGGTATGACCACTAGAGCCATAAAAAGACGTTTGTATGAACATATATACAATATTAAAACTGGTTTAGTAACACACAATGTGTCCAATCATTTCCTACGAGTGCACAACCAAGATCCTAAGGGTCTAAAATGTGTAGCCATCGAGTGTATCACTCCACATTGGAGAGGAGGGAATACTTTGAGCCTATTGGGGAGAAGAGAATCCTACTGGATCTATGAATTACGCACTCTATCCCCAATGGGCTTAAATGTAGAATTCGATTTAAAATCCTTTTTGGTAGGTTAATAACATCAATGTCCTTGCGACACATATATCTAGCTAACGTAATTCATATATTAATATATCCTACTCCTCCTATACTTAATTATAAACATTATTTATAAAATTGTCTGAGCACTTTTTAAATAATTTATAATTAATCACATAGTTTATAAATCCATTTAATACACAGTATACTCACAGTTTATAATATTTCACTGAATCACTAAAATTAATAGGTTTTAGATAGGTTGTATCAATTACTGATATATCCCATCTACTCCTCCTATACTTGATTATAAACATTGTTTTTTAAAATTGTTTGAACACTTTTTAAATATTTTGTAATTAATCACATAGTTTACAAATCTAATTCAATACACAGTACACTCACAGTTTATAGTACATCACAGAATCACTAAAATTAATAGGTTACAGATTGGCTGTATCAATTACTGATACATCCTATCTATTATTCACATAGTTAAGTAATTTTATATATGCACCAATGTATCATTATTTGTAATTATATATGTTGTTTTATTGTCATGTGTCAAAATGAGTCTGTGTCTAAATTGTTTGTTTATTGTAACAGCTGAGTATAACAATTTGCAGCAGCACTTTATACAATTTAAAGGAACAATTCAATGCGCATGTGCATGATAAATCCAAGAACTTTCTCATTGTGCTTATTGCGTAAGTGCTTTGAACTGCAGGTGGAAACTATCCCTTTAAATTACAGACTTTGTATTTAAGGGACCTTGTCGGACACCATATTTTACAAACCCCTGAGGAAGAAAGCAGAGAGCCTTTCGAAACGCGTAGGGTGGCGTTTTTTAGTACTCTGCACTTTGTGATAGTATCCCCACGCTTTGTACCATCTACGTTTGCGGCTGACCAGTCAGCCCGCCGATACCGACGGCGTGCTGGGGTGGCTGCTGCCGCTGAGTCCACGTCCGCTGTGGGCCCACTGATCTGCTGATGCCGACAGCGTACACAATCAGCTGTTGCCGTTCTATACCATCTGGGCGGCTGTCCAAGCGAGCTGCGGAAGCACCCGCATGAAGATTTACAACCGCATGATTCCAGAGACGTCAGCCAGCAGGGAGCAGCCTCAAGAAACGAGAGGGGATACTCTCAAATTTATCCACTGCTTACTTACCTACTCCATCTGGTGAGTAGGCATTGCTACTATCTCCATCGGTGGTGCAGAGTACCTTATCATCATTTTTATTAGATTAACTGTTTATTGTATGTCCATGTATATTATATATTATTTATAATTGATATTAAATGTTTTAAATTACATATTTCACCTATCAACTTCTCAGCTGTTATATGTATTGTTAAGTGTTGTGTGTATATAGTTTCAGTATTACGCTATGTGTTGTGCTTTCTCTTTTCTTTAAGCACAACGTGAGGAGTTACGTCCATCAGCCAACAGGCTTGGTTTTCATATATCCTTTAAGTGTATTATATATAGGCGCCATTGGATACTTTCCCTTCCCATACTATTGTTCTGACCAGGGGGTCAGTTTTTGTATCCTAGGCAGCCCCTTATACATGCTTTGCCATTTGTATGTAGGGTGATATACACTTTGTCACTATATTGTGGTTAGCGCTGCCTGTGTTGTTGTTTGAAGTGCTTGTAATGCAACGGTTACAATGTAAACATGCAATGTGATTGAGCGTCCAATAAGTGACGTCATGAAAATAGGGAGGACCCAAAACTATATGTAAACATGAGAAGACAGATGTACATGAACGTTTAAAGATGCGTGTCACATTACAAGCATTGTGTAATGTAAAGGAAGATGAATATACGGTGTATGTGTGACATGTGTGACATGTGTAACATCATGTAAATAATTGTCGCTCAGTTCAGTAAAATGTGTGATATGATGTGAGGTTCTCCTTTAAGAGTTGAGTATAGTATTTTCCCTTGGCACATCATCACATGATGAGTAATGTGACCCGCAAATGCTGCAAACATGTAAAAGTATAATGTTATGCAAATAATACACGTCAGCTGTGACACAATGCAGGGAATGCCCCCACACTGTAATGCAAATGACGTTTGTATTGTGAGCAATGAAACGTAAACAGTACTATACTGTTATACGTCCCCGCTCCATTGACTCCATTGATGTACAGAAGATTTTTTTTTTCTAAGTGCCGTTCCGGCAGCCTTAGCGATCGTTCTCCCCTCCAAACTGCCAACTTTAGTTGGCGGGAGAAATTGGCCATAACATCTCAATTTCGTAGTGCCGATCAGCCCCGATAAGCTGTTTTTTTTTGTTGAATCCAGCCGATTTAAAAAAGTGGCGATCAGTGGCGAAAACAGGCTTATCGGCAGGCGAATGGCCATAACAAAATAATCGGCTCCGAAACCTGGCGAAATCAAGCACTTATCGGCGCTTACTGAATCTCAAACCCAATTTTGCCTATAAAATGGCGATAATTCCCTTATCAACGCTTACTGCATGAGGCCCTATGACACTGGTTGTCAGAGAGATTGGGCAAAGAAATCCAAAGAGATTAATGTCACAAAGGTAGACAATAAGAAACCTAATTTAGCGATAGGATCCAAAGAATCCAATGTCAATAGGAGCAAATTTACACACAAGGGAGCCAATAATGGCCCAAAAAAACCCTCTACTAATGTACTAGTTCCTACACCGTTCGTTCCATTCAAGCAACCTCTGCATGATAAAAATCTATATCTGCAACAAAAAAGAGCTAAGGAACGTTATGATGCACTCACATTACCTCAATCAATGCCCATTCCGGTCAGCAATAGATATACATTGCTGTCCGACATAAGATCAGAGAGTGATGTGGAGAGCATCTCATACACACCACTCCCTACACCAGCCATTAAATCAAACTTTTCTTTTTTAGAATGGAGGAAGGAAAGAGATCACATCTTCCCAGAGGTGGAAATAATCAAACATATATCAGAAATCCAACCTCCATTAAACCACAAAAAAAGAAAGACAGGACCCGAGGGAGAAGAGGAGGTACTAGTAGAAATCGGGTAAAAACTAAAAAAGAGCATCCGAATATCTTCAATATCAGTCAGTATCAGCTCACTGATATTGAGAAAAAAGTACTCAACAAAGGGCTTAAGTTTGCTCCAGTCTGTGGACCGAATAGTTTTAATCTCTTTATAGATGTTCACAAATTTGCCCGCAAACTCGCCCTGAAAAAATATTTTGCTAGGGATAAAATCACTAATCAAATTAATCCCATTCAAGAGGTACGCAGCACTACTGACCCTCAAGAAAAGATTTTTAAAAAAGCATCCACGTTCTATCCAAAGTTCGCGCAAGGACATCTAGTGAGCTCCTTTGTAGAGATGGTCAGCATAGATTTAGAGAATTCATGTAGAACATACAAAATTAAAAAAGATAATTTTAATATTAAAGAAAAAGAGGCAGTCCAAAATCTAGAGAATAATGACTCCAATGTCATTAAATCGGCTGATAAGGGTGGGGGTATTGTGGTCATGGACAAAGAATATTATTTAAAAGAGTCCATGAGATTACTGGGAGATGAGACCACATACCTCCCCCTTAACAGTGACCCTTTGGTGCATTTCAAAGCCGAACTGGGAGAATTGTTGACTTCTGGTGTAGATAGTGGGGCAATATGTGAGGATGAGTTCAAGTTTTTGTCTGTTCAGTTTCCACGTACACCGTTATTTTACTTTATACCTAAGATTCACAAAAATTTAACTGCACCTGCGGGGAGACCTATTATTTCTGGTATCTCTTCCCTCACTTCAAATCTTTCACAATTTATAGATCACCATCTTCAACCCTTAGTCACTGGTGGTAGATCCTATTTGCGAGACACGACACATACGCTACAAATTTTAAAAGATCTAAAATGGCAGCATGGTTACATTCTTGCCACAGCTGATGTAACATCCTTATACACAGTTATCGACCATCATCAAGGATGCCAGGCCGTGTCTCGCAAACTGGAACACTCCAGTGGCTATTCACGCACTAAGGGGGATTTTTTGATGGAGAGTATTTGGTTTATTTTGACACATAATTATTTCACTTTTAATTCCCACTATTACATTCAGAAATGTGGTACCGCTATGGGCACGAGGTTTGCTCCTAGTTATGCCAACTTATTTATGGACAGTTGGGAGGAGGAGTTCATCTGGAACAACTGTCCTCTAGGAGCAAGCCTGGTGCTCTGGCGGCGCTACATTGATGATGTGATCTTTATTTGGTCAGGCACTCAGGATTCCTTAAATGATTTTTGCACATATTTAAATCAGAATCACCTTAATCTTAAATTCACTTGTAGTTTTAGAACTGAACACATTGATTTTTTGGACCTTCACATATATGTCAAAGATGATATATTGCACACTAAGACCTTCTTTAAGCCTGTGCAGGCAAATAACTATGTGCGCGCGGATAGTCACCATAATCCGCAGTGGCTGCGAAATATCCCAAAGGGACAACTGGTGCGTCTTAAACGTAACTGTTCCGAAGATGAGATTTTTAAGAAACAAGCAGAAGATTTAAAACAAAAATTTATTAATAGAAAATATCAAGAGTTTGAATTAAATGAGGCTTTTAATCAGGTTAATGAGATCAATAGGGACACTTTACTTCAGTACGATGCTAAAAAGAAGGAAACATTAAATAGATGTCACAATCAGGTACTGCACCGACACACTTTATTCGAGCAAATACCCAGTATGTACCTGGCAGATACCTGGAATGCGCCGCTCCTCACCTCTGACAAGCCCCGTTGCGTTTGCCTTCCCAGCCTGGGTTCATGCCTGGCTGACGGGCGGCTGATCTGTTAAATGATAATGATTAGGATTTAATAGGCTGCAATGCTTCGCGTGTCTACCAGATGGCATAAATTCATGAATTGTAATGCAGTATATATATATATACTGTGCAGTATTGCAGCCAGCGGGAATAAAATGCTTCAATCCCTGCTTGGAAAATACCTCAATGCACTCGGGCAGAAAACAGTCACAAACCTCAATACACCCGGGTATACCCGAATTCGTGGGACTAGCCGAGCTCGAATAAAGTGTGTCGCCAGTGTAGCGTTCATCACTCAATACAATGAGATGGCGCCAAAAAATAAACAAATTATAAATAAATATTGGCCTATTTTATTACAAGATGAAGTATTGGCAGATATCTTTCCAAAAAAAGCTAATATTATATTTTCAAAGGCTAATAACTTGAAATCCAAACTAGCTCCCAGTTGTCCGGTGAACCAAAAAAAACAGAAACTAGGAGGGAGTTTAAAAGGTTTCTTCACCTGTGCAAAGTGCGTAGCATGCTCTTTTAGTAAAAATTCTAAACAATTCACAACATACGTCACTAATAGGAGTTACCCTATACATAATTTCATTAACTGCCACTCCATGTATGTTATATATTTATTGCAATGCCCTTGTGGCTTACAATATGTGGGCAGAACAGGGAGAACGTTCCAGAGACGTGTCTATGAGCATACTGTATCTACAACATAAGGAGGGGCTTAGTGACACATAGTGTCTCGCATCACTTTTCCCTGTACCATGATAAAAATCCCAAGGGTCTTATCTGTCAGGCAATTGAGCAGGTTGATGTTAATCCCAGAGGGGGGGAGTAGACTCCAGCAGGCCAGTATGCGTGAAGCTTACTGGATATATGAACTAAAAACTCTCTCCCCGAAAGGAATGAATATCGACTTTGAACTCAAAGCCTTTCTATAATCATTTTTAAGTCATTAATTCATTGTTCTGCCTCTTTACATTTGTATTCATTTTTAATGTTCTTTTAAATGTTTTTAATGTTTTTTCTTAATGTTTTTTTTTTTGTTATCCCATTTATATTTTATGTTTGTTCTGTATGTTGATTAGCATAGGCCGTTCTTTATGTGCTGCCGTCTATCAGCCCTACATGGGGTTAATATTAACTATCCAATTAACCAATAAGAACTTTGGACTGATGGTATATATACCATAGAGACTAAAAGGCAAGCACATCCCTTGAAGAAGTACGCGCATGCGTACGAAACGCGTCGGGAAGTTTCGAGTTTTTAGAGTGTTTCCAGGTCGTGGTGAAGTCTGCAGTCCCAAAAGGAGAAATCTGCAGTCTTCAAAGTGCTACAACCGATTTGCGGCGTTATCGCGGTTGCTGAGGAGGACTGGAGAAAGTGAGCCTGTGGTGGGACTACAGCGGAGGAGACGTCACGTCCGCCCAGAGGCCCCGTCATCTGAGTCACCTGTCTTCCATCCCGGTCACGTGTGGACGCCAGGCAAAGTGCTCCGGTCGCCATCTTGAGAGCCAAGCTGCATGCATCCAGTTCGTTGCCTTAACCTTTCCAGCATCTTGTGAGTAGGGTTGTAATTTTACCCCTCCGGATGCGGTTTATGCACCTTCCACACCATAATAAATTTGCTTTTTATTAATATAAAGGCCGTGCTAGTGTTTTACGTTTGTATGTTTGTATGTCTCAAATTGTTAGTCCTTGTCCACCCCCCCAGTGTTGATTTACTGCACCATTATCTGTTTTTCTTTTCTCTTTTTCCACATATATCCCGCTGAGGTGAGAATCATCATATTTCATCATCTCAAGGACTGCATTTGGACTGTCACACCTATATTGGTTTGGTATTTTACCTTTTTGGCGCCGGTTATCCCCTTTTTTTCGTTTTCAGAAAGTATGATACTGCTGAGATACCTGCTTTGTGGGGTATACTCGTATACAGCCCCTCAACATCTAGGGACACCAAGATTGTATCTGTAGTAACATTGACATTCTCAATTTTGCAGAGAATGTCTTTGGTGTCCCTAAGATGCGATGGAAGGGCTTTAACAAAAGGTCTCAGTATCTGGTCAATATAGTCACTGGCATTCTCAGTTAGACTACCAATGCCTGAGACTATTGTCCGTCCTTGTGGAGGTGTCTTCCCTTTGTGTATTTTAGGTAGACTGTATAGGGTGGCGATTGTAGGCTGTTTAACCAGAATTAAATCTTTCTCTTTTTCAGTGATCACTTTGTCTAATATCCCATCATTTAAGATCTCACTTAGGACATGACGGTAACTAATAGTTGGGTCAGTTTTTAATATGGAATAGCAGGCCCTGTCTGATAGTAATAAAGGATAAACCCGGGCGCTACCCCACAGTTTGGTGAATAAGAAAAAGTTGCTTATTCTTAATAAAACAACACAACCTTATAAGTCCTAAAAGGTTCTCATCTGTTTTTCGGTCTCAGTCTATGACTCTAACCCCATGAAGGATCTATCCAGGATCCTTAGGAAATATAGAAACAAAGAAGAAAAGGGGGAGCACAGATGGAGATACACTGAATGACAGTTTAACAACTCTGGGATATAGGTCCCCAAGGTAGTGGATGGGCTGATGTTAGAGTGTATAATATCAAAAAATACTTACACGGCCTTGTGTAATTGTTATCTCATCAAGGTTTCTTTTCCTTATCTCCTTTCTGTGTCTTCCTTAAACTGGATCTCTTTTCTTCTTCTTGAGTCTTGATGGTAGATTGTTCTGATGACCAGCTGCTTTTCTCAAGTAAAGTGTCCCTCAAAAGGAATTGATAACAAAGAAAAGCATCAGGGATGGTATAATTCCTGAGGGGCCACAATTTATAATAAGGTGATAACAGGGATATAAGTAAATGCAGAAAAATAATACTGCATGCACTCACACGGGCAAGTGTGAGTGGACTTCTTTAGGGGGGTATCTCTATTTTCACACCACCCCAAATATAGGGGAACGAAAACAATAGATAATCCTATGAAAAAGAAAGGATATAAAAGTTAAAGGGAATGGGGAAGGAAAATAACATAATATAGTACTCACACGGCCACGTGTGAGTCCCCACGTGGATGGTCTCTTTTCTTGATCTCTCAATGCTGTAGTTTTTCTCCCGGATGAAAGAAAGTGCGTGCAGATCCAAGTGGAACAAAATACTTTATTTTAAAACACATATAAAACAAAAAGCCCTTAGGTCTAACACCGAGGGGTCTTTTAGTCCCAGGTCACCTCCAGCTCATTTAGTTGCGTCTCCTTCCTCTGTACCTCCTGTGTTCCCAGTCCCCCCTGTTTCTTCCTGGACCTTTTCTGCCCCCTCCTGGTCTTCCTCTGCCCCTGTATGGATTTAGAGACCCAGTGTCCTCTAAAAAAGGATTGGATTCTTGGAACCTTATTTGCATATGGTGTTTTGGATGTTTGGAGGCTTCTTCCTCTACATCTGAGATCTCATATTCAGTTGAGGTTTCTAATATGTCCTGTTGTGTGATTACAGTACTTGTCTTTTTGTAATGGTATCTATAGATATGTCCTTCCTTGAATTCTTTTTTATCTCTCTGATATTTTTTGTACTTTTTTTCCTTTAGGTCCCTGGTGTACTTATCTATATTAAATTGTAATTTCTTTTCTAGGTCTATGAATTCTGAGTGTGTTTTCCACTGTTCCCCTTCTACAAACAATAAATCAACTTTAGTGTTTTGTTGTTTCAACTGTACTGTTTGGTAGTCCACTAATAACTGCATGCGTGACTTGGAGCATTTGCACAGGATGATATCCCATTCCTTCATAAACTGTTCATCTGTAATATTATTAGCTGGTGCTAAATTGCTTCTAAGTCCTCGTGGAATCAGACCATCCATGATGTATGTCTCAAAGCTAAAGACTTCCCACCATAGTCTGGTCTGTTATTTTAAATGGAAGTCAAGATCCTAAAAAAAGTCTTTGATATTAACCACAGGGTGTTGTCCCGGTGTATCAGTTTCACCTGAATATGTAGTGAAAAAATCCTTGGCTTCAGTTTGCCAGTTAGTCAGGTTTGGTTTAGTGGATAGAAAGCCTGCCATAGTAAATAGGCGTGCAGAGGGAGGAAGGAGCAAGAGACACTCCAAATATATTGCAACCAGGGAAAACAGGGGGATGGGGGAGGAAAGGGGAACCATCGCTAGTGCCTGGCTATAGGTACTGCAATCAGGGAAAATAACTGAACAGCTGAAGAAAAGAACCCCTTTGCTGAGAGCACTCTGAAATGGCTGGTGAGCTGATACTACCGGACACAAGACCTAGAGAGGAAGGTAAGTACACTAAACTAGTTGTAATGATGAATACATTAAAATAAACTTTATTTGGAGAAATCCTCAATTAAGATACTGATCGGTAAATAAACCTCGGTATGAGGTGTACCTAAACAAAAATGCGAATTTAATAAAATAGGGGGTGGGTAAAATGAAGGGTAAGTAGCCGCACTAATTATAAATAACTGGGTCTCAGTCGCACAGATAACCAATATATAGTTACTGAGTGGTGACAAAATGGAATAGTGGATGTGAGCCACGAGCCATGTATATCTGTTAGGGGTTCGTATGGCTGGTTAAGAAAGCTCAGCACTAAAGGGTATTTATCATTATGCAGAGTTAAGAGAAGATTTAGATTTTGTAACAGGCAGAGGTCGTGCAGTCCCTGGCCTTTTTAAAATGCTGTGCTCATTACATTTTCTTTCTTCTGCATCTTTTCAGACAATTGTGGGCCTAGTAGGCGGGGTCTCGCAATCGTCATTCTCGCGGGCCTTTACCCAGTTTCTACATGCACTGACTAGACGCTCTATGAATTATATTCATGCTCCTAGAGAGCAGACAGAGTGGCTGAAACTCAGGAATGTCTTTTATACCATAGCCAGGCTACCATGCGTGATGGGTGCAATAGATTGCACAAGACACGGAATGGGAAGACCAAGGTGTGATGTAGTACACAGTAAGAAGCCAGTTGTACTGCAGTACCCATGGGACCCAAAGTGGATTCCTTACCAGAATGGCAGCCTCTGTGAAGAGACAGTCGAGAATGGGACTGAAGTGTGTCTGTGATCGTAAGATGAGAAAGACCTCACAGGTTGTCCTGCAACACTCCCAACAGAGTAAGTTAAGGGATCAAGAAAGAAAGAGCCAAGCCTACGAGTCTGCTGACTGTAATAGTGAGACACTATGGGGTGCACTTGGGGTTAATAAAAATCCCACCTACTGCTGCGGCCGAGTTTATTCGAGCATTTGCCCGTTCTCGGCCGCAGCAGTTACCTGGCGCGCGCCGGAGGGGGCCGGGCGCGCGCCGAAGCAGCGGAGGAGAGGCCCGCCGATCGCGGCTTCCCCCTCTCCTCTCCGGGTCCGCCGGGTCCCCCGGAACCCCCTGCCGCCGTCCCCCACATCGTGGGACACCAGGGCTCCCTCGGGGAGCACAGGCACCAGATGACGCGTGACCGCGCATCGGTGACGCGCGGCACGCCGAGGGGCTGCCACTTGCAAGCCGGGAAATCTCCCGGCTTGCGGAACTGGCCACACTTCAATAAAGTGTGTCGCCAGTGTACATTGAAATTCTGAAGATAAATGGTGTGAAACCCAACACTGAAGGTATGCTGATGGGAAAAGGTCCAAAAGCCATCACCGCTAATGCGGAGTCACTGTCTTCACAAGAGAAGGTCAAACATTCACTGGCGAGTGAACACAATGAGCTGACCGAGGTCAAGCCTCTTCTACAGGGTGAAGTAGACTCTGAGCACAAGAGGAAGCAGACAGAGATACATCTTCAGGATTTGCTGATCAAGGTCACAGAGTGGCATAGAGTCCTGGCAGAGAGAGCTGATAGACGTCAGGATGCTCGGGAACCTTTGCAAAAGGGGACACAACAAAGGCAGAGCTTCAACCCTAGACTCAGGCTGGCTCAAGATAAAGAGGTAGTGAAGGACCAGTCTGCAGGCCCAAAAGGCCTGGTAATTGTCCCAAAGGGAAAGGTTTTCAACTGGAAGACTAGGAAAATACGGAAACATAAAACGTCTTTGGTGTGAGTGCACAGTAATTGTGCACTCGTCGCTCACCCCAGTCATTGAGCTGGGGGGGGGGGAGAATATGTGACAGAGTCACTGACTCAATAGGCTGGAATGGAGGATATGTGTACCTTCCAGCACTCAACCAGTTAATCTACTGCATGCACCTGCAGCCTAATTAAGCAGGATTCCTGAGAGACTGCAGGTTCAAAAGACACAGGAAACTGGCAGACTGTGAGTCAGAGAGAGAGAGAGAGAGAGAGAGAGAGAGACTGTTTTCCCCAGAGAAGGGTGGTAGACAGGTGTGCTCCCCAGCTACCAGAAGCTGGTTAAAAAAGCTGTAAAGAGTGAGAGAAATTGCTGGGAGAGTCGTACTGAAGCAGTGTAAAGAAGCTGGTAAAGAGTGAGAGACACTACAGTGAGAGCCGTGCTGAAGCAGTGATGTCTGGTTATAGAGGAACTACAGGAGTTTCTCTGAGCTCACGTGGGGCGAAGTTCTCCTGAGAAGAAAAGGAGGAGACATTGTGCTGACATCTTTCTTTTGATGACGTCGTCTTAAAGGCAATTGCAGCACAGCTATTCTGATTGGCTGGCATCATTGCCTTTAAATGACGTCATGAATTTTTTATTAATTTTTTTTCCACATGGTTTTCACAGCCCAATCAGGGCCGTGGGAACCATATGACGAAACTGTGATGTCATGGGCCTTTAAAAGCCTATGTCATCTCATTTTAGAGCCAGACGGCGTGGAGGGAGGACGCCCCCCTCAAAGAAGAAGGCCGGGGCGTGGCCGCGGAACAGAAGAAGAGCGGATAAAGAATACAGATGAAGACTCCACAGACGGAATGGATTACAAATAGAAGACACAGACCCCTGGATTGTTATGGATTATTTTGTTATGGTTTATTATTTTATGGTTTATTATTTTATGGGTTCCTGTGCGTGGATTGGTTCGAGAGTAAGCAGTATCAACGGGAGTCGGTGAGTGGGACAAGTAATGGTAAGTTTACAAAAGAAATGTATTTTATTTAGCTTTTACAGGTTTTGATTTTTTTTTAATGTGATTGATTTTTTTTTTATGTCCATTTATTGCCTCTGTATTTATGTATGTCCCTATGGATATGCATAATACAGAGCAAATAAAAGCTTGTATTGCTCATGTTTGCTTGCTTTTTTTAAAATGCATTTTTAACTGTATTTTGCAGCTTGGTGTGCAAATGTGTTTGCTATGGTTTATTTCAGCGGGGGGGGGGGGGGTGGGTGGGGGGTCTTGCTTTTTAATAGTGGCTTATTGTTGGTTAGATTTAGTTGATTGATGGTAATTTATTTCTGATTCCTTGTTTTGTTTCTAGGATTTGAATAGTGAATTGTGTACAGTAATTGATTTGGATTGTATTGTAATCGATTTGTGAATGGATTGATTTATGGTAATTTATTTATTTTATTATATTTAGAGGATTTCTTGGCATACAGTACTGTAGTGTAGTATGTGTCAGAATGTACTAGTACTGTATTGCGGTGGTAGTAAGTACAGTAGAACTGTATTTATTTTATTATGCTACTGTAGTTAATGTGTTTAATAATGGGCCAAATAATCTATTATCCATATCTGGATAATAGTTATTTGGCCCATTAATGTAATGTACTGTACAGTATGTGTGTTTGGTGGTACGGGGGGGGGGAGGTGATTTATTTAACTGTACTGTGTAGGCCATGTTTTAGGTTTTTTACACACAGGGTTGGCACCTGTGCCTTAACCCCTTCATTGCTTTAGCGGGCATTGCTAACGTAATGAAGTTGCTTACATTTTTAATTTTTATTTATTGTGTGCGTGAGCAGGGGGTCTCCTGAGCTGAACAGAGTTCATTTCAGCCTTGGAGACCCCCTACTTCCTGAGTTACAGGCCCAGTTATGGGGTGCCCGTATCCCTCAAGTCCCGCGGTCACGTGACCCACAATTTTAACATGGCGGGGATACCGGCACCCCATAACTGGGCCTGTAACTCGGGAAGTAGGGGGTCTCCAAGGCTGAAATAAACTTTGTTCAGCTCAGCAGACCACCTGCTACAAAACTGTAATTTTAGAATTTTAATAAAACCCCCGCGATCGCCTGTGAGAGGCGCGCAGTTAGAGGGACTGATTCAGACTCTCTTTCTGCGCGTCTATTACACAAAGGTAGACGCCGGTAGCATTCACACAGCAGGGGTCCCTGCTTTGGGAAGCTTATGCGCCGCGGTCAGTTCCAAAAAATAACACGCCAAAACTGGGAGAATTAGGGGATTATATCGTTTCCAATTCGTTATCCGTTCGAATAATGGCCACTGCATCAGTATGTTATGCTTCCTCATGTGTGTGTAGTTTAGCGCATGCGTGATGCATATTATGCAGATGATGCTCATATGTAATAAAGTACTTCACAAGAATGTAATTAAAGCCATATTACATGATATTTATCTTTATTGTAGAAGTCAACAAGGTTCTTGCTGGTATACCTTATTCCAGGCAGGCAGAATCATGGAATCCTGATACATATAAATCTCGTGCCAGCAATGTTTTGTTCGGTCGCATCGTTTTCTGCCCATTACACGGGCTGAGCCAGGTACGCATCTTGGCTAATATTTTCCCATGCACACTGCTATTGCACGTTCCCATAATAGTTTGCTCCGTATTGGCAATCATATTATGTGAGGCACTGTGCTGGCGTATGATACGAGACACGACTCTGTGAACATCAATTCTTAAGTGATAACTGAAGAAATAACTATTTCTCAACAGATTTGTGACATGATAGAACATAAGCTTACATGATTGAGTACTTCCCAGCTATAGTACCTATGTCCAGGACGTGGTATCATTCGAATATAGCATTCTTGAATTGATAAATTGTGTCTTACGGAATTTTTCCAATTCTTTGGGTGAGTTGCTTCTTTGTATTATGGGTATTTCTTGATGATATATTCATAAATTTCATGAACTGTATCTCTCTTATCATCTTGATATTCTATCGCTTGAAATATCCTATATCTATATGTTTCATGTAGGCGTCACAGCATTGAAGATGCCCCTGCTATCTAATACAGATGCAGCGGCCCTTATTCAAAGATTTCTCTGAGCCGTTTTCGTAAAGCCTGCTGTATTCCATGCGTGATTCACTCGTTATTCTCGGCGAACGCTAGCATTAACGCGGCTAATCACACCAATCACACTGTGTTTAGCATTGTTGATTTCTTTGAATTACCTGGATTCTGATTTGTTGGGTGCAGTTCTTCGCGTATCCGCCAGGTGGCACAATAAATCCCCTTTGCACTATCCAGTGCATACTGTAACACAGTTACTGTACTGTATGTGTCAATTTGCAGGTGTTTAAAAAACAGATAAAAAGAGAGACCACCACAGTGATCCATTGTAAAATGACCTTGGTCGCTGATGACGCTGAAGACGCTAAAGACGTTATCAAATGTAGGTATTTTCATAATTTAAGTATCTACAGTAAACACAATGTTGGGTACATTATTCTCAATTGCTATGCCTGCACAATTGCTGAATAGACCGAACATGTATACTCAACATCATGTCAGCAAATATAGGCAAAGACCCGACATGCGGCATGTTTCGGCACCCCGGAAGAAGTCGCAAGAAGCGACGAAACATGCCGCATGTCGGGTCTTTGCCGACATAGTACTACTTGTGCACCATATAGCACGATCTATTAATTAAGTCATGGTATTAATACTTGCTACCTGTATGCTGAACAATGCTCATGGTTACTATCACTGATACACCCATTTAAAGAGGTGTTTGTAACTTGTTTTATTGCTGTGCTCTTATCACTCGGTGAACAGAAGAGCCCTGGAGAGACTTACCACATTATTTGCAGCAAGCCTGCCCTGTGCAGCGTGACACTGCGATTTTGTCCTGCATTACAGTTTTAATGTACACTACCAGTATATGTTAATACATAGAGGGAACCACCCCACAGTATATATATCCGCAGGAACAATCTACCCCGTTTCTGGGTATATACCTGCAGTGAAAACCTGACCCCTTTTCAGCAGAGATACTCACTGTGCATTGAGGAAGCAGACAAACCTCCTCTGCCTAAGAACTAGCATTTAACCATATGCAGCTGGACATTTGATCCACTCCAACGAAATTACACTGGGTTCAGGGCTAGAAACTTTCTCAGCAGAGATCTATACCTTACCTGTTCAAACTCTGCCCCGTTTGTGACAAAGTAATGATCTATTAACTAACTCATGGAATTAACACTTGCTACATGTATGCTGAACAATGTTCATGGTTACCATTACTGATACACCCACAAAAGGTGTTTGTAACTTGTTTTTTGCTGTGCCTATATCACCCGGTGAACAGAGGAGCTCTGGAGAGACTTACCACATTTGCAGCAAGCCTGCCCTGTGCAGTGTGACACTGCGATTTTGTCCTGCATTACGGTTTAAATGTACACTGCCAGTATATGCTAACATATAGAGGGAATCACCCCACAGTATATATATATATCTGCAGGAACAATTTACCCCGTCTCTGGGTATATACCTGCAGTGAAAACCTGACCCGTTTTCCAGCAGTAATACTTACTATGTACTGAGGACACAGACACACCTCCTCTGCCTAAGAACTAGCATTTAACCATATGCAGTTGGACATTTGATCTACTCCAACGAAACTATACTGGGTTCAGACCTAGAAACTTTCTCAGCAGAGATCTATACCTTACATGTTCAAACTCTGCCCCTTTTGTGACAAAGTAACACTATGTGTAGCAAGCTTGTCCTGTACAGTGTGAACTCTGTCAGCACTGGAGTGTAATTGCATACTACAGGTATATGATAATACACAGAGGGGAATACCCCATACTGCATATACCCATAACAAATACCTGATCCGTTTCTAGTGGAGCCTCTTAGGAAGAACATATACACATTCCCTGCCTAAGATCCAGCACTTAACTATATGCAGCTGGGTATCTGATTCATTTAAACAATATCTGGCAGTAACTATATATGTGCGAAGAGGTTAAACACTAGAACAGCTAATTTCACTTACCCTCTTTGGCTGTGTGTTTTGCCTTCAGAATCCTACACGTTGATGACACTAGCACAGTTTTTAGCCTTACTTACGGGATATCCTCTGCCAGCAGTTATCCCCTGCCTATTCAGGTCTACAATGTCTAGTTTAGCACCGATAACAACGGAAGTACACTATTAAGTCTGGACTTAGGAATCAGCTGTAAGCAGTAACACTTTACATCCTGATAAGCTCTCATATGAGTGCAACCTGTGTGAAACCATCACTTTAGCATTGTTCACTATTGGTAGTGACTAACATAACAGAGTAGTACTATAGACTTAACCAGTCCATTTTTATCTGTGTCATACACATCACACTACACAACACGATTTTAACGAAGTTATTTAATAAACCTTTTTTATTTTATGTATATATCAATTCACCCCTGACCAAATTATATTATAAAGGTTTGCTGTGCGCCTTTTAGAAGGGACCTTTGGTGCCTCCTTTAGGCACATCTCTTGATTTTGATACCCACACTCCCTCAACAGCACGCTAACAACATCTAGGGGTTTCTGAGCGAGGTTCCTCTCTACAGTACTCGTACGTACAATACACCTCTGACATTGGCTCATCTCCACCCAGTTGGCAAAGTTTATAATGAAGATAAATATAATGTACTGTACTATACAGTGTTACACTATACAGTATAAGCTTTAATTCCAAATGACACTAAAGTAGTGTACAGGAGGGGTGAGCAAACTTTTTATGCCGAGCCCCCCTTTTCATCTATGAAATTTCTTGGGCCCCCCTTGCCTGATGTAATCAAAATCACATGAAAAAAAAAACCCTTTATTAAACGGTATACAATGTAAATACCAACATGTCTAAATACTTACATATTTCAACAGCTCACGCTTGCAAAATTAGGCTGCGTCCATGCTGCCGCTGAGAGCGGTGACATCACCAACACTCCAAGCATGAGCACAGGGTTTCCTGCATAATTTTGCAAGCATGAGCAGGTGGGCGTGGATCGGGGCTCTTTGCGTGGCTGTGTGTGGCTGTGTGTGTGTGTGTGTGGCTGTGTGTGTGTGTGTGTGGCTGTGTGTGTGTGTGTGTGGCTGTGTGTGTGTGTGTGTGGCTGTGTGTGTGTGTGTGTGGCTGTGTGTGTGTGTGTGTGTGTGTGTGTGTGTGTGTGTGTGTGTGTGTGTGTGTGTGTGTGTGTGTGTGTGTCGCGCACTTGAAAGTCAATTTTGTTTGTCTCCCCAAGCGCCAAGCTTGGGAGAGCGTACGTGCACAAATCAATCCTTTTGGTGGGCATTCATCCACCTCTTTGCTACCTTCCTTCCCTCACTCCCCCCCTTTTTTTGTCCTTCCCCCTTCCTTTTATCCGTCTCCCATTTGCCTTTTTATTCTACCTGCTCCTTGGATTGCTGTCCCCATTGTCATCCAAACTACTACCTACAGTATTATGTATTATTATTTTTTTTGTTTTAAATGCTGTGTTTTCACTTTTTTATTTAATATTATTATAATTTCTGTACATTCATAGTATGATTGATACAGTGGCAGCCTACCCTTTCACTTGCAGAGGATCACATCGAAGCAAGTAAGCATACCAGGAAGAAGGGACCAGTCTATATACTATGTAAAATTTGTTAAAAGGTTGGAAAGAGAGAGAAACATTGTCTTTGATGGTCCTGTGAGAGTGTGAACCTGATATGGCAAGTGAGGCATATCAGAGATTGCAGTTGGAAAGTAAGGAAGACGCAGTAACGTCTGGGGAGGCAATTTCAACAAAGCGGAGGTTCCCTATTTCTCAGTATAGGAGAGTAAAATTGCAGCACCCCTGTCTCTTACAAAAGTATGTTGGAGAAAAATCCTTACTGTTTTCCTCTAAAAGTGGGGGATATGTGACAGGGCTGTTTGCATTATTGTGGAAGTTAAAGGCATGTTTGCTTTCTGGCATCAAGTGCACCACCTATCTTTCTTTCTTTCTTTCTTTCTTTCTTTCTTTCTTTCTTTCTGTTTTCTTTGCTGGGCCCAGCGATCTTTTACTAACTTTAACTTTACTAACCTTTAATGTGGTGTCCTGAGGTCAGCCAGTATAATGCAGGTGTGGTTGGTGTTAAACACAGTTTGATGTTGCACAGCCATGGGCAGTCTCTGTTAGAAAGGAAAAGGGCGTTTCATTCCTGCATACCATCCAGGGTGGATTATACCATGGTATGGAGGGGGGGGAATTAAAGTAAGTGATACTGAATGTCATTTATTTTGCAGAGTAAAGACATGCATGGGATGTTTGTAAAAGGTACTGTTGTTTATTTTGGGCTTGCTATAGAAAATTGTATGTTGTGTGACGTGTATTATGTTTGCTAATTGTGTAAGTTTTGGGAGACAACTCCCCTGTGTGGTATACTTAATTTGGTTTGGTCCAAATTAACCAGTAATAAAAGGGAGGGGTTTCTTTCCCTGGGGTCTGCTGCACTCCTTGTTGCTGCTATGTGATATGAGGTTGTCTCTTTCTGCACTCCTTGTTGCTGTTATGTGATATGAGGATGTCTGTGGAACTTCAGTGAAAGGATGCAAACTTTCTAATGCAGATATTGCTGGCTACTCTCTGTATGGAGACATCACGCTGGGGGAACTGGTTGTTGTACACCTGAATGTGGAATACCTAATAAAAAGAAGGTTCAGAGAACAGCAAAAGCCTCTTCCATTCTTCCCAGGGTCTGATGCTGCAGCTTCTTTAAACAAAGGCTGGGACGCAACCTTTCACACCGTGACAGTATTTGAAGCACTTTTCTTTTCTTGTTACAGGAATCATGAATAAAGCATTTTTCCAAGAGGAAATAGTTTCCGAGATTGTGGAATTCATTACACGTGAATTCCCAGATGGTCACCGGTTCTACCAGGACAATGAACTGAAACACACTGCGTCTTCTGCGCATACAGTATGCTTGCCAGCAGTATCAACTGGGTTAAGATGCCAGCGGAGTAAGTACGGTAACAGTTTCTCATTTTTTTAAACCTTTTACTGTGTATCTCTTTAACTAATTCGCCTTCTTTCCCCCCTCCAATTCCAGATCACCAGATTTCAATCCTATCGTAATGGTATGGCATCAGCTCAAGGATCATATCAGAAAAGTGGTGAAACCGTCAAAAAAGGATGAATTGGCGGATGGCCTAATGAGTTTTTGTAACACATACTCACTGTAGAAAGATGTAATAAATATATAGATCATATTGCAAGCGTGTTGCCCGTTGTGATACAGCGTAATGGGCAGGCATCAGGAAAGTAGTAAGGTACAGTACAGTACTGTAGTATGGTAAGTACAGGTACACCAAGTACTGTATGATACAGGTAAGTATGGCACAGATTGTTTTATATGCACTTAACTGCACTCATTTTTTCTTTTCTTTTCAGACAGAGCTGCACTAAAAATCTTGTTATAAAGTAGTTATACAGTAGTTATAATGTAGTATACAGTAGAGTTCCAGTATACAGTATAGTTTGACAGTATACTGTAGTTATACATTTACTGTGTACTGTACAGTATAGTTTGACAGTAGCAACTGCATAGTCTAATATGCTGTAGTGATACTGTACGCAATGCCATTATAAGCACTTAATTCCACTATTTTTTTCTTTCCAGACAGAGCTGCACTAAAAATCTTGTTATAAAGTAGTTATACAGTAGTTATAATGTAATATAGAGTTCCAGTATAGTTTGACAGCATACTGTAGTTATACAGTTACTGTTTACTGTGCAGTATACAGTATAGTTTGACAGTAGTAACTGCATAGTCCAATATGCAGTAGTGATACTGTATGCAATGACATTAAATGCACTTTACTGCACTCATTGTTTCATTCCTTTTCAGACAGAGCTGCACTAAAAAAGGAAGGGTGGGGGGAGAAGGGGTAGCATGTGTAAAATTAGTGAACTGTGTGAATAGTGTAGCAACAGTAATAAATTACACAAACCCCCCTTCTCTCAATGAACTACAGAATGCAATGCGGCCATGACGAAGAAGATAAAGACTGTAAATTTGTATTATTCGTGATTATTTGCATTTTTCATTTTTCCATGATTATCCTGATAAAATAAAAAAATCCTTTAAATTCACGAGAATCATTGAAACACCCCCACCCCCCCAAAGAAAAAGAAAGAATGGCAAAAATTGTTAACTTATCAGAAACATGATTCAGATTATGGTTTATTTAAATCGGTCCTTAAAAAAGGGTTTATTTTATTTTGAACTTGAAATTCAATTTGAATGTGTAGGGGATTTTCCATGAAGGGCTTATCACAGGTGAATTGCTTTGGTCAAAGTTTGGCTTTGTGTGTGGATAAGCATTTCTATTCACGTTGGTTTGTTTGTAAGGATTTCTGTGTGAAGTGGTGGTGGGGGGGGGGGGGTTGAAGGTGCTATTTACCACCTGCCCTTAAACTTGAAATTCTCTTGGTATGTGCGTGGAGGAGTCATTCGAGAAGGGATTATCACACGTGCGCATGCGTTAAGCCTCAAAGGCCTAAAGAAGACTCTGTGACACAGTTACTGTAAACAAAGCCTCAAAGATGAAACTAAGCCACAAAGCCACAATTACAAATGAATGGCTTGGGAGAGGTGTCGATAAGAAGCAGAAATACTTTAGCCTTGTGTGTGTGGGTGGGGGGGGGGCGCTGTATGCTGGATTATTAGTTCAAAGAAATATTTTCAACAGGTCATCATAATGTTTTGAGCCCCACACCCCCAAATAAAAATCACAGTATGCCACCCACATCATAATGTACGTACATGACTAGTGTACAATTAAAAAGCTACAGTAGTGATTAATTCTCAAAATAGCCAAAATTGTTATGCAAGTCCATGTCGAGAAATGAAAAAAAAGGTTGTTTTTTTCAGACTTGAAATTCAAATTGAATGAGAAGTCATACACGCATGTGCCTAAATGTGATAACACGCATATGCGTTTCAAGAAGGTTCCAATGAGACATACACGCATGCGCATAAAATAAAAACAGTTGGAAAAGAAGAGCAAGCCTAGCAAAAGTATTGATTAATCAATAATACATATAGAAATGTGATGACACGCATACAGTATGCGTTTCAACAAGGTTCCAATCCGCATGAGCGGAAAAAATATTTTATATTCGGAAGAAGACACAACATTATATTTTTGTAATACTGTACTTCTTTTCCCTTTAGTATCCTAGAGATGAAGGAGAGCAAAGGATGCACTGCAACTGGATCACTGTATGAAAAAATACGGGGCAAACTCCAGAATAAAATCGAGGGTTATATATTAATAAACTCACTCATGGGTGTATACAGCAGCCATGGTGCGGCTGCTGTATACACCCATGAGTGAGTTTATTAATAAATAACCCTCGATTTTATTCTGGAGTTTGTCCCGTATTTTTTCATACAGTGATCCAGTTGCAGTGCATCCTTTTCTCTCCTTCATCTCTATGGTTCTACTACACCAGGAGTGCATGCTGAGGAACCTTCATTTGGCTTTGGCATCTTGGATTCCAGCTCGTCCCCAGGACAGGTAATGGGCATCAAAGCCCTTATTTTATTACCTGTTATATCCATGGGGTCCCTATGCTAATCTGATGGGATGTGCAATATTGACCATATGTGCGGTAGTCATGCAGACTGACTAGGTCTTTTTTCTGGCCTCCCTGTATATGATGAAGCTATATATATCAGCCTAAGGATTTATACAGTGTTCCTTCTCTGGACTTATGTGCTTATGTTGGAAGATGTTTGTGTGCACACATAGTATTTGAGCATCGCTCTATCCACCCTTTTTTCCCTTTAGTATCCTGTATACAGTACAGTATATGTCCTCATATTATTTATGTGTATGGCTAAGGAGCCTCAGACTATTGTATACAGTATGAACTCGTAACGTTAATATCTGCTTTAAATATAAATCTTCCAATTACAATTACTGTACAGTACACACACACAGACTTGCAGAACTGTACGGCTGTACTGTGTAGGTTGAATTGCTATTAGACTTTAAAGACAACAGCTCGCGATCGCCCACTTGAGTTTCTAGACAGTATTGCAGACAACGCTAAAACGCAATTTTCAGTGCCCGATAAATGGATTCTGCGCACGATAGAAAACTGATAGAAACCCGAGTCAATTGCTATACGGTTGGAAAATATAGCGCGTCATTGTATGTATTTTTTTATATACTTTAGCGCCAAAAGTGTACTCAGCGCTTCACAAAGAATACAGTACAGGAAATTATAATTATACAATAAGTGCAGCAGGTGAGGGAGTAAGTGCTGTTGATGGCAGTGCTTGGTCACAATGTGTGGTAGGAGTGACTGAGTGTGGGACAATAGCCATGAGTGCAGGCTATTGGGATACTGATAGGACGGCCATTATTCGAACATTTAACGCAGTGTGTAGATCGGAATACCCATTTGATGGCGCGCAATTTATTTGAATCGTGCCGACTTAAACATGTGGTTTGTTTATCGTTTTGTCCAGATCAGAAAAGGGCATTTTAGGGTTGTCTGCAACACCGTCGAGAAACTCAAGTGGGCGATCATGAGTTGTTGTCATAAAAATCCAATAGCAATTGAATGTCTGAATTATACACAGAGCAGCGTGTGTACTTTACTGTACGTACTGTATCTGTATTATACACAGAGTAGTGTGAAACGCATACTGTAGGCGTGTCACAGTATCACATTTCTGCGCATTAAACATTATGACCTTTTGAAAATATTTATTTGGACTGATAATCCATCATACAGCGCTCTCGCCCTCGCACACACACAAGGCTCAAGGATTACAACTTCTTATCTACAGTACACCTCTCCCACACCATTCATTTGTAATGGGTGGCTTTCTGGTTTGAATCTTCCCAAGTTTGGCCTTATACTGTAGTACATTCCTGCGCATGCGTATACTGTATGACTTCCCAGTTGAAGTTCAAGTCTGAAAAAAAGTTGTTGTTTTTTGTTACAGTATTTATTTTTCTTTTCTTGACATAGGCTTGCATAGCAATTATGAATATTACGAGAATCAAACAGTACTGTTGCTTTTTAATTCCACACTAGTCATGTATGTTCTTTTTGAGGTGGGTGGCATACTGTAGTACTGTGATTTTTATTTGGGGGTGTGGGGATCAAAACATTATGATGACCTGTTGTGAATATGTCTTTGAACTACAGTACAGGTAATCCTTCATACAGCTCGCACCCCCCCCCCCCCCCCTCGCACACAGACAAAGCTCATGGATTTCAACTTCTTATCAACACCTCTGACAAACCATTCATTTTCAAAGCATCCCAATAGACTGCACAGTCACACACTGTCACTCCTACTGTACCACCAAATCACTGGCATAAAAGCTGGTGACATACAGTACTGTACTGTTGATGCTTTGTTTGTGTGTGTGTACAGTAAATGCAAGATTATTAGTTATCACAGGCATACAGAACACACAGGCATACAGAACAGTACAATACATTCTTAGAGTTACAGTATGGAGGACAAGAAGTACTACTGTAATGTAGTAGTACTGTACTTACTCAGTAGTGATGGTCGGATTTCTTTTGACGTTTTTGGCTTTCCCATGCGCATGATAACTAACAGTGCTTTTTGCCAAAACGAAGCCCGAAGCAACTAACCAGCGTTGGATCTGTAAAATGCCATGTCCATTCTGGTACATAGCTTTTATTCTCAAGCTGAGATCTTTTGAAATCCTTTTCTTTGGCATTGCTGCTGTTAGAAAAAAAATGCGAGCACACAGAGCAATTCGATGTGAATTCGATGTGTATTGAATGTGCATTGAATACACAAAATGGATGGTGTATTTATAGTTTAATTTAATGTGCCTCAACGTCACTTGACAGGATTAGTACACAGTACGCCCACTTTTAACACCAGCACCTCGTGTCCATGCCCGCGAAAACATTCAAATAATAGGTGAGACAAATTGCATAGACTCTCACACACTGATCTCTATCTGAACTTGCTCTTGTCCAGATACTGCATTGTGCATTCGTCGTCCTGTTTCCATGGATCGCCCCCAATTCTACTGATGCCGGCACCAGCTTGCTTCTGCCGTGCCGGCCAAGTGAAAGACGGAAGCTGTTTCCCCAGCCAAAACCTAAGCGAAAACCAAAGCAGAATAGAGAAAATGTTCCGATGGCTCCAAAGGTTAAGACCCCTGGGACTTATTTTGTGAAGAAGAAATTTGGCGCCCTTAGCACAGTGCAAGTCAAGTGGAGTCCCTATCCTCTCCTTGCACCCCCCCCCCCGCTCACCTGCTCCACAACCCATCCTCTATGCTACTGCTCTCCTGTCAACCCCCTGCCGACCTGCTCCACAGCCCATCCTCGACGCTGCTGCTCTCCTGTCAACCCCCTGCTGACCTGCTCCACAACCCATCATTGAGGCTGCTCTCCTGTCAACCCCCTGGTCACCAGCTCTACTAACCATTCTTGATGCTGTTCTCCTGGCCACCCCCTGGTCACCTCATCCACCACACACCTACGCAGATGTCTACAGCATGGAGCAAAAGGTTAATCTTCTTTGGAGACCATGTTGAGTATGGATATGCGCATGGAGAAAATGGAGAAGAACACGGAGAAGATCGGAAGGAACATGGAGAAAATGGAAAGGAAAATTGTGGGGATGTATTTTTTCCTGCGAGTTCCTTTCCCTGTACCAGTATGTCTGACGCAGGAGCAGGAGGGTGATCTGTATGATGTGACCTTCACACTTCCCTCACCAAGCCCCCCACACTCACCCCATCCATCAACATATCGTCTGTACCAGTATGCCTTTGAGGATGAGATGACAACTCCGGTAAGGCCACGACAGGAGGAAAGCATCCTCCCAGACCGCCTACCCTCGCCCGCTGCCAGAAGTACACCAGCACCCAGTATTGTAACGCTGCCGGACATCATCTTGACCGACCTGGCCCAGCACGCCCGGGAGAAATACAAGACTGGAAGTGCTGGTGCAGCCCATAAATTTGCCCTGTCAATATTTAAACACCACGTCAGATTTGAGATGTACAGCCGTTGGACCCACAATGTAAATTATGAAGGAAACAAAAGAAAGAAGGCTCTGCCAGCAAATTTAAGAAAGACCATTTTGAATGAAGTGGACCATAATTTCCGTGTTACCCCAACAATTATGTGATCTGTGAGAGACACTATAAATGGCCTTTTGATGCATACAAGGGCTCATGCTTGGAGTGGCAACCCTCTTGCAAATGACTTTTCCCAAACTCTACTGTAGTGCAAAAGTTTACCAAAAAAAACATGAATTTATGGTTTAATGCGTTTAATCATTATCTTTTTTCTTTTTCTTTTTTTGAAATATTGTTAATCAGGCACAGGTAAGTATGAATATGTTTTTGCAAAAAAAATTGTTTTTAAAAAAATATTTTGAAATAAATACTGTATTGTTATTGTTTTAACCAATTATTTCTGTTAATCAGGCACAGGTAAGTATGATACAGGCACTTTACAGCACTGTAAGTACTGTATGGCACCCAAACTAACCATGTCTGCATTTATTGTTTCTTTTCATTTTCAGAACTGCCGCAATGAAAAAAGGAAGGGGGGGGATGTGTAAGATAATAGTACGGTGTTCATGTACAAACCAGCCTGTATTTTACACAAACCCCTCTCTCCCACCCTCTCTCAGTAGTTACTGCTATATATACTGTTACTGTATAGAAATCCGTGTTTGCCAAAAAAATAATAAAAAAATCGTTTTAAAAACAATCTTTTGAAATACTGTATTTTCAGAGCTGCAGCCACCTCTCTCCCCGATCTCCCCTCATCTCACAATGCCATAACAAAGAGAAAGACAAGACCTACTGTATTGTATTTTTGTACTGTATTATGCATTAAAAAATAAAATCTATTTTTTAAACCGACCCCCTCTTGCAGACCTGAAATTCTTATGAACAGTTCAACAAACAAAGCATTGCACTTCACATTAGTTTTGGAAACAATATATAGAAAAATTAAAAATGTTTTATAAAAATGAATATATTTTTATTGTTTAATCAATCATTTCTGTTAATAATGCAATAAAATTCCATAGAAAATTCCTATTTTCCTGCATTAAGGATTATCCAACATGTCTTCTGCCCAGCTCATGATAATCACGCAACAGTACATTTACGGGAATGGCTCTGTTGGAGGGCTCTGTTGTTGTGTTGTTGATAAGCTTTGAACTTCAAGTTGACTTGTTTTGTTACAGTACAATTCCAGTTTTAGAAGGGCTTGCTTAGCTAGGCCTGTATCTCACACAACATGTTAATCTTATTACTAGGGGGGGGGAGTGTTGTGTTGAAGAAAAGGCAAGTTAGAAGGGCTTAGCTTATCGCACATGCGCATGCGTAGCATGGTGCATGGTTTGTCAGAGGTGTTGATGAGTAGTTGAAATCATTGAGCCTTGTGTGTGTGTGTGCGGGGGGGAGGGGGTGCGAGCTGTGCAAGCTGTATGAAGTTCAAAGCTGTACTGTAGTTCAAAGACATATTCTCAACAGTTCATAATAATGTTTTGATCCCCACAGCCCCAAATAAAAATCACAGTACTACAATATGCCACCCACCTCAGAAAGAACGTACATGACTAGTCTGGAATTAAAAAGCAATAGTACTGTTTGAATCTCATAATATCCATAATTGCTATGCAAGCCCATGGCGATAACCCCCAAAATATATATTTGTATAACTTGAATTAAAAAATAAAATGTTTTTTTTTTGACCGACCCCCTATTGCAGACCTGAAATTCTTATTAACAGTTCAACAAAGCATTGCACTTCACATACTGTAATGTAATGCAAGGCATTTCTCTTACCTGTTATTAAAAAAAAATGTCAAAATGAGACATACAGCAAAGTACAGTGCACGCATGTGCATACCAGTAATAGAAAAACAGTAGTGCTGTTGCAAAAGTTGAAAGCATTGAATAATAAATAATACATACTGTATAGAATTAAAGATATACATTTTTATTTTTGGTGTTTATAAGAAAAGTTGTGAAGATGACTGTACTGTACAATGTAAAAAAAAGATTTGAAGATTAATAAAGCAGCATATTGTACAGTATAAGGTTTTCTATAATGCTCACAATTGTTCTATCAATAAAAATGGCACTGTCACTAAATGTTTGCCTACATGGCAAACAATGCGCAAGCAACTTTTAAAAAAAGAGATATTGGAGGTCCATTCAAATCCCTTCTTTTGTCTTTTTCCGCTTGATGTCTGTTACGGTTGTGCTCGCCACAAACTGGGGCCGGACCACGTGGCTGAGGCTGGGTTATGAAATCACCGACCTTAGACCGCGCAGACTGTTCCGGAGTGCGAAGTTCATAGTCAACCAACAGAGAAAAGAAACCTAGTTTGGGCACTCTAGTACATCAAGTGGGTGAGGTATGGAGGATTTAAAACAACTTTAATAAATCACTAAATAAAATATTGGGGATTAAAACGAGTATTAAATGCTGTGATCCTAAGGTCTGAACCTGTGATAACAAGTTCTGGATCGGTAATGCGGATGGCAGAAACATTCAAAAAGGAGTGTCCTGCAATCAAAAAGGTGAGTAAAATACAAACACCTTGTGAATAACCAGAGGTGTAGAACTCAACTGTTAAGGTTGGTCTCAGTGCACATATCCTTAATATATAATATATGAAAAAAAAAATATATATATATATAGTAACCATACAAAAAGACCCTAGCTTGGTCTGCCGATAGCCAAAAACAGTGATTGAGGCACTGCGACTCCACAGTAGCTAGATAAATGTTACTGGAGTAGGGTCAGTAATTTTATGGTGTAATGATGTGTCAGGGTAATGTAGTTTGACCCAGGTACCTAAAAAGATAATATATCTTAGGTATATTCAAAACTGGTATTGTGGGGGTTAATGTATTCCCCAGGCAAAAATGTTAGGCAAGTAAGGCACTGATATCTACTTAAGCTACACTAATTAACACAACAGGCACAGCTCAGTGTGTGGTATGCCTGTGACCCTCACATCTAAAGTATACCTTTGAACTTAATACAATGTACAAGTATAGCATGCTTCATAGGGGTAACCAGGGTAAACGGCACTGACCCAACACCTGCTCTGTTAGTTAGAGCTGATCAATAAAGGGTCAGTGCTAATGAGGGTAGGTAAAGATAAGATCATAAGTAGAGTGCACCAATGTGCATCTATCTTGTAAGTGTAGACAGATAGAGTAACAACCTACTCTACACTTACAAGATAGATGCACATTAGTGCACTCTACTTATGATCTTATCTTTACCTACCCTAATGACTTATGCCTAAAATGGCCGCTCGGTAAAGGAGAGGGGGCTGAGTGACGGAATTTATCTTCTCCTGGCCGGAGGCCGCTCGGGGTGAGCCGTGGGCCGTGCCGATCTACCTCCTGCCTACCTGCATTCCCTCCGCTTCCCTCCGCCTTCCTGGGCCTCCGCAGTGAAGACTGGGCAGAGCTGCTGCATGGAGTGGAGCCGCCTGGCTCCTTGCGTTCCAGCCTGCGTGTCAGCAAAATCCAAAATGGCCGCTGCAGGGCTGATTTAAAGTCACAGCTCCCCACAGGACAATACATAAATAAATAAATATACAAAAAAGCCTAACCAAGTCAAGGGACTATAGAGACTGTAAAATCACTTGCAAAAACAGGTTTACAAGACACTGCACTCCATACAACAACAAACTGGTTCCCTGAAATCAAGAGAGGCAGACTAGAGGGGCTGAGTGAGAGAGGGAGAGGTGCCCGTGTGTTCCAGCCTACAACTCAGAGGAGTTCCAAAATGGCCGCCGTTGGCCAGAGTTAAAGGCACAGAACACACAAACATATGCAACCACTGAAAAATTGAAAAACAGGGCTCTGAGTTGTTCCCCAATACATTCTCTCCCCATCCCTAATCCTAATAATAAAAAAAAATGTGAATGATCATGGTGCTTCAGGAATGAGGGGGTTTATGTCAATGTAAAAAGAAAAAACGAAACTTACATCACCCAAACAATATCAGCTTCAACTATATGCCAACGACCAATAACAATAAATATGCCACCTACCAAAACACCAAAAAAAAAACCCGCGGGAGGCCGCACTCTTCTTTAAAAAAACAAAGACAGGAACTAAAGATCAAGACGCGTCTATCGCTGGCGAAGACGCAGAATCAGAACCTGACTCTGAAGAAGAGACAGATACGCCGCTTACTCGCAAAGAAATGTTGCGGTTTGTCCAAGACATTAAAAGCTCCTTCTGCTCCGAGATGCAGAGTTTCCGTCATAGCGTCAGAGAGGAAATAGCGTCTATAGGAGACCTTATCGTGTACTTGGAGGAGAAAGTGGACACCACCACCTCTGCCGGAGACCCAAGCCCAAGACATCCATGAATTAAAAACACAAGTTAAAACAATTTTCGAAAAATTGGAAGATACGGAAAACCGATCAAGACGCAATAATCTGCGGATCAGAGGGGTCCCGGAAGAAGTGGACAATGCTCAGCTGGACGCATATCTCATCCAGCTCTTCGGGTCTCTGTTACCAGAAATGATGGAAGACAAACTCCAGATGGACAGAGCACATAGACTGCATAGACCTAAAGGCCTGGACTCAAAAAAACCACGAGATGTGATTACACGTCTCCACTACTTTCGTAGTAAAGAGGAGATATTAAGAGCCGCTAGATCTACTCCAAGGATAGAACAAGACAACGTTCTGCTTCTCATTTTCCCAGATCTGGCTCAAATCACGTTGAACAAACGTAAAATGTTCGCACAGGTCACAAACACACTGAGAAATAATAAAATACGCTACCGTTGGGGTTTTCCGTGCAAGATAATATTTATCTACCAAGAAAAAACATATATATTTCTCTCTCCAGAAGAAGGCAAAGAGAAATTGAGAGCAATGGGTCTCCTTGAACCAGAGGAAATGGAGGCCTCCCAGCGGAATCAGCCCCCACCTAAACAACAGCGCCCAACATGGGTAAAGACCCCAACTGCATGAAGAGAACAGAACCAGCCCGCTTGAAATTTGGAGCTGATCACTCATTGAGTTTCCAGTTAACTCTACCGACTGACGGAATGTTGTTCGGAACATAAGGCATAGCTGAACTTGTCGTTTACTCCAGATATGCTCTTTTTCCTGAACAGGAGTGGAGACACCTGATGTCAATTTGCTAACTTGAACAACTCTCAAAGACCAAGGTGATCTGGTTATCAAGAATCTCCTGAAGATAACTTCTCATACTGTGAAAGGTTATAGTTTTAAAACACAGGCTCCCAAGATGGTTGCTTTGGAAATGTTTTTTTTTTTTTTTTCAGAAAATTGACTATGTTTCTAAATGGACTGAAAGTCTCAAAGCACCTAGACACTGATAGACAGCCTGATCTAAGTTGCATGTTTTGTGCAGTTGGGCCCATGTTGGCCCAATTTGGGGTTTTCGGCCTCGGTCCTCGGGGGCCGTCGGCGGTCCGGCTTATGGGGGTGTCCCTGTTTTGGTGCGGGCGGCTCGGTCAGTGGCTCTGTCTTTGACTGGGTTGCTGGATGGGCCACCTGTGCTGGGGGGTGGCCCGCTTGTGGCTCTTGGGGCCCGGGTTTGGACACCCCGGGCCTACTTCAAAACCATTTCCTGAGTAAAAGTATGTCCTGGTCACAGGTTATCTATGTTATTTACCCCAGATCTGTTCCCCCAATACCTTAAGTATAATTTTTGCAATGTTCTCTTTGTGTCTCTCTTCCCCTATAGACTAAATATAGATTTTGAGATGGCCGAGCACTGGATGCCAGTCTGATCTACTCAATGTGAGAAAATTAAGGAAAGATAAGGTGATGTAAATAGTTACAATGTTTCATTTCCCCCTTGTTTTTCTGTATCCGGATGTGTAAGACTAAACATAGAATCCACCCCATACTCTCCGGGGTGTTGCTTTGCTTTTGATTTCTGAAGGTTTGGCTCCCAAACAAGGGATCACTGCGGCATTAAGGTTTGCCCCGTGATACACTCACATCACGAGACCTGAAATGGTTGGTCCCCCCAAACATAGTTTGGAAACCGGGGTCCTATTTTTACCCCACCCTACCTTGTCCACCCTCTCCCCACACCCAGTTCTACAAGCATTTGTTACTGCAGAAAGTTAATATGTGTATCTCTCAAGATGTATGTTCACAATACAAACTGTTTACAATAGTTAAGATACTGTTTCATCTGTTATATATAAGTCATCACTCTGTTCACCTGTATCATAGACCTTTAAAGCATCACTATGCCGATTAATATAATTTCCCAAAACACCAAGGGCCTCAATACCCCCCGTAAGAGACGAATAGCCCTTTCAGAGGCTAAAAGACTAGCAGGAGATATCATTTTGTTACAAGAAACGCATCTGAAAAAGGAGGATCAATCACTGCTGTACAGTAGCGACTACCCTCTAATCTATCACTATCATCCCATACAAAAAAAATGGGGTGGCTACACTTTTCCACAAAAATCTAAACTTCAAAGTTGATAAAATTAAAAATGATCCTGCTGGGAGAATTTTAATTGTTACAGGATTACTAGACTCTACCCATCTAACAATAGCTAACATATATGCCCCTAACGAAAATCAAGAATCCTTTTTCCGGGAGCTCACAAATTTAATAAACTTTGTCCAGAAAGGTTTTCTAATTCTTGCAGGGGATTTCAACGCAATCATGGACCCAAATTTAGATACATTTCCCAGTTTTCCATTACCACAAAAGATAGTTCCCTCAACTTGTGGTCTCGTATCCATGGCCAAAGATCTGATGGTAGTAGACTCCTGGTGACTAATGAACAATAAGGAAAAAGATTTTTCCTTCTTCTCTCATATTTTATTTTAATTGACCAACAAGTTAGCGATAACATTTCCTCAGCAACAATTGCCCCCTCTGCTTGGTCAGACCACTCTACAATTATTACTAAACTGGGTGGCCTCACAACCAAAAACAAAACAAGGTTGTGGTCTTTAAATGAATCATTATTGTCGAACTCACAAAATCTCCAACAATTGGAAGAGGAACTGGTCCAATATTTTGATATAAGTAACTCCCCGGACGTTTCCCCTTTTATTCTTTGGGAGGCCCACAAATCTGTGCTTAGAGGTAAACTGATTGCTCTGGCTTCTCGGAAAAAGAAGGAAAAAGCGGAACACATTGTGACATTAACACAAAAGCTATCAGAACTAGAAAGTATCCATAAAGCAAATCCCTCCCGAAAAAACTATAGACAAATAATCTCAGTTAGAGGGCAATTAAATCTCTTGTTAGTGACAAACGCAGAGAGAGCTATACGATGGACCCAACAGAAATACTATGAAAAAAGTAATAAGGCAGATAAAATGCTGGCACGTAAGATAAAACAAAAGCAGGTTAAAGCTAAGATCCATAATATTTATACTAAAAATGGAAAGATTTCTCATAGCCCCAAAGTTATAAGTGACGCCTTTAAGGAATATTATGCATCTCTTTACAATCTGCCTGGCCCAGTGGGAGAATCAGCTAAAAAGAAAAAAGCGAAAAAAATTCAAAACTTTCTAACTCAATGCCGGCTCCGACGCTGGAACCAGAAGACATAATAAATCTTGAAAAAAATATAGAACCCCCTGAAATCCTGGAGGCTATCAAATCTTTGGAAAATGGGAAGGCCCCTGGTCCGGATGGATTTTCAAACCTTTACTACAAAAAATTCTCCACAATACTCCTCCCACACTTAACCAAAGTATTTAATGAGATGCTTTTAGGCCTCCACCCACCCAGAGATATCCTACGAAACCATAGTCGTAATCCCAAAAGATGGAAAAGATCCCATGATGTGCTCTAGCTACAGACCTGTATCTCTGTTAAATACAGATCTAAAATTATACGCAAAAATCTTGGCCACTAGATTAAACAATATTCTTCCACGATTGAACCATCCGGACCAGGTTGGCTTTGTTCTGGGCAGGCAAGCCCTTGACAACACAAGGAGGATGGTGAACTTAATACATGTAGCAAAACAAACCACACGCTCATCATTACTACTTTCACTAGACGCTGAATAAGCTTTTGATCGGCTAGATTGGCAGTTTATGAACACCACACTCTCACAAATGGGATTTACTCCCAAAATCTTAAACAGCATAAACACGCTATACTCGGTTCCGACAGCCATAGTAAAAACGAATAACTCCTTGTCTGACTCTTTCCCAATATCGAACGGAACCAGACAGCGGTGCCCACTATCCCCCTTGTTTGCTTTGGCAATAGAACCATTAGCCTGCCAGATAAGAATGAACCCCAATATCACGGGTATCAATGTTGGACAGAAGGAATTTAAGATAGCTCTCTATGCGGATGACATACTACTGACGCTCTCGAATCCCCTTATCTCACTCCCCAACCTTTCCCAAGCTCTATCTGAGTTCGGCTTCCTTTCAGGATACAAAATTAACCACTCTAAATCTATGGCTCTTGTCTTAAACCTTCCCAAGGATATGTTAAATTACTTCAACTTAATTTTGACTTCAAGTGGAATCAGACCTACATTAAATATTTAGGGGTTCAAATAACAAGATTACTCATCCCTATACAAAATAAACTTTAAACCTTTATTCGACCAAGTTGCAAAGGACTTGTCCACCTGGAATCCATACATTATCTCTTGGTTCGGAAGGATCGCCACTATTAAAATGAACATCTTACCTAGAATACTGTACCTCTTCCAAACTCTCCCAGTAAAGATTTGTCAGAAGGACCTAAATAACATTCAAAATAAAATTCTGAAATTTGTATGGCAAAATAGACGCCCTAGAGTCCGCAAAGATATCCTTTATAAATCTAAGTTAGAAGGAGGCTTAGCCCTTCCAAACCTACAAAAGTACTATAGAGTGGCACAACTAGGGCAACTAGTTAGTTGGCAGTCAAACCCAACCGAAAACAGATGGGTCGGACTAGAAAGAAGAAGGGTAGAGATGTGTAGCACTGCCGCAATTTCCAGCTCCCAGTGAAACCGGAAAAATGATGAGGTAAGCTTTCAATTGAAAAACAGGTCAGGTTTTATTGCAGGGTGGTGCAGCAAGGGGACAACGGAACAACACTAACGCACCTACGCGTTTCGTGCACTAAGCACTTTATCAAGGTCGGACTAGAAGAATTGATCTGCTCCCCATTCGAAATTAAGACTCTCCTCTGGCTTCATAGAAAATCCAGTACAGCTGCGGTTTACACAAACCCGGTGCTATCTTTCGCATGTAATCTTTGGGACTCCCTTAAAGTTAGGTTCCAACTTACGGGTACCCCATCCCTCATGCAACCCCTGTTTTCAGATCCCTCCCTCCCTTTTTACACTAATAACCAACAATCTAACCTTTGAGTCCAAAAAGGACTCATAAGAGTTAATGATATTCTCATCAAAGGTAAAGTTCCTCCATTCACCTCGTTACAAACAAATTTTTTTTTTCAGATTTCTCCAAGTTAGGCACTATATCCAATCAATTTACAAGCCAAACCAACCACATGTGTTAACGCTATATGAAGACTGGTGTGTACGTCAACCTCTTATGAAGGGCATTACTTCCAGGCTATACCATAGTTTGACTCCCGTCAAAAATAGCCAAACTCCTGATAAATATATGGTGTCCTGGGAGTTAAATACCAATTTGGACCTTGATGTTTGGAAAGATGTTTGGGAAGCCGCCTCCAAAAATTCTTCCTGTGTGGTGATTAAGGAGAATATTTACAAGCTAATATATAGATGGTATATGACTCCTACCAGGTTGAACTCTTTTCTCCCAGGTGCCTCTCCTTTATGTTGACGTGGTTGTGGCGAAATGGGGAATATACTGCACATATTCTGGTCGTGTCCAAAAATTCAGCAAACATGGAGGGATGTGTTTGCTTTAATACACAGGGTTTTGGGCATCACTGTCCCCCAGGACCCAATATATATAGTATTGGGAAAGACAATGGCCAATTGTAACAAAAAATAAGTTAAAGTTATCTCCCAAATTCTAAATGCTACTAGATGCACCATCGCCAAAAACTGGAAACAACCGACTCCCCTATCCTTAAACCAAATCAATAACAAAATCTGGCACATAGTCTACATGGAAAAACTCACTGCCTACCTAACAGGTTCCACTTCACAATTCTCAGAGACATGGGCTCCTTGGTTTAGACATGCAGGTATATCCCCATATTTAGACTAGATTATTCGGAACAGAGTGATTTATGATTTATGTTGTATTTAAACTGTTATTTAATGTTACACGATTTCAAATGCTGTCCCCTTGCCCCCTTCCCATACTCTCCTCCCCTCCTAATGTGTAATCAGACTATTTGCAATATTGTACCGTTGTATTGATCCCCTCCTTTTTTTTTTCTTTTTGTACCCCTCTTACTTTTGAAAAATGGTTAATAAAAAAATAAGTAATAAAAAAAAACAAAAAAAAAACGACCTTTCTTGTTTTGAAATTGCCATGATCAAACATACTGTGAAATTCTGGCATGACACCCCAATACCCACAAATCTCTCTGGCAGGAGGGGCAATGCGAAAAAAACACTGATTGTTACTTAAGGTTTTTCTTATCGCACGCTTCCACTCATGAACGTCTGGTGAAAACTTGTAAATATCGTAGTTCGAAATTAAATATTCATATATTTCAGATACAGTAGCTATTTTATCTGCTGCAGCATTTATTGCCGAATACAGTATATAAAAAATGCATAACTACAGTCAGGTTTTTTATACAGTATGTGCTAGTATAAACAAACCCTAATACGCAAAATATACAGCACTCTAGCATACATAAGGAACCCTAGCCAGGTCTGCCAAAAAACAGTGAGGTAGTGTGAATGAATGGGATCCTGGCTAATAATATAGCTAATACAGAGCTAAGAATACTGTAAGTAGATGATAGAATATAGGGTTTGTATATAATCAGCTCAATACCCATGGTTATGAATATAACCCTATGAGAAGTGATTATGAGTCTAGGGAACAAAGCAATAAGTCCCTAGACACAATGTGGGTATAACATACTAGGCTCACATACATAGTAACAACGGTAGGGCTGACTCAGATCAGGTAGATATAAAGTCTGTTCAGCGTCTCTCAGGATTGACTGAGAGACGCTGAACAGACTTTATATCTACCTGATCTGAGTCAGCCCTACCGTTGTTACTATGTATGGGAGCCTAGCCAGGATCCCATTCATTCAGCCAGTCACACTACCTCACTGTTTTTGGCAGACCTGGCTAGGGTTCCTTATGTATGCTAGAGTGCTGTATATTTTGCGTATTAGGGTTTGTTTATACTAGCACATACTGTTACAGCAGCGACAATTAGGGTGCTTTGGTTCATCTGGACAGTGACTCACCATACTCACTCGTCCAAACTGCAACATACATTTATAGAGGATATTTGCAGTCAGCAATCATTGATCCAGAACACCACATTCAGTGTTCATATGAAGGATCTAAACGTTTAATTCTTATTTTATCACCCATTATTTTAAAATTATTGGAATAAAGTATATGTTTTAAAGTGTTCACCATATCACCATGTGTTTAGAGTGCCCTTACTACTGTAGGTTCTTTTTCTTTGGTCTGTTGTTATATGCACTTACCTAGGGAGCACCGACACATTTACATTTAGACCGTTGCGGGGGTTTCCTCTTTTGTAATCTAGGTTTTTTATACGCCTGTGGTGTAGCCATGATGTCCATTCAGCTCAGCTATTGTGCGGGGAAAGAAAAAGGCACACATTTAAAGTTTTTTATTAAGAACGCCTAATTTGATAACGTCTTCGAAAAATCAAGGTCAATTCACAATGGGCCACTGTAAGTATGTACCAGTATAGACGTGGGTGCTATCTGTTTTAAACACCTGCACCCTTACATTGTAGCAAAAGACTGTACACTGTACAGTAGCACTGTACCATGCACATTACAATTCAATACAATTTCTTAAATGCATCAATTTCTGCCACCTAGCGGATATGCAAAGAATAGCAACCAAATTATAATTCATTAACCTCTGCCACATGGCAGATATGCGAAGAATTGCATCCAAAGAAACAATAAACGATTAAATTAAACAGATCAACCGCGTGTGGCTGCCCAGTGCCGGATTTCATGAACGCGGCATGAATAGTGGTCAAAACGCGGAAATACCGAATGGAATATAGCGGTCAACACGAAAACTGATTTGAGATCCGTTCGAATAACGGCCGTCCCATCAGTACTTGATTTGTGGTGTGAGATTTAAGGCTGGTCAGTATTAAATGAAAAGGTTAACACCATTTACAGGGGAAGAGATGGCAGGGACGCATGGGTGAGATCAGGTGTGTATGTCTGACTTTAGGCTATGGGGAGATCCCCAGCAGAGGGAAGGAGTATATAGAGGGTGTGAATAGAGGATTTGTGTGGGTATTTTTTATTGAGGGGTATAGAAGTTGTTGGGAGAGTCATGACCCGGTATTCAGAGCGGTACGGCATGTGAGGCTTTAGAATAAAGGCTGGCGCAGCTGTATATCACTCTTAGCTTGTTGATTCAGTGCACATAGAAACTGGCTTAGGTTCCATGAAAATGTGGGCTGTGAAACCCTGTCTACTATGCCCACAGTTGTCTGAAAGAATGCAGAAGCAAGAAAATATCATGAGTTTAGCATTTTAACAAGGCAAGGGACTGCATGACCTATGCTTGTCAGGGGCTATAAATCATCTCTTAATTCAGCATACAAATGTCAGATTGCTGCTGAGCTCAACATATATCTCCTAATAATCTCTTGCTCAGTCAGGCCCTCCAACATGGTTCTCCCTCTCTCTTCTCTCTCTTCTCAGAATCGCCATACATCTGCACCACCTCAAGTCCAGCTGATACCATCCAAAAACAAAAACAAAGACATCCATGTTCAAAATGAAAAAAGTGTGGGGGGCGCATGCGCGAGGTCTAGGTGCATGGATGCTTAGAGTGTGAGCTCTGCACCCCTCGGCAACTAAAAAAAACACAAACAATATAAAAAATCATAAAAGCCTCTAATAAAACCAACAAAACGGACAAGGAATAATCCAGGATGCCAACAACACCGAAATCAGGCCGTCAGGCCATGGTACTTACTAAATATTTTAATAAATCGGACTCAGCGCGCAAAGATGGAGCGGGAACCCTGACGCCGTCCGCAGAGTCAGATTCAGAGGATGAACAGATATCGGAGGAACGCATTGACCCAGGAGATAACTCGGAAGGTGATGAGGGAATTTTGTAATGAAATGAAAGCCTATATGCACAAGGAGCTAGAGGACCTGAGGCGCGACATCAATAGTATTGGTGCCAGAACGGACGAGTTAGAGACAAAACTGGACTCTACGATTAAAGCGGTCCGCAAACAAAATAAAACCTCAGCCAATCTACAGGCTCAAATAAATGAACTATCATGCAAACAAGAAGATGCGGAAAACCGGGACCGCCACAATAATATCAGGGTGCGTGGCGTCCCTAAAGAGTTTGCAGACCCTGAGGACTTCATTACAAAATGGCTAACAAGCCTCTTCCCCGATAAACCTGAATCGGATCTGCATCTGGACAGATGCCATAGAACCCTCCGGTCAAAGACGCAGCCTAACGACCCCCCAAGAGACATTATTGTTCGTCTCCATTATTTTAAAATAAAAGAGGCAGTTTGCCAAATTTCCAGGGCGTCGGGTACAGTGCAGTTTGAGGGGGTTAAACTCCTGATATTCCAGGACCTGGCGCCTACAACTCTCGCCAAGCGGAGGTCCCTCCTGTCCATAACCAGGCTGCTCTGAGACAAAGCCCACACTCTACGTTCTCTAGAAGAAAAGGGCCAATTTCTGAAAAAATTGGGCCTACGGGGAGATTCCACTGACCTGGAGGGTGCTGGAGCGTCTTCCCCTGAGCCGGGCTGGAGCAGAGTGACGAATTCGGCGCGAACATCCCAAGAAAAGACCCTTAATTGATACCAATTATGGATCAATTAAGCCTTAAAAGGGCGATACCAGCAGACTGTTCATTTGTCCGCAAATTGCCTGAGTAAAGTTGGACAATTCAAACCTGCATCTTGACATGGCGGCCATCTTGGTACACCCGGCCACAACACTGGATACCGAGTAAAGGAGGGAGGACCCACCAGCAGATAAGTGTCAAACGGATCACACCGAGGGTGCAGCGCGCCCTGACTCCCCCCCCCCCTCTCCGTGGTCAGAGTGACTGTTGTGGTGATAGGAAATGGAGCAGCCCCATGATGACAGCTCCCAACCCCAGACACCGGAATCACCCCCTTGTGCCCAGGACTATATACTACCTCCCTCTGCCGGATCCGACGGCTGGATGCTGTATACTATATGCGTGTGTGCAATATAAAAGAGTGATTGGGGAATGATTGGTTGTTGCAATGCTAAATGTGGTTACAAGTATTTAACTATATACTCGCAGAGGAGATATTTCATTAGGGTCTTGGTAGCATAAAGGTGTTGGGGTGGGCTTAGAGGCTTCCCTACCAGCTAGGGATCTAAATTTGAACACACACAGAGATCCACAGGGGGGGGCAGATAGCAGAGTGGCATTAGCGGGATATTAGATGTGAGTCTGAGGTGAATGGGAAGTGAAAGGGAGTATAGATATATCTATGATAACTATAACGTGCGCTCTGGCTCTGACTCCTACTTGGGGATACCACGAGATTACGCAGCAACAACACAACCACACCTTAGCGCACCCACGAAGGGAACTAGGGATAGGTGTAGGACCGCTTCAACCTAGCTACCCAGCACGACTGCATAACAGAATATAGCCCGGCAGAGGGACGGGCAGGGAAGCACCAACATAGAGGCACATCCTAGGGGATATGGTTAGCCATAGAGGGGCTAAGCATGTAGATGATCGGAAGAAGTTGTGAGCTTTAGAGTGGTGCATGGGAATAGGACAATCGAGACTTTAATAAATACCTTAAAGCTACCCACGAAAAGCAGGGGTCATTGCAGGTTAGGACAGTCTGCCACAGGGCATATACCAAGGTCACCACATATCTTCTTGGAGTCATACAAATTGAGTTCAATTAATTTCTTAGTTAATATTAATAGATGTTTAGGAGTGTTATATAGCATTCTAGTTCAAGCAGAGTCGAGGGGGAGAGTATCCCATCCCCGGCCCTCGCCATGTTGCCAAAAGGGTACACCCTGCGTAGACACAGGGCATTCATTCAAGTTCTTTGGAAGGGAAAGGACCAAACCAGATCGGTTAATCATGCACTAGGTATTGGTGTATGGGTCACAAGCTTTCCTCCAAAGGCAAGAGATCCCAGGGAGTCTCTGACCCCAAAAGGATCTTCGAAGTTATTTTACTGTATGTCTTATTCCGTGTTTTTTCTCCCTCCCCCTCCCCCTCCCAGTTGGCCACAGGACTCGCGATGCGCTGAAGGATCCCTCAGAGGGTCACCGATGTCTCGGACAGCGGAAGAGCAGGTAAAGCACAAACACATACACTATACACTAAACTCTATGGTTAGGACAGACCGGTTAGATAATCTATAATGGGGCTGATAATCATATCTCATAATGTAAAAGGCTTAAACAGCCCGGGTTAGCGTCAAGTAGCATTCGCTGACTACCAGCGAAAACAAACTGATATCATACTACTCCAGGAGACGCATTTCAGCACAAATAGCTCCCCAAAATATTTAGACAAACGGTTCCAACAATTCTACCTCTCATCCTCCACAAAGAAAACAAAGGGAGTAGCGATTATATTCCATAATAAATGTCCATTTAAGGCAGAAAAGACAATCAAAGACAAAGACGGAAGATATATAATCTTAATAGGCACCATAAATGGACAAACACTAACATTAGCATCTATCTACGCCCCGGGCTATCTGGAACCTAACTTTTTTACATTCGTTTTTAACAAGCTGAGTTTCACAGGGCCCAATAATAATAGCGGGGGACTTTAACACAACCCTCAACCCTAAAACGGACAGATCAGGCCCTCAGCTTTGATATACCAAAAACACCTCCCACCCGTTACGTCAGGGCCTGAAAGAGAACAGTCTCCTAGACATCTGGAGGGAGCAACATCCCCATGAGAGAGACTACACCTTTTTCTCGCATCCTCACTCCTCTTATAGCAGAATCGACTACTTCTTTGTCTCTAGCAGACTGGTCCCGAAGATCTCCCATTCTGGGATCCATGATATTTCATGGTCAGATCATGCGCCTATAGAGCTAAGGTGCACCCAGCTAATTCTAGACAGACCTAGAGCAAATTGGAAGCTTAATGAATCCCTCTTGAAAAACCCTGAAACCGCCCAGTTAGTAGCCGAAGAAATAGATCAATACTTTAAACTAAACAAAGGATCAGTGAACTCCTATCTATCGCTCTGGGAGGCTCACAAAGCAACGTTAAGGGGCGTACTAATTAGTATTGCTTCAAGAAGAAAAAAAGAACGAGAGGCTAAAATAGGGTTACTACAATCCAAATTAAAAGCCCTTGCGGACAATCATAAGCAGTCCATTAACCCCAGCCTACTCAAACCAATAAAAGACGCCAAAATAGAACTAAACTTACTATTAACTTCCCAGGCTGATATTTCCCTGAATTGGTCAAAGAGGAAATTTTTCGATAAGGCAAACAAGCCAGATACTATTCTCGCCAACAAATTGAGACACAGACACCCTAATTATAGTATACAAGCCATTAGAAGGTCCTCGGGCTTCATATCCGGAAATCCGACTGTAATTGTGGAAGAATTTAAATCATTCTACGAGAAATTATATAATGGGGATAAAATAGTGCATAACCAGAATACAGAACGAGCTTGTGAGTCCTTTCTTACAAGCTCAAAGCTGCCAAGGCTGACAGAGGAGGAGAGAGAGCGACTGAGTTGTAATTTTACCATGGAAGAGCTAGCCTTAGTAGTTGAAAATCTAAAGACCTCGAAGGCCCCGGGACCGGACGGCTTCTCGGGTCTGTATTATTAAAAATATAGTAAATCCATGGCCCCATGTTCAACATGTTCAATGCGGTGTTGGCAGGAGAACCCTTCCTGGAAAACATGCTCCAAGCGTCAATCTCCATAATTCATAAACCTGGAAAAGACCCACTAGATTGTAAAAGCTACAGGCCCATCTCGCTTATTAATACGGATATAAAAATCTACGCTAAATTGATTGCCAATAGATTAAGTCAAATCCTACCTAGATTGATACACCCAGATCAAGTCGGCTTCATTAAAGATAGACAAGCGGGAGACAACGTCCGACGATTCATTGATCTGCTAGAAATAGCCAAGTCACAAAAAGTACAAATTATGTTGTTAAGTCTAGATGCAGAAAAAGCCTTTGATAGGATCGACTGGGCATACCTAAAAGCTACGCTTGGAGCATTTGGTTTCGAGAATAAATTAATATCAGCTATTATTGCTCTATATGCTGGTCCGACAGCTAAAGTTATACACCAAGGTTTTACATCGGACCTATTTAAGATTAAGAGTGGTACGAGACAGGGCTGTCCCCTCTCGCCTCTACTCTTCGCCATGTGTATGGAGCCTCTAGCGGCACAAGTTAGAGATAACCCGGATATTTCCGGACTTAAAATAGATGATCAAGCGCACAAAATAGCCCTATAGGCAGACGATGTTCTAATGGTCTTGTCAAAACCACTCACCTCTCTCCCTAATCTTTTCAGCTTGTTGGATAGTTCAACAAAATTTCAGGGTTCAAAATTAACCAATCAAAATCAGAGGCCTTGAACGTCACTATTCCAAAACCAGTCGAAAAACTAATTTCCCTAAATGTTAACTTCCGTTGGCAGCATACAGCGATCAAATACCTAGGGGTATTTATCACTAGCAATTTTAAATCAATTTATAAAGCAAATTATCCCAAGTTAAACAAAGCACTGAAGGAGGATATAAGGCGGTGGGCGAAATTCAATATCTCCTGGATAGGCAAAATATATAGTGTAAAAATGAATCTTCTCCCGCGCATCTTATATTTGTTCCAAATGCTCCCAGTGCCATTGAATCTGAAAGAAATTAGTGCGTTACAAGCCTCCATCTTCACATTTATTTGGGGGGGCAAAAAGGCTAGGATTAAAAATCAGACCCTACTGAAACAACCGACGGAAGGGGGCTTGGCAGTACCTTGCTTGATATCATACTATCGTGCGGCCCAATTATGCCAACTTTCCCAATGGCAGATACACCCAGAGTTGAAGAGATGGGTTGCGTTGGAGAGCAAGGCTTGCTCCCCATTGGAGCTAAGCAATTTATTGTGGACCCCAAAAATAGCAAGAAAAAATGCTATACACCCGCCGCTATCCTCAATGACCAATTCATTAGCAATCTGGAATGCTACCAAATTTAGATGTGGACTTACATCCAAAAATACCCTGATGACACCTCTATGGGGAAACCCTCACTTTGCTCCAGGTATGCATAGTGCAAACTTTCAAATCTGGAAACATAATAATATAGCGATATTAAAAGATCTGGAGGATGGCAACAAAATCATAACATTTGAACAAATTAGAGAGGATAAAAATATCCCACATACAGAATTTTATAGATACATCCAGATCAGAGCCTTCTAAAATAACTCTAACCCACACCCCCCATTGACAACATTCGAAAAGCTCTGTCTGAGAGAGACAAATACAAAGGGACTTACATTGCAGATGTATAGAGAAGTGGTTAGTTCTAGCGTCAAAGTCACCCACAAGTTAGGGTATATGCTAAAGTGGGAAGGGGATCTGGGGGAATGGACTCAAATAGCAACTGCAGTGGCCAAGAGCTCGATTTGTACAACATTAAAGGAGAACGCATATAAAGTCCTAATGAGGTGGTATCTAACCCCGCTTAGACTATCTAAATTTGTAAATGGAAGCTCCCCATTGTGCCCTAGGCAATGTGGAGAATACGCCGATCTGTTACATATGCTGTGGTCTTGCCCCCGGTTGGTTCCGTTATGGAATAAGATCAACTATTGGCTACAGAGGATTTCGGGCCTCGAAATTCCATTCGATCCCGGTCTTTTCTTACTTGGCAGAGCCCGACAGGGTATCGCAAAAATAGATCTCAAACTAATAGCTCATTTTGCTACAGCTGTGAGGTGTGAGATCGCAGCATTATGGAAACAAAGTGAAATTCCTGCTATCCCCAAGATTCGGAACAGAATTTGGTACGTATGCCAGATGGAAAAATTAACGAGTTTAGTTAATTTCATAAACGTCTGGTTGCCTTGGCTGGCCCAGACAGACATCCCAGGGGTTGAGAGAGCCACAATATTGCTTTAATAATCGGTAAATGCGTTCTCCTGTGATGCGGTAGTTCACTCGTCATTAAAGGGATACCAGATGATGACTAGCGGCAAAAGAGATAAATTACTATTGTTCACCACCAAAAATAGCAAATGGACATCGGATCCTTGGGAGTTGAACGGTGTCGTGGCCTCCCATCCCCCCTCACCCCCTCCCCGCCCTCCCCCCTCCCCTTTTTCCTTAATTATGTATTATGTTTTATTTATTATTTATGTCTATGTTTATGTTATCTTGTTAAGTAATGAGCAATGTTTGTGTACAGCCAAGATGCACATGAGATATTGATATCGCATGATGCAGTACTGGTTATAAGATGTATTAATGCTGTATTTTCAAAAATAATAAAAACTACAAGTTATAAAAAAAATGAAAAAAGTGTTTAGTTAGGGTGCTTTAAGTAGCCATCTAATTAAGCCACAGGACTTTAAAGGAGCAATCCAACCAATAACCTACAGTTGTGTTTTTTTTTAAATTATAAATAAATCAGTTCTATATTGTTAGATAATACTTACTACCGTTTTTTATTTTATCATACACTTCTTGATGCCATGTACTGAGCATTCTTTGATTTCTATAGCAGGTTTTAGCCATCTCCCTAGCATTGTATGATCTTTGTAACACTTTCTTGTTTGTGAAAATTTGTTGACAATATTCCCAACAGTTTGAGCTGTAAACTGTAACAACAGAAAATGTTACCTTAGTAATATAAGAATACATTGTAATTGCTGAGTTACACTGACCTGAGTTATTGTTTTGAAACTGACAGGAAGCCATTTAGTCAAACCTGGGAAAAAGGATTTTGCTAATCGATCACGGGACAACCAATTAATCGACAGCTTATGCAATTAGTTTTCAATAAAGGTAATGAAATGCTGCATAATTTAATACAAAAAAAAGTGTATTTTTATTTCGTTTTTAAGCTGCTTGGATTGCATCTTTAAATGAGTTCAGCTGGGAGTTAACAAAACAAGAGGTGAAATAATTTGAAACCGATTGGATTGTCAGAGCAAGGGTGACAACGCATCTAAAAAATCTGTTTACACGCGATTTGGACATGATGACTTACAGAATTGCAAATTTAACAACATGCTAACAAAGTGCACTTAAGATTCGTTAAATCACATTTTAAAGCTACTAGAATAAAGGATTTGGAATGAATAAACTAAACAGGTTAATTAAAATCAGTAAAAGGTGATGCACAGCAGCTTTTTAAATGCAGATGGGGAGGAAATATGAGAGTAACTTTATTTTTTCTTATTCTAACTCAAATTAATTTTAACAGCAGCCCACTGACAATATATGTGCTTTGGCTGTTGAAATCTAAAGAAAAATAACGCAAAATAATTTATACATTTCTACAGGTTCACATCAGTTGCAACTGTTTTAGTCATTGCAGAAAATACATTTACTTTTCACATTCATTTAATGAATCCCTGGGTTATTCTTTCTGTGATATCTTCTCATTCACATCAAATATTTCCAATAATTACAGTGTCAAAAGAGTTACAAGGAAATCTCCCAACTATAAAACTGCATTCAACAGTCAATCCTTCTTTCTGGGTGGATTAAAGTAACCATTTCTTTTTGCATTATATGCTGACTTGCTGTTCCAGTGAAAATGCACTGTTTCTAGATCAAATTCTGCTATAGATGTTGTCAGACTGTAGTGAAGTACTTTGAAATCCAATTGCATTTGGTGACAAGAATTGGATTGTAATTAGATTGCAATCATTGTAAATCAAAAACATGGCCCATCTCTTCTTTGAAGCCCTCCATCAAGTCTGATACAGCACAGAACAGTATTTTTGTTTTCAGTCTTAGTTCTTAGAAATAATCCAACACTGTTCTCTAAAACAGCTCCTGTTATCAATTTGTATAGTCTCAAGGTGGTATATTGTTGGAAGCCTTGAAAGAAAATATTACAGAATTATCGTTTTCTATTCTGGAAGCAAGAAATGGGTAGCACAATGCACTGAGTAATATATTGATCGGAAAGGAAACAAGGTAGATTGCATCAATCTTTTATGGATGGTGAAATTAAGAGTTTATTACCAAACTAGGAGTGGAAGATCCAATTACTAACTGCCAGGATTTCTGGTTCCACAATTTAAGAACAAAAGTAAAGCACCACATGAGCCTGCACCAGCAATATAATTTAACCCATTAAGTAACCTTATAGGCAACACAAAACGGTCGTCCCCAAATTTATCTGCAAGTCCAGGGGAAAAATATTGGCATAAACCTCTGACAGACCTGGCAGATTGATCTTGAGGTCATCATGACTCCCTGCTATTCAACTTAATTTAAAAATGAATGCCATAATGGCTTTGTTCACCATCCAACATGACCTCTGCACTGCACTCACATTTCATGTCCCATGGCTGACCACCTTAGGGGTCATTTCAAAGCAAACCAAAATAGGATCCTTCAAATACAGAAGTAATGAGCAAACCCTGCACATCACCCATATCAGTTTCATTGACTGCACATGATGAAGGTCATTACCTTCCACATGTTACAGTGCATTAATATGTCAGGACAACCACTAGAGCTTTTGCTTCTTGACATTTCAGGTAAGAACTGTGACCACTATAGCCCGTTTTTAGCCATCAAAAACATCTTAACATAAACTGCCCACCACACAATCATCAATAGCATACTGTATGGTATTTGTGCAACTTTCTTCGCTGCCAATGGATGTTAAAATCTTCCCTGATCCAGGTGTCAATATGAGTGTCATATGAAAAATAACAAATATACAATAGAGTACTGTATGGCAACTATATTCAGTAACTGATGTAATAAACTGAACCAGAGCAAGTATACCCATCCAATGTTTCTGAAGCTCGTCTGCCCCCTTGCTTTTTTACCTTGTAACACCTGTTTCCCCCCGCCCCATTTCCCCCAGCTACATGGGTGTACTCTGGTATTGTTAGCTCACCTGCGGTCTTACAGGAGATCAGAGGGCTCCGCAGATGGTGTATGGGAGCGACAACAAGACAGGCTTTTCCTCCTTAAGGTGCAGTGCCTCAATTCCATGGGGATCCTGGCAGAGGCAGGATGGGTCCCCACTGGCACATACTCCCTCACGGACAGACTCAGAGACTTGTGATGGTATAACGGGTCTTTATTCCTTCTCCTTCTTCCCTGGAGCAGGTCCCAGGAGCTTGAGGATCCATGAGTCATTCTGCAGCTCCTTCACCCGCTGATGGGGCAAAGGGAATCACTCCCACTCCACTGAGGGAATGAAGACACACACCAACAACCATACACAATTTGGTAGACTGCCAGCTTTTATACCCAGGGGGACGTGCTTGTAACCCTGCCCCATAAGAGGGCAGGTCCAGGTACTGACAAGCATCACACCATCTGCATGTGACCCAGTCAGTACCCTCCCCCGGTATGACCCTCCAAAGTGCTGGTTAGGTCTACCCCTAGATATAGCAACATTGTACCCACCCAGGCTGCAACTGCAGGCTAGGCCTTGTGCAGAAGGTTAACCCCAACACTGCCTGTTCCTATCAGGACATATAGTGTTGAGGCCAGTGGAAAGGCTATAGCCAGGGGAATTAGGTTACATCCTCCCTCTGTGAAAAATCTCATGACCCCACATGATGAGCATCATTTATGTCCCACCAAGAAATTGTGCTGGCCCTCAGAATTACAAGACCACATACTGTAGAAATAACAATGCAATACAATATATTAACAATTTTGGCATAACTGTTCCTCCTGTCCAGGAGAAACTTTCGCCCGGTTGCAGTACAGTTCCTGCTCTATGTTACCTTCTGCCTCATTACGCAGTACCTCTCCTGCTGTAATCAATAGTAATGATCAGGGTCTGGCTTCCAGACAAGCTTGCCATCCTTATCAGGCACTGTTACTGAGTAGCACCTCTTCTTGACGTACCCACTGACGTACTTTACTCGATCTAGATAAATGTTACGTCCCACCTGCCAGACCTTAACCAAATACTCAGCACGACCTTCCCTAAATATAGCTGTAGTGTTATATTTAGGAGACATTTATATCACTGCCACCCTTACCCACTCATAATTATGAGCATCTGCGGTTCTCATGAGTGCATCAGGGAAATAAGGGTAGTCATACCCATGGAAGCGCCTAAACTGCTGGACTAGTACTCTCTCTGCGTGGCTACTTTTCAGGAGATTCTGCCCACACATTCTGCCTGGCAACACCCAGAATAGTGGTCCTTCCCAGGGAGACAGGGAAAAACCCGGGCGCTCCCTAGGAAATTTAAAACAGGGGAAATATAACAATGAATTTTACAACCTTATATGCAAAGGTCCCCTCAGGTTCGTCTTCTCGTCCTATGGCTTTGACCCCAATAGAATCCTATCCAGGATCCTTATTTGTACAGGGATATAGAGAAAAAAGGGGGAGCACAGGTTGAGGAAATTGAGGTGTGTATGGTATCTAATGGATACTGGTGGGTGTGATCGAAATATATACAAAATCACTTACACGGCCTTGTGTAAATGCTCTCACAGCAAGTTTTCGTTGCGGTTTTCTTGTCTTTTTATTTCCTGGGATGGTTTCTTTCTTCTTTTCAGGTCTTCTTCCTGGTTTTCTCCGGCAGTCCTCAGCTTGCAGTGAGGATATCCCCCTCAGAGTGAACAGATTTGAAAACAATTGTTAGAGGGGAAATACAGACGTTATTATAGGATATCCAATAGTTTAAACCTAAAAAAATAAAAAAGCAGCAAAAGCTGCAAACACTCACACGGGCAAGTGTGAGTGCAGTCCTAGGGGAAGGTGTCTTTTATCTGATGGGGTCTTCATACACAGTGACCTGCAAGGGTAATGGGGGTTTGGTTTGCAATAAAAACGAATAAAAATGAACTGATACTCACACGGCCTTGTGTGAGCAAATTCACATAGAGGTGTCTTTAAGTTCTTTTAAGGTGTAGTGGTGCTAGCTTCCAAGTAGGGAAATATAAGCAGATAGCCCCTCCACGGTGTCAGTGCAAATTAGGACAATGTCTCGCTTCTGGTAGACTACAAATGATTTTATTATTGCTTAAAATACTAAAAAAAATGCAAACATAAAAATACAATAAAAAATGCAGAAAAAAAGAACAGCCCGTCTGTAGGGTGTAACTCGTGGATCTCGTGGCACGCAGCTAACTTGCTCCGCGTCCGGGTATAGTGCTGCTTCCTCTCTGATCCACTCCTTGACGGTGGCTGTGTTGGTTCAAAATTGCTTAGTGTTGAGAGCAACGCGTTTCGACCCTTTCTGGTCTTCCTCAGGCTCCGTAGTTTAGGGTTAAGGTTCGTAGGATGTATTTATGTGAATGTTAGCCAATCCCCGTTCCACTTAAGCTCATGTCTGATATGCAATGAGAGCTAATGAGTGCTGTATGCTGCACTCCGTTATCGATTATAATCTGACACAATGATTAAGTAAAATAAATAATTAAATACATTGTCTAAAAACACGAACATTAATACATATAGACGTGGTTTGAATTAACAAATATAGCTTATTGCTGACGTGATAGAAAGTTAATATCGTGGAATACCTATAATGTGATTTAAAGTGATAATATATAATATTTAATAAATAAACAAATGATTGTGTATAATTTAATAAGATGCATAAATGTTATTTAGTGCTAATAATACCAAGTGTGAAACTAAGTTTAAATTGCGTGACCTTGTTGATGTACATGTAATGGTTCAAAAGTGAGTGTTCACACTTGGCATTATTAGCACTAAATAACGGGCTGTTCTTTTTTTCTGCATTTTTTATTGTATTTTTATGTTTGCATTTTTTTTAGTATTTTAAACAATAATAAAATCATTTGTAGTCTACCAGAAGCGATACATTGTCCTAATTTGCACTGACACCGAGGAGGGGCTATCTGCTTATATTTCCCTACTTGGAAGCTAGCACCACTACTCCTTAAAAGAACTTAAAGACACCTCTATGTGAATTTGCTCACACAAGGCCGTGTGAGTATCAGTTCATTTTTATTCGTTTTTATTGCACACCAAACCCCCATTACCCTTGCAGGTCACTGTGTATGAAGACCCCATCAGATAAAAGACACCTTCCCCCAGGACTGCACTCACACTTGCCCGTGTGAGTGTTTGCAGCTTTTGCTGCTTTTTTATTTATTTAGGTTTAAACTATTGGATATCCTATAATAACGTCTGTATTTCCCATCTAACAATTGTTTTCAAATCTGTTCACTCCGAGGGGGATATCCTCACTGGGAGCTGAGGACTGCCGGAGAAAACCAGGAAGAAGACCTGAAAAGAAGAAAGAAACCATCCCAGGAAATAAAAAGACAAGAAAACCGCAACGAAAACTTGCTGTGAGAGCATTTACACAAGGCCGTGTAAGTGATTTTGTATATATTTCGATCACACCCACCAGTATCCATTAGATACCATACACACCTCAATTTCCTCAACCTGTGCTCCCCCTTTTTTCTCTATATCCCTTCCCAGGGGGAAGCATACAAATCCTACTCTGGCTATGCAAACAATTCCGGGTCCATACATTGGCTACGCTTCCTTATAACCTCTGCCTCCTGCTCTGGAGTAAATTTGCCATTCTCCCACAAGTAATCTAACTGATCGCCCCTCTCCAGGACAAAGTACGTCCTGTCTAAATGTTGCACATAACCCCTGAACATAGGATCCAACCACTGGTACATATCATTTGCTTCATGAGAAACAGACATATTATACACATTTGCCACATTACATTTTGGTGCCATGGGCATGGTAGGTGGTAATAACCAACGGGACAGGGGACAATAGTTGTTACTTATGGCAGGGGTCCCTGGGAAGCTACTGGGGACAGTAGGACAGGCAGTATGGGCAGTAAGGGATTGGGATGGCACATATTTGTCCATAATTGGCTTAGCATCATACACACAGAGCAAAAACCGTGTCCTTAGACCAAACCAGATCAGCAGTAAAATAAGACACTTGGGGCCTCATGCAGAGAGCAGCGAATTTTAGAATTGGAGAGGGGGAAAAATTTTAGCTTTTTTGGAGAGTTTTTTTCTCCATATGCAGAAAGGGCATAAAACTGCATTTACAAGCCTTTCTGCATATGGAGAGTTTCAACCAGCGCTATAAGCGCTGTTGAAACTAGTGGGGAAAAAATCGCGTTTTTTTTTTTCCCCTCCACCGGCCGCGGAGCGCCAGCTGCTTGGTGGAGAGGAAAAATGTTGAAAATCGCGCCACTAGATGGCGATCGCAGTTCTCTGCATATGGCAGAAAAAAAACTGGAGAGATTAGAAACTCTCCAGCCGCGCGGCGAATTTCAAGGGGAAAAAAAAATGGCGCTTTTTTCAAATCTCGCCATTTTCGGCTGTTTTTAGCGCGATTTTCGCCGGAAAATGGCGAGATTGCTATTAGCGCTGTTCTCTGCATGAGGCCCTTAGGGCGGATCACACTCCGCTTCCATGCTAGCATAGCGTGCACGGATAAAGGCATTCATTTGTCAACACCCTGAGCCACTTTGGACATCGTACAGTCTTGGTCCGTGCCTTTTAGGCCCTAAGGCTCGGGGACCACAGCCTCACTACTGGCCTTAACCAGCAAATGGTCTCGCTCCTTGCACTGCAACACTACAGGTTGTACTGCGGAAGTACTCACCAGGGCAGGAGTGTCACTTTGAATATCCCCTTGGACGACAGCGTCATCAGGGATAGCCCCCACTGGCAGAGCCGGAGGAGTCGTGGATACATCAATGGTAGTACCGGCCGGTACTGTGATAGAGGAATCCTCTGGATCGGTCTGCAGGGCTGAAGCACTCTCACTGGCTTGCTCACCCCATATATATTCCTCCCACCCCTCCTCGGAGGTGGCCACATAGGCTGCCGCTCGAACGTAAGAAGTAGAGGGCATGTCCTGGCCCACTGTAAGAAGGAGGGGGCATTTGCTTTTCCATACGCCAATACCGGACCGATATCCTGGATCATTACTCCGTGGAAGTCATCAAGTTCTGGATTCACAGAGACGACCATCACTTTGGGAGCAATGGAGACACTGTCCGGTACCTCGATGATGGACACATCTTCGCAACCTTCCGCCTGGAAGCTGGAATCGCTGTCGAGGTCACCTCGCACTTGGAATCGGTCACTGGATGTAGAGTTGAGAGCATCCAGCAGGGCCCATCTGGACAGCAATGAACCTCTGCCTGAGCACTGCTGGGCACCGACTCCGTCAGGATGAAAGATAAGGACTCTGGGCCTCTCCCGCTGGCCAGCGAGGAAGCAGGTAGTTTCCCTTCTCGTTCTTGTAGCTCCACCGGGTTTAAAAAACCACTATCCTGGGTTTGATAAGTGCCCAGGGACTCTGATCCTGAATCTAGGCTGGGGTTATAGTTCTCCCCACAAAGGACAATGCTGGGAGCGTTGTGGTTCAGGTGGAAGAGTTCAGATAGGATGGTTAGATATTTCCATTCTGCATTTGCAGAGGAATTCTCCACCACCAGCTTGAGTTTACAAATCAATTTGACCCGACTCTGCACCTCCACCGGGAATAAGGCTGATATAGGCTGGTCACAAGCCGGCAGCCATGGTTGCAGAGAGGCTACATCGCACTGCTGCAATGGGTGTCGTTTCCTATTTCTCCACCCGGGCAATAGCAAATGAGGCAGACATCATGTAGGAACTTCTCCTCCTTGTCCCAAAGCATTAGAATGCCTCCGGGCAATGCACATTGTTGGTAGGGGAGCTTATCCATGATGGTAGATCAATAGCAGTTTGGATATATGGCTTCACGGTGCTGACCAACACATGCATCTGAGGCATGGCATGCTCTACATCCGGCCACAACCCTCACTGAGCCATTGGCTCTTCAACTCCTCCCTCTGTTGAAATCAAGAGTCCCAGTCGGAATAGAAAAGGCTCAGCTATGGACTTTGATGCCAATCCCAGATAATTTAGCAAAGTTGTGAGCTTGCCTTTTGCAAACTTACCACGTGGTTCCTCTGATGTTCGGTGGGAACCACGTTCAGACTTCAGGATTCTCCTCAGAGAACTTGAACTCTCCTCCTCAGTGCCTGCGACAATTTCAATCCTGGGGTTGCTATTTTTCAAGTGGCCACACTGGCTGGCATACTGCACCGACACACTTTATTCGAGCAAATACCCAGTATGTACCTGGCAGATACCTGGAATGCGCCGCTCCTCACCTCTGACAAGCCCCGTTGCGTTTGCCTTCCCAGCCTGGGTTCATGCCTGGCTGACGGGCGGCTGATCTGTTAAATGATAATGATTAGGATTTAATAGGCTGCAATGCTTCGCGTGTCTACCAGATGGCATAATTTCATGAATTGTAATGCAGTATATATATATATACTGTGCAGTATTGCAGCCAGCGGGAATAAAATGCTTCAATCCCTGCCTGGAAAATACCTCAATGCACTCGGGCAGAAAACAGTCACAAACCTCAATACACCCGGGTATACCCGAATTCGTGGGACTAGCCGAGCTCGAATAAAGTGTGTCGCCAGTGTACTCCACAGGCACTGCAGGTGGATAGTCCCCAAATTGGGGGTGCTGTCTTTCAAGTCATATTCCCGGCTGAGCATACTATCAAACTTGCTGATCTAGCACATATTATTTGAGCACATGCTGCAGTCCCATTGCGGGGGGAATGTTGTCTTTCAAGTCTTATCCCCCCGGGGCATGTGCTGCAACATGATATCATATCCCCTAGGGACTTGAATGAGAGACTCAAACTTAATTGGTTCCTGTGGTAAGGTAAGCCTCCATTAGTAAACCATACACATGCGGGTGGTTATACCAAAGACACAGGTTCTAACTTCTGTCATCTTGGTCCACGACTGCAATGAGTTTTCATATATTTTTTGGTTTACTATATTGTTGCGGCTACCTTTATTCTACAGCTTGCCCGGAAATATGCGGGGCTTTTCTCCGTTTCTATCTAAGTTTCCCGCGCGGCGGCCGCATCATCAGAAAAGCGCTAATGGCGCGTATCATTGAAAGCGCCCGCGGCGCGGGAAACCTGCCGGAAAAAAGCCACGCGCCTCCTTGGTTTTAAAATTTCTACATTGGCGGCCGCAGGAGGATAAAGGCGGCCGCCACTGTACACCAATAATGTTAGGTCAATTCCCACCATAAATCCAAATACAGTATATGCAGGTGGGTAGATCAGAGAGAAAGTTTTAATCATATGTTACTCGGAACCACAACTGTTGTGGATTTTTCAAACATGTGTTGTGATACCAGCACTGGCATCTAGGTGCTGGAAAGAGTTAATTCTCCTTGGAGTTGTCAAGAACACCTGAAATCTAATTAATCAGCCTGGCTGAACTCCTGAAAAACAAGGAAGTGTTTGGTCACAGGCAGAGCCAGAACAGAAAGACAGAGCCAGTGAGTGAGACTTACCGTTTGCCCTCAGAGAAGGAGGGAGGCAGAACGGGCTCCCCAGCTACCAGAAACTGGTTAAAGAAGTTGATAAAAAAGTGAGACACTGCTGATAGAGCCGTGCTGAAGTAGTGCAAATAAGCTGGCAGAGAGTGAGAGACATTGCTAAGAGAGCCGTGCTGAAGCAGTGTAAAGAAGCTGGCAGAGAGTGAGACACTGCTAAAAGAGCCTTGCGGAAGCAGGTACATCTTCGCCAGATGGATTAAGATAAGCAAACCCTTTATTGCTACAATATGACCAAAGACTTTGCTGTTTCTTTATTGCCTATGCCAGGGCATGCTTTGGGGTGGGAATTGGCTTAGCTGGCTGCCCGGTAGACAGGGCTGAAGAAGTAAGTTAGATCCCTGACCGATATAGGTATTTATTTATGCTTTTTATTTTGGTTTGGTTTTCTTAAAGGACAGTGGGCCTGCAAATCAGTTACTTAACCCCTATAAATAAACCCCACGTAAATAGAAGTACTGTGTTTCCGGCATTATTTGGGATAACAGGGACCTCAACATGATGTGGTTGTCACAGTGTATATAAATAAATTACTAATAAATATGTATACAAGGAACCCTTTGCCTCTATGACTGTTATAATTATATGTAACAAAAGGTATAGACAGCAGTCAAAATTACAATGAACCGAATGCAGGATGCAAAAGGAACAGAGGACCCTAATTTCTTCAAAATAATAACAAAAATATAAAAATGTGTTCCAGCACTCACTGACTGATGGAATACAACAAAACGTGGGAGTATGTTAAAAATGAAAAAAAAAATTAATAATAGAAGCACAAGATATACAGTATACTGTAAGTTGAAATAATGCAAGTGAAAATCACACAAGTACAAAAATGACCCTCTATATGCAGACAATGTGGGGTAACGATGCAGGGAAGGGGAAAAGACAGGGAAAACCACAATGGGGAAGTGGGGGGGGGGACAAGAAGGGTTGGGGGAGTTGCTGAGTGGACATTATGGCTACACCACAGGCTTATAAAAAACCTGACTGTAGTTATGCATTTTTAATATATTCGGCAATAAATGCTGCAGCAGATAAAATGGCGACTGTATCTGAAATATATGAATATTTAATTTCGAACTATGATTTTTACAAGTTTTCACCAGACGTTCATGGGTGGAAGAGTGCGATAAGAATAACCTTAAGTAACGATCAGTGTTTTTTTCGCATTGCCCCTCCTGCCGGAGAGATTTGTTAGTATTGGGGTGTCATGCCACAATTTCACAGTATGTTTGATCATGGCAATTTCAAAAGAAGAAAGGTCGGTTTTAACCCATATAAGAATTGTTAATCCCAATCCAGCAATGTGCCGGAAACAGCACCAGCACCTGCCAGTCTGACTGTCAGTGATAAACTGGTGAACGGCAATCCTTTGTACCTGTCCCCACCTGAATACCTGGAAAATTTCCAGCCTGAGCATGATTTCGCATACAGGTACCAGCAAGTTTGCATTTACCAGTACCAAAATGTATAGCTTCATCAGCTGTCAACTACAAGTGTACCAGGTCAGCTGTCACCTGTCAACTATAATGCAGACTTGAGGAGTCACAGTGAGTTATCACCTCCCGTTTGGCAAAATTTATAATGAAGGTAAATATACAGTACAGTAATGTACTACACTGTATAACACTATACTGTACTGTACATGACAGTATTACTGTAAGTTTAGAGCTCCAGTTCAAGCTGCCATGTGTCAAAACAAAATTATTTTTTAAACAATACTGTACGTACTTTACAGTGCATCAATACAATACTGTATGTGAGTTGAGGGGATTTTTCTCTGTTGAGTGCACTTTGAAGAATGATTTGATTGGCTGTCGAAGTATGTGACGCTGCTGCAGCTTAAAAATGTAGGGAGAGGGTGGGGCTGAAGAGTCAGAGCCAATCAGAAGTTTGTTCTCATCCTACAGACACAGATATAGGCTATTGCTTGAACGGCTGCTTTAATTCCCAATGACGCGACTTGACGCATGTGCATTATCGGCAATAATAGCATATTTGTTTGTTTTTCCCCAGAAAAGAAACTTTGACATCAAGCGGAAAAAGACAAAAGAAGGGATTTGGATGGACCTCCAATATCGATTTTTTTTAAAGTTGCTTGCGCATTGTTTGCCAAGTAGGCAAACATTTAGTGACAGTGCCATTTTTATTGATAGAACAATTGTGAGCTTTATAGGAAACCTTATACTGTACAGTATGCTGCTTTTTTAATATTCAAATCTTTTTTTTTACATTGTACAGTACTGTCATCATCACAACTTTTCTTATAAACACCAAAAATCAAAATGTATATCTTTTATTCTATACAGTATGAATTATTTATTATTCAATGCTTTCAACTTTTGCAACAGTACTACTGTTTTTCTTTTACTGGTATGCGCATGCGTGTACAATACTTACTGTGCTGTACTGTACTGTGCTGTATGTCTCATTTTGACTTTTATTTTAATAACAGGTAAGAGAAATGCCCTTGCATTACATTACAGTATGTGAAGTGCAAAGCTTTGTTGAACTGTTAATAAGAATTTCAGGTCTGCAATAGGGGGTCGGTCAAATAAAAACATTTTATTTTTTAATTCAAGTTTTACAAATATATATTTTGGGGGTTATCGCCATGGGCTTGCATAGCAATTATGGATATTATGAGATTCAAACAGTACTGTTGCTTTTTAATTCCAGACTAGTCATGTACGTTCTTTCTGAGGTGGGTGGCATACTGTAGTACTGTGATTTGTATTTGGGGCTGTGGGGATCAAAACATTATGATGAACTGTTGAGAATATGTCTTTGAACTACAGTACAGCTTTGAACTTCATACAGCTCGCACAGCTCGCACCCACTCCCCCCCCCCCGCACACACACACACAAGGCTCAATGATTTCAACTTCTTATCAACACCTCTGACAAACCATGCACCATGCCACGCATGCGCATGTGCGATAAGCTAAGCCCTTCTATCGTGCCTTTTCTTCAACAGAACACTCCCCCCCCCATAGTAATAAGATTAACATGTTGTGTGAGATATAGGCCTAGCTAAGCAAGCCCTTCTAAAACTGGAATTGTACTGTAACAAAACAAGTCAACTTGAAGTTCAAAGCTTATCAACAACACAACAACAAAGCCCTCCAACAAAGCCATTCCCGTAAATATACTGTTGCGTGATTATCATGAGCTGGGCAGAAGACATGTTGGATAATCCTTAATGCAGGAAAATAGGAATTTTCTATGGCATTTTATTGCATTATTAACAGAAATGATTGATTAAACAATAAAAATATATTCATTTTTATAAAACATTTTTTATTTTTCTATATATTGTTTCCAAAACTAATGTGAAGTGCAATGCTTTGTTTGTTGAACTGTTCATAAGAACTTCAGGTCTGCAAGAGGGGGTCGGTTTAAAAAATAAATTTTATTTTTTAATGCATAATACAGTACAAAAATACAATACAGTAGGTCTTGTCTTTCTCTTCGTTATGGCATTGTGAGATGAGGGGAGATTGGGGAGAGAGGTGGCTGCAGCTCTGAAAATACAGTATTTCAAAAACAAAACAAGTCAACTTGAAGTTCAAAGCTTATCAACAACACAACAACAGAGCCCTCCAACAGAGCCATTCACGTAAATGTACTGTTGCGTGATTATCATGAGCTGGGCAGAAGACATGTTGGATAATCCTTAATGCAGGAAAATAGGATTTTTCTAAAGAATTTTATTGCATTATTAATAGAAATGATTGATTAACCAATAAAAATATAATAATTTTTATAAAATATTTTTTGTTTTTATATATATTTTTTTCCCAAATTAATGTGAAGTGCAATGATTTGTTTGTTGAACTGTTCATAAGAATTTCAGGTCTGCAAGAGGGGGTCGGTTTAAAAAATAGATTTTATTTTTAGATGCATAATACAGTACAAAAATACAGTACAGTAGCTCTTGTCTTTCTCTTCGTTATGGCATTGCGAGATGGGGGAGATCGGGGAGAGAGGGGGCTGCAGCTCTGAAAATACAGTATTTCAAAAGTTTTTTTTAAAACAAAATTTTGGGGGGGCAAAAACGAATTTCTATACAGTAACTACTGAGAGAGGGTTGGAGGGGGGGTTTGTGTAAGATACAGGCTGGTTTGTACATGGGGCTTGCTTAGTAATATCGGCTTATTTTTGGTTGTTAGATTTAGTATGATGGTGGTTACTTTGAAGTAGACTTTTTTTATCAATGGTTTGGATTTAGGAATTTAATAGTGAATTGTATAATTGATTGGGATTGTATTGTAATTTATTTTTTTAATTGATTAATTTGTTGATGGTCAATTTATTTATCTTTACTTGCTTAACTTGTATTTGATTTTGTTGATGGCATTGTATGTTGTCGTTCATAGTTTATTTTATTTGGAACATTGATTTTGCATGGTGTTACATAATGCACAGATTAATTGCATCATGTAGACACTAAAATGCAATTGTTTTTTGGAAATTTGGGTTACAGCATATTTATTTGTCTAGGTGCTTGTGTGAGATGAGATAGAATGTATTTCTCTATGAGCTGATTTAATTTTTAGATGCAATGAGCTGTTTTTCAGATTGTTATTTCATGTTTTAATTTCTGCATGTGTTTTGTAATCCTTAACCATTTATTTGTATATTGGTGTTAACCCCTTATTTACTGTCGTGGTTATTATCCGCTAAGGTGATTAAGGGGTTAACTGAAAATTGAAAATATTTGCAATGTATTGGTTTGCCAATGGAAGCCGTTTGATGACAGGATGCCCATCTCGTTGCCAGGGGGTAAGTAGAACTCTATTGTTTTACTTTATTTATGCTGTTTTATGTGTTTCCTAATGGGCAAATAATTTATTATCCATATCTGGATAATAGTTATTTTGCACATTACTGTATGTGTTTGGGGGGGGGGGGTTATTTCTTTCTTTAAATGTATAGGACAGGTTTATTTTTTTACATACAGGGTTGGTTCCACGTCACGTCTTGGACGCTATAAAGATGGCGACGACACTGTCACCGATGCCCCATACCGGGGCCTGTAACTCGGGAAGCAGGGGGTCTCTGAGGCAGAAATCAATGCGGTTCAGTTCAGGGGACCCCCTGCTCCCGCACACTATTATTAAAATTTACATTAATGCAGCTTCATTACCATAGCGGCTATCCATTATGGTAATGAATTATTGTTACTTGTTGAGTGTGTTTTGACACTAGTGAGGATGAGCAGGGGGTCTCCTGAGCTGAACTGTATTGGTTTCAGCCTCGGGGACCCCCTACTTCAGGAGATACAGGCACCGTTATGGGGTGCCGGTATCCCCTGCAGAATGTAAATATCCCGGTGACGCGGAAGCTTTAAAAGTGCAGGGGATACCGGCACCCCATAACGGGGCCTGTATCTCATGAAGTAGGGGGTCCCCGGACCTGAAACCAATGCGGGTCTGGTCCGGAGACCCCCTGCTCATGTACACTATTATTCAAATGTATATTGTTAATGCACGATCGCATGTAACAGCCATGCATGGAGATGCAGAATCTCCATGCAAATGTTACAGGTGGCTTTTTTTTTCTATCAGCTATCGTACATGAAGTTTAAGCATAATAGCAGTGGGAAAAAAAACCAACATGCACGCTGTGGCTGTTTTGAGCACGGACGATACAAAATGGGTTGATCTCCTTAGTGAATCGCGCCTCCAGCTTCACTTTTTAGCGGACGTGTTATTTTTTTTCAGGCCAGCGCAATAGCTCGGAGCTTAGTGCATAGCCCCCTAAGTGTATTTAGCACATAAATCCAATAGGTTTCTCTTAAATGAAAAGATTTATGTCTATCTCCACTTAACAGCATAGAATTTATTTCTTCATTACCCATCACTACCAAATAGGAAGGATCTTTATTGTGTTTAGTACTATAGTGTCAAGATAGAATATGGGCCTCATGCAGTAAAGGTTGATAAAAATTATCGCATGGGCATTTAAATCGCCGTTTTTTGGGGCGTTGCTATCACTGTATTCAGCAAGCCTTCATTAACGTTCATAACAAAATTCCCAAAACGAGCTATTTTCTGCCAGCGATAGCATGGAGTCTCTGAAAAGGCCTAACCCGGCGATACATTTCTGCTGCAGAGAGAGCGGCTCTGAGAGAGCCACCACTCACAGCGAAAATGTTGCCCACAAATTATGTTTTTTAATATACTTAAAGCGAATGATGCCAGCAAATCAGAATGGCTGTGCTTCTTTTGAATTTAAGATGACGTCACTAAATCCAAGATGGCCGGCGTCACATGGTATTTCAGCCAATCAGAGTGTGGAATTGGTTCCCACGATCTGATTGGCTGAAATACCATGTGACGCCGGCTTCGTGACGTGACGCAAATGAAGCACAGCCATTCTGATTGGCTGACATCATTCCCTTTAAGTGATGTCATTTAAAAAAAATTTTTTTAAGTCAGCACATGTTTCTAACAGCCAATAAGGTGGCTGTTAACCATTTTGAGGCTAAATGTGACATCACAAGCCCTATTTAAGGCCGTGACGCCTCATTTGAGCCCAAGAAGTCGACGAGACAACATCGGTTGAGATCTACCATGGGGCTTTTTGGATTGACAGATGAAGATAGAAGATAAAGAAGATCAAGAAATGGTGACAGATAAAGATAGAAGAAGGTGATTAAAGAAAGAAAAAAGAAGATTTGGGTACCTGATCGGATCTTCATGGCAGATGGCATTGAATGCTGTTGGAGGCCTTAAAGGTACGTGAGCTTTCTGTTTCCCCGGGAGTCGGAGGGCCAGCGCTTCTAATGGTAAGTAATATATTGAATGTTTGTAAATTTCTTTTTTAACAGGTTTTTCATTGGATGTGTTTTTGATTTTTTGGGGGAGGCTCATTGACTGATAATATATGAATCTGTACCACTTTAGGGTACATATTAATACATTATTTTGACAATATTTGGGGGGCATTTCTGGCTTGGTATTGCTGTTGTTTTTTTTTAATTACAGTTTATTATGTGGATGTCATTGTTAGTTTTTTTCCAGGTTGATGGAAATCAAATGTTTGCGATTCTTGTTCGTTTTTACTTAATGTTGTATTATGTTAGCTAATGCATTTAATGGTTATTTCAGATATTGTTTAAATTTATTTCTGTGTAGTTTAATGTTTCAATTAATTCATTAATGTTGTAGAAATTAATTGGTTTGATTGGTAAATGTGACTATTAATTTTGAGTTGGTTTAGTAATTAATTGGTTTGATTGGTTACTGTTTGAAATAATTCCGAGTTATTTTAGGAATTAATTGTTTTGATTGGTTAATGGTTTAATTAATTCATTGTTGATGTTGTTATTGGTTGTATTCATTGGATTAGCTGGCTACTGTTTTTATTTAGTGAAGTATGTTTTTTTGGAGTTATGTTTTATTATTGTGTGTCTGGTGCATTAATGTATTGTACTTAGGGTGCCCATTGAGTGCTATAGAGGCTTATCATGCCCATATTATTATTATATGGGTATGATATACCACTATACTACTCAATGGGTACAGGGTGGGTATAGTCAGACCGGGGTGGGTGCTTAGGCCTCCCGGGTGGGTGAAGGGGGTATTAGCCCTAAGGATGGGTGTCTAGACCTTGTGGGTGGGTAGCGGTTGTGTTAACCCCTTTATTACCTTAGCGGTATTAACCGCTAAGGTAATGTAGGGGTTAAGTCCCCCCGCACCCCCCCGCAAGGCCTTAACAGCCACTAAGGGCCAAATTCCCCCTTCACCCACCCTCGCTAGCCACAGTAAGACTGGCACGGGTGTTTAACCCCTTCATTGCCTTAGTGGTTAGCCGCTAAGGTAATGAAGTTGCAGTAAATGCATTTTTCCTGCAACCGATGCATGCCGGGGGGGGTGGGCTCTGGTGCTGGTATTAATGGCTATCAGCTCCGGAGACCCCCAGCATCAATCCGAGGCAGGAAAAGGGCCTGATTTTTTCTAAGTCCCCACTTATCGCAGCTCATCGACGCATCTCCCCACCAATCTGCCATAGTTTTGAGGCGTATTGGATTGGGGAGAAGATCGCCTTTTTAGGGCTGCAATAAGTGGCTGATCGCCGCTCAATCGGCGATTTTATTTTGGTTATAAATTTTGCGGCAATACAGGCCGTTATCGGCCACTTATCGAGGCTTGCTGAATACGAGTAGGCATTTTGGCCGATAAGTGGTCGATAAGTGCCTTATCGACACTTACAGAATGAGGCCCTATGTGTCTGTAGACCATGTATGATATTACGACGATGCTCAAGAAATCGAGTACTTAAAGTTCGTGCAGTTGTTCCAATGTAGTGAACCCCACAGGGACATGTGATCATATATACTATGAATGTAGATAGACAGTTAATGTGTCCCTTCACTTGATGTTTAGATCCATTTGAATGAGAACTAACATTATCAGTAGTTTTTAAATGTTTACAAGTGAGACATCTGGTTCGTCCACATGTCAAATTGCCATCTTTTTTCCCATTTTATTTGTAACTATTCAAAGTCTTCAATCTGCTAGGAGCCAATATTGATTTAATATTTCTAGCTTTCTGGAATACTACTGGAATTTTAGAAGCAATTTTTTGCCTAATATCGGATCATTCAACATAACTTTCCAGTGTTTGTTGAGTATGGTTTTTATTCCAAAAGAGGCACAATTAAATTGTGTAATAAAGAGAGGTGATATAGAATTATTATGCTGGTCTTTAGCGATATTTGTCTTTTCTTTCCTTATGTTTTCTAATACATTAATTTTGGATTTATCCAAAAGAGTTTGCCTTTCTAAATGACCCACCTGTTTAAAAGTCTCCTTAATAATTTCCTTGTTGTATCCTTTAGCTACAAATTTATTCACTAGAATGTCCCCTTTGGCCAGGTAGTCAGAGTCAAGAGAACAGTTCCTCCTGACTCTGAGAAACTGGCCCCTGGGGACATTCTCCAACCATTTCCGATAATGGTTGCTAGTATTATGTAGGTAAGTATTAGCAGAAACCTTTTTAAAGAAAGTTTTAGTGACAATTTTGTTTTCCTCATTTACCATAAGTGTCAAATCAAGAAAATGAATATTATATTTATTAGTCTCAAAAGTGAATCGTAAGTCCATGTTGTAATTATCAAATGAACAAATGTTTATTAGTTCATCCCAAATAATCAAAAGGTCATCTATGAAACGGCCATAGAACACAGACCCGCCCCCAGCATTGCATTCCCCACACATGGGAATCCTTCCACAATCCCATGTATAGGTTGGCGTAGCAGGGGGCAAATCTGCCATGGCCGTTCCACAGATCTGTAAATAATATTCATTTCAAAAAGAAAATAGTTGTGTTCCAATATAAATTTGATGGCATTTAATATGAATTCTTTGTGTATCCCTAAGTATTGTACTATTTTCCAAAAATTGGGCTATAGCTGCTAATACCTGTTATTTAAACAGCTACTGATGTAACGACCGTTATTCGAACACATCTCGGCACCGATTTTGAGTTCTCTGCTCTTCCCCATGCAGCATGAAACGCCCCAGGCACCCGCACTTATCGCGGATGTTTTGTTTGAATTTCATGGATTCTGTTTCTTTATTTGCAATAAAAAGAATGTATTTTAATGTGTACAGTACTGTGCTACTGTGCTACTGTGTCAATTTCATGTTTTTAAAAGCCAGAACACTAAAATTCGTTATTCTGCTCTCGCCGTTCTCGTATCTTAGTGCGGGAAGGCTGGAATTCATCCCGCGGTTTAAAATCGGGATTCCGATGTACATGACGCGTGAAGTGTTTGAATAACGGCCGCTACATCAGTATACAGCGAGGCCACATCACATGTGACCCAGATGTATGTTGACTTCCACGTAATCCCTGGGTGCTTTTCTTTTTCTTGTGTGTGTGTATATATATAAAGAGTGAAAGTATCCAACAAAGAGCACTCTGGTATACAAAAAAATGTAACAAAATGTATTTAAAGACACATCACAAAACATGCAGACATAATAAAACACTCTCATACAGTATACCTCAAAAGTGTGGAAAACAACCACATGCAACCCAAAACAAGAGAAAAACCTCAACATAAGCCAGAAAAAATATATAATGTGGGTCAAATGACACATAACCTCAGAAAGGTGAGGCACACAATGGGCCTCCCTTCTGTTGACCGGCCGGTCAGAAAGGCAAAAGAGCTACTAAGTGTAATGGATCGGGGGACTCGCAGTTCCCAGCGTGTCCCCGTCACCCCAGGTTCCACAGTGCCTAGTCCCACCACTCCCTTACGTCCCCAATCTCTACCTTCCTCCCTCAGCCGTTCATCCACGGCATGGTCCGCACGCCCAGGCTAACACTCTGCGCATGCGCGTGGTCCCCTCACCCAGCGCGCGCATTCACGATCGTGGGTTCCCTTTCGTGGGTCACGCGCTCCTCGGTGTGCCTCTGTCATCCCTGTCCATTCCCTACCTGGTTCCTCCGTTCCTCCTTACCCTCTGTCTCCTCTCCCGTGCACCTCCTCCGCTGGTCTTCCCCCATGCTCTGGTGCATGCGCTGTGCGCGCGCATAGCAGGGTTACAGAGGGCGTGCGCACCCGCTCTAGTTACTTGCCGCCCCACGCTCTGGCTCCGCCCCCCGTTGGTTGCAGGCTATAACTCTTGATTACCTCCCTGTTTCCTCCCCTGCTCTCACTAACCTATCCCTGCAAGTACCCACTCAAACCTCTGCTCCTCCCTGCATCCCTATTGGCCCTCCTTCCCATATAACCCCACTCTGTCCTCCCAGTCCTTTCTCTGCATAGCTTTCCTGTAGCTCCTGTGTGTGCAGTGTCTATGCCTAGCTCCCTTGTCTGTCCCTGCCAATGTTTGGATTCCTTTGGCTTGAACTTGAACTCTGCTTTTGACTTGACTACGCTGCTCTCTCCTGCCCTTGAACCCTGGCTTTCAGACACCACTATGCTGCTCTCTCCAATCCCTGAACTCTGGCACTTGGACATTACCCTCCGACATCTGGCACCCCGGACTCAGCAAGTATTACATTAACCCTTACTCTCCAGGCCCGGCAACGCTATTACCACACTTCCATGCCCGCCCTCACTGCTGTGGGTGTGTGTTATACCCTTACCCACCTCAGTACTGAGGACTGGCCAGGTCTGCGGGCATACAGGCGTTACACTAAGTTAAGAATACTAAATCCCAGACCTGGCTGAGGCACAAACCAATACCAAGGGTCCTGCTACAAGAGTAATGTGCACACAAGACACTCTGCTCCCATAGTCAGTGGGAGTGAACAGCAAATAAACCCATATAGGAGGGAAGCAGAGCACACAGACTGGCTACAATGATATGAGCACAGAAAATAAATAAATATGACTGTATGTCAATGGGCACAATGACTGTTGGAAGATGAAAAATGACTGCAGTAACAAGTAAGTGAATGTCCCGTCAGAGCACCACAAGTAAGGAGGGCAGACAGTCTAATAAGGCAATACTTAGCCTCCCACGTAGAATGTCCTGTGTGAAGCGTGAGCTGAGTTCATAGGAGCTCAGATGAGAACAGCAAGGTTGCCAGTGCCTTCGCCGTTGCCGTTACTGATGACGTGGAAGCGTGGAGACAGGGGAAAGGAAATAGGAATCGCTGCCAAGTCACCCAACAGAATCAGCCAGAGCAGGGTCATGCAGGAAATTAGGTAATCAGAGGAGAGTGAGGACAGGAATGCAAGCTTCGACGTATGTCTTGCAACTGCTTTTTTGAAAAATCGAAGACTGTCTGCCCTCCTTACTTGTGGTGCTCTGACGGGACATTCACTTACTTTTTGCTGCAGTAATTTTTCCAGGCATAGTGTATTTATACACATTTTGGCTTAATTATGGTAATTCAACATATACTGCTATTTTGAAGGCATCGTTGGTTGTGTCATACAGCCTCCCACATTTCTGACTAACATTGCTTTTAATTATCCTCGTGTGTCATTTCACTATGTGTTTCCTCACTTGTCCTTACATATATTTTTTTATTTCCACAGGGAGTCCACGCACTGACGTCAGACTTATCTCTTTGCACTGGCAGGTGAATCTTTTCTTTGATGAAACGGAACCCCATGCATGCGCAGTCATACTTAAATAACGTTGCCTAGCTACATGGTTGTTGTCAGAAACACTGCTTGGCCACCAGAGGGCGCCGATGCATTGCAGACTCACACGGAGGGCTGCCCTTGCTGTATCTTCACTTGCTCTGAAAATCGAAGATGGCAGCCACCGGTCAGCGCTGGAGAATGACGCTGTGGACTCCTCTGGCTGGTTAATTAGTGGATCCCCAATTAGTGACACAGGGTGTTTATGGGTATATAGGTCTTCTGGATATCAGTACCCCTCAGCACCACCCTGAGGAAGGTCCTTAGAGGGACCGAAACATTGGTTATCTTTGTGCTGATGTGTTTTGTCAATAAACTTTTTGCTTTGATGAAATTTGAGTGATGTTTCTTTGCTGTCACTTTGGTAATAGCAGCTGTTACATATACTTACTCTATGAAGCATGCACCTTGTCCATTGTCTTATTTGCTTGGAGTGCCACCTGTTCTGATATATATATCATGAGCTAATATAATGAAGTAACAGGAGAAAAGGGAAAGAGAATAAAAATATTTATAAAAAAGGAAAAGAAGGGAAAAAGGAAAGAAGGAGGGAGGGAGAGAAGGAGGAGGGGAGGGGATAAAATGGGGAGAAGAGGGGAGGAAAAGGAAAGGGAATAAGGACAAAATAAAAATAAAATATGTAAAGGAAGAAAGTCAATTGTATATCATAAAAACTTATAATAATATATAGAATCATGAAAAGCATATATGAAATATAAAGAAATATAACAACGTGTAAACTATAAAAACACAGGAAAAAAATTATGTTGTAGATATTTGCGTATTTTAACATACAAAAAAATCTATGTACCAAGACAGACAATGAGAGATGTATAAGGATCCCGTCTCGAACCTCCAAAAAGGTATTAAATATTAATCCATGAGAAAGTGTTTTAATTCACATTCGACATTTATTCCATGGGGATTTAGGGTATTCAAATAAGAAAAGACTGAAGAAAAGAAAGAAAGAAGAAAATAATTAAGTTCTTATCGGGAAAATGGCTCTTCAATCAAGATATGATCACAGACTTTTTCACATCAGCTGTTGAGGAGCATTGCATCAAGGGTCAAGAGTTGGTGCTCACGTAGAATGGAAGTGAAGACAGCAAAGGTAAGAAAAACATTGATTGCATGTTATTAAATTGTGGATTTTTTTAGCTTGCCCATTGACAGCCAATGTGTTTATCTATGCCCTTTTCGGGCTATAGACAAACACAATGACAAGCAATGTATTTGTTGGCAAATGCTTGTTTTTATTTAATTGTTATGTATTGCATTTTTGGTGCTTGTTTTTTTTTTTTTGGTTGGCCATTGACCGCCATAGTGGCAAACTATGCCCATATTATATAGGCATTGTGTACCACTGTGCCAATCAATTGTTTTATTGGCATTTTTTTTATTTTGAATGAAATGTAATGTATTTTATTTGGTGATTGGATTTTTATTTGTAGATTGTACATTAATTGCTATAGTGGCAAACAATGGCCATGGTTTACCACGGTGCCAATCAAGGAGTAGCGTGAGTGGGGGGTTGGGTGTAGTTACCCGGAGAGGGTGGTTAACCCCTTAATTACTAAAGAAGTTACCAACTGCTAAGGTGATTAAGGGGTTAGTGGCCATTTTGTTTATTGAATGTTGTAACTTATGGAGGACAAGGACATAGAGGATGGTGATGAGGATGGCCTTCATCCTGGCATGGGTAAGTGCAACTTTAATTTACTTCATGCTGGCTGGATAATGTATTATTTTTAATTGGCAAATGAGTTATTGTCCAGAGCTGGATAATAGTTATTTTGTTCATTATTGTACTTTATGTGTTAGGGAGGGGGGGGTTGGGGTTAGAGAGTTGGGATAGTATGGTTGTGGTAGTTTAATGTTTCTTGGGGGTAGCAGGATTGGGTGAAGGGGGTAGTTGCCCCAGGGTGAATGGATATGCCTCTCGGGTGGGTTCCCACTGCTCTGGTAGTGAAGGGGTTAATTCCTCCCACAACCTTCCCAGCAGCCCTAACCACCCACCCTGGGGCCGCGGCTAGCTGCTAAGGCAATGAAGCATTTTTCAAATTAATTTTAATAATACATTATTGTAGCAGGGGGTCTCCAGAGCAGAACCACATTCATTTCAGGTGTGGAGACACCCTGATTCCTGAGTTACAGGCCCCGGTATGGGGTGCTGGTATCGTTCTGCTTTGTTTAAATCTCTCACGTCACGTGACCGGGACATTTAAAAGCACAGGGGATACCGGCACCCCATACTGGAGCCTGCAGCTTGGGAAGTAGGTTGTCCCTGAGGCTAAAATTAATGCGGTTCTGCTACGGAGACCCCATGCTACTATACTCTGTTATTAAAATTTAAATACACTGTGATCGCCTGTAAGAGCTATGCAGGGAGATGCAGCTCTCTCAGTGCCGCTCTTACAGACCGCGGCCAGATCGCTTGGGGGAGAACTGAGAAAAAGGTTGAGATAACCTCACTGCTGTCTTTACGTTATTGAGAATTTCATACACTACCTCATGGTTTTTTACTTGTGGTAATTGTTTCTGATTCTTTGTGAATACCGTGATAACACAAATGTCAAACTGTCTGATGGGGTTGTGCCAAAGCCTTCGAGATGGCAGCAAATGTATAGAAGCTACTAGAATAGGCCTTTATATGTGTTTTACATAATGTAGAGACATTTAGAAGATATCTACTGATATCTGCTTAGTGTGTATCCCAGATCCTCAAAGATATAGACAAGAAAAATTAAAATGTGATATTACAAGATTATTTTTATCATAACCTAACTACTGAGGTATTTGTTATATTTGAAACAATTAATCTTATAGACCAATAGTGATAACAATAATAAATCCAAATAGAGAGTGAAAGAATATGTGCTAATTTATAGTGGAAAGAATTCAAATATTACATGTGTTGGACAAAAGCAAGTGGACATAATATTTCCCTTCGGTGCCCTTTAAGGGAGGTATTGTGCAATGTTGGTATAAATATTAAATATTTACAATATTAGAATTATAATGTATGATATTATTGCTTGTGAAACAGTTTGTTATGTTGGTAGACCTGGCATGGATTTTGAGAAAATGGCAAAATGGGATTTTGGCAAAACAGGAATAAATGATATTTTGTAGTACTTTTTTTTACCATAGAAATCCAATATGTTGCTATGCTATTAACTCCTTTTTATCACAGGAGTGTAATTTTGTATTAAATAATAAAAGAGAACAAGGATATAAAATATTTGAGTTATAAATTACTGACTTTACTGCAAGTTTATAATTAAATGGATACAGGTAATGCTTAGAACAGTTTGTTGTGTTCCATTCGTTTTGTTTATAAACTTGCAATTATGCTTTATTTCTAAAGAAAACGTAATATCAGTGTCTAGTTGAATGCTTTCAGGGAGCTAACATCTATCCCACTTCACTACCCCTTCACATTCCTTCTGTGCGGCAGAGGGAGGTGGGAGTTTCACTTACCGGTTGGCTTTGCAATGTGCTCGAGACAATATAAGGGTCATGGAGTCAAGAGATATTACAATTTCCCTCACTTGCTGTCTCTGTAAGTTTCCCCTCAAACCTCTTAGATTGTAAGCTCTTCGGGGGAGGGATTTCCTTTCCCATTGTCTGATTTTGCTGCACTTATTGTATTTTTAAAATTCCCTGTACTTTATTCTTTGTGAAGCGCTGAGTACACTTTTGACGCTATATAAATAAAGACATACAATACAATACAATACATTGAATCCTAGCTCTCTTTCTTTCTGTCCTCAGACTCCCCTGTTCTTCTACTTGGGAACTTCAATTGCCACATTGATGACCCCTCTCACCCTTGGGCTTCCTGCTTTCTCTCTCTCTAACCTCTTCTTTTGACCTTCAACAGAGGACTGCAGCCAGCACCCACAAGGATCACCACTACCTCAACCTGGTTTTCACTAAAAACTTTTCTCTCTCTGATTTCTCCATTTCCCTTTTCCTCTCTCTGACCATCACATCATATCATTCTCTCTATCTCGCGTCTCCCCTTCTCCACCTCCATCTACCCCTCGGTTCTGCAGAAACCTGTGCTCTATTAACCTACCAGCCTTTGAGTCCACTTTACGCTCCTCCCTCTCCTCTCCCAGCTTTGCTACAGACCCTGACATCCTGGTCAGGAGCTACAACACTGCCTTATCCTCCTCTCTTGATCTACATGCTCTGCTTTCTCTCTGCTGTCCTCGCCCTTCTAACCCCAGACTCTGGCTAAATTTCCACATGCACATACTGCGTTCCTCCACTCTTTCCTCTGAACGCCTCTGGAGGAAATCTCACACTCTCGCAGACTTCCTTCACTACAAATGTATGCTATCCTGTTTCAACTCTGCCCTCTCTCAAGCTAAACAAACCTACTTTTCTTCACTAATTAACACTCACAAGTCTAACCCACACCGACTCTTCTCTGTCTTTAACGCTCTACTCAAACCACCCTCAGCTGCCTCTTCTTCTTCCATCTCACCTCTGGACTTTGCTGACTATTTTAAGGAAAAGATGGAATTCATATGTCAGAACATCCCCTCTGTTTCCTCCTCCCATCCTACACTGATTCCTAACTCTCCTCCTGCCTTCCTTGACTCTTTTTCCACTGTCTCAGAGGAGAATGTGTCACTGTTGATCTCCTCTTCTCCCTCTACCACTTGCTCTCTTGACCCCATTCCCTCCCATCTCCTAAAACCTCTTGGTCCTACTATAATCCCTACTCTCACACACATTTTTAACTCCTCCCTCTACTCTGGTACCTTTCCATCCTCCTTCAAGCATGCAACAGTTATACCATTACTCAAAAACAGCAAGCTTGACCCTACCTGTCTTTCTAACTATCGACCTGTCACCCTCTTGCCTTTTGCCATTAAACTCCTTGAATGTCTTGTATTCTCTCGCTTGCTCCATTTTCTCAACACCTATTGTCTCCTAGACCCTCTACAATCTGGCTTCCCCACTGCTCACTCCACTGAAACAGCCCTCACTAAAAAAACTAATGACCTCCATGCTGTCAAAGACAAAGGTCATTACACTCTGCTCATATTACTCGACCTCTCTGCAACATTTGACACCTTGGACCACCCTCTTCTCAACATTCTCCTTACTCTTGGTATTCGTAACAAAGCTCTATCCTGGATCTCCTCTTACATCTCCCATCGTACTTTCAGTGTCTCTTCTGCTAACACCTCCTCCTCTTCTATTGATCTCTCTGTGGGGGTACCCCAGAGCTCTGTCCTGGGACCTCTTCTCTTATCTATGTACACAGTCACTCTAGGTGACCTAATCACATCCCTTGGGTTTAAATATCACCTCTATGCTGACAACAGACAAATTTACTTTTCAACCCCCGACCTTACACCTGCTGTACAAACCAAAGTTTCTGAATGTCTCTCTGCGATATCATCCTGGATAGCCCTCCGCCGCCTTAAACATAACATGGCAAAAACAGAGCTCCTCATACTTCCTCCTAAACCTGGCCCCACTACCTCCTTCCACATTCTGTTGGAAGTACCATCATTGACCCAGTAGACAAAGCACGCTGCTTAGGGGTCACCCTCGACTCCTCTTTCACATTCTCCTCTCACATTCAAAACATATCTAAAATTTGTTGCTTTTTCCTCTGCAATATCACAAAGATATGCCCGTTCCTCTGTTGCTCTACTGCTAAAACTCTGACTCAGGCTTTCCTTCTCTCCCGTCTTGATTACTGTAACCTCCTGCTGTCCGGCCTTCCTACCTCTCACCTGTCTGCACTACAATCTATCCTAAACACTGCTGCCTGAATCGCTGTACTCTTTCATAAATCTGTCTCCGTGTCTCCCGTCCAGAAATCCCTCTCCTGGCTTCCTATCAAATCCCGTATCAAACACTCAATTCTCCTTCTCACTTTTAAAGCTTTACACTCTTCCGCCCCTCCTTACATCTCAGCCCTAATTTCTTGCTATGCACCATCCCGACTCTTGCGTTCTTCTCAAGGATGTCTTTTTTCTACCCCCTTTGTATATAAAGCCCTCTCCCACCTTAAACCTTTCTCACTGACTGCCCCGCACCTCTGGAATGCCCTTCACCTCAATACCCGACTTGCACCCTCTCTATCCACCTTTAAGACCCACTTGCTTAAAGAGGCATATGAATACCACTGGGGATAATACTGGACACATGATACATAAAGTTTGGCCCCCTGCAGATGCACTTACCAGAATTCCCTCCTACGTTCTCCCTACCTACCAATTAGATTGTAAGCTCCTCGGAGCTGGGACTCCTCTTCCTTAATGTTACTTCTATGTCTGAAGCACTTTTTCTCATGACCTGGTATTTATATTATATATTATTTGTTATTTATATGATTACCATCTGTATCACTACTGTGAAGAGCTATGTACATAAATGGCGCTATATAAATAAAGACATATAATAAATACAATAGAAAGCTATAAATCAGAGCTATTGGGAATAGATGTTTTTGATTTATTTTTTTAAGGATGCTAATAGTACCAAATATTCTCAGATTTATATGATTGGATAGGGACTATGGAAAGGATCTAAAAAAAATGTTCGCTAGATGGGAATAAGATTTCCCAGGAATTTAAGGAGTTGATCTGTTACTCAAAGGGTTTACTCGGGTTAGGAAAAATATAATTTCTGTGGTGTGGAGAGATGTGCAATATAAGATAATGCATAGGCCTATTATGCTGTTGATATCAATTATAATGGGATAGAGAAATCTAAAAATACGTGCCCCAAGTGCTCCCAGGAAAGAGCATGTTTAAAACACTGTTTGTGGGATTGTCTGGTTATTTCTGATTTTTGGGATAAAGTTCTGCAATATATACAATAAGTTATTGGGGTAACTACAATAAAAGAGCCCTCAGCCTTGCTGTTTGGAAATATGGATAGTTAGAAAGAGGTCAATGTAAGGAATAATGTCCGAAGGCTAGCAGAGATTGTCTTGCTTGCAGCAAGGAAAACCATGATGGTGAAATGGATAAAGCCTGAACCCTTTACTTTAGATAATGGAAATGATTATCTGAATAAATTGATGACGATGGAAAAATTAGAAACAGAAACGAAAAAATTACTAAGAATCAAGATTTTATTTTAAAAATGGGAAAAGTTTATTGATACAGTACTATGTCGCAACAAGATAGGGATTCAATCATACAGACGTTTGAGCATACCTCTTTGGGTCTCTTCAGACTGATTGCGATGGGACACAGATAATTTCGACCTCAAGGAAATATGATAGTATATTGTTGATGGGGAGATCTTAGTGTATCTTATGCCAGATTCTGTTAGGAGGCTGTGTGGTGATAGCTTTGATGTTAATCTTTGAAAATGCTATTATCTGTTTATTCTATTTAATATTATTTGTGTTAATGTGTTTGTGACAGAGTGAAGTCAACTCCTATCAGTTACGCCTGGGAGACTTATGTCTGAGTGCTTCATCCAGCACTCATAGGGGTTAACGTAGGTAGTCAGGAAGTAAGCTGACACCTGAGAGCCAGAAAGGTAGAAAATGATCTTTATACCAGCAGTAGCTGTCTCTCTCAGACAAGAGCACATGGATAGATGTGCTGCAAGCCAGAAGGATACAACACTACTTACTGCAGCCAAAGTAAGATTTGTTTCATTTGTTTTCATGACTGCTTAAAAGACTCTGAAGGTTTGGTTATGGTTTAGCCAGCCAGCCTGCTAGATAGGTCTGCTGTGTTAGTCAGTTTTTCTCCCATCATGGAGCAGAATTTAATTTGTTAAAGGGACAGTGTACCCGCATGTTATGTTACTGTGGAGAAATAAAGCCATTGAACATTTATCAGTATCCTGAAACTACACGTGTGGACTGTTCCCTGACCTCGGCTACAGGCCGTCCTGCCACAAGTGGTGGCAGAAATGGGATGTCGGACGGCCCCTGTATCTGAAGGGCTACACAAAAAAAAAAAATGGAGAATTTTTTTTCTCAGTTCCTTGAGCAACAGCTCCAGCTAGCAGAGAAACAAGCTGAGCGACAGGCCCAGCAAGATGAGCGACAGGCCCAGCAAGCTGAGCGACAAGCCCAGCGAGATGAGCAACAGGCCCGGCGAGAGGAAAAGCTACTCCAACTGCTGGTCGAAGGCCCAACCCCAGGCAGACCAGGGATTCCAAATAACCCACCGGTGATGCTGCCTAAGATGAAGCCAAATGAAGACCCAGAGGCATTTCTCCTCACTTTTGAAAGGGTAGCCACGGCCCACGGCTGGACAGTTGATCGCTGGGTAACGACTCTGGCTCCACTCCTCATAGGGGAAGCTCAGGCAGCCTACCAGGCTCTTCCAGCAGACGAGGCCATGGACTATCAGCAACTAAAGGCTGCTATTCTGGATCGCCTAGGCCTCACTCCAGAGACCTACCGACAGCGGTTCCAGACAGTCAAATATACAAACAGAGACAGACCCCGGGTCGTAGCCCACCGCTTAGTAGACTTATGTACCAGGTGGATACAACCGGAAAAACATGACAAGGCAGAGATCCTTGAACAGTTTGTGCTCGAGCAGTTCCTACAGATACTGCCCCCCTCCTCCCGCTCCTGGGTAAAAAGACATGCTGCATTTTCCCTGGATTCAGCGGTCCGCTTGGTGGAAAACTTCCTGGGCGACGACACCCAACAGGATAGCTGGGAACGGCCGGTGCAAACACCAGTTGCTTCCAGTGATGCTAGAGGCAGGAGAGTAGACAATCGAGGGGTCTACAACCCGCCAGCTCGGGAGATCCAGTCAACCCGATCGGAAGACCCTTTCCCATCTCAGAGGGTTCCTGGTACAAACTCCCGCAGAGACGTCCATCCTGGGTCCGAGGCCACTGGATCACTCAAGGGAGGCCGCCACCCACAGTATTCCCCAAGAACCTGGACTCCTGTCACCCACCCGGTGGAGAGGATAACCCCACCAACTAGAAGGGAGGACCCCATCCAACAGCGGATAGGTCCAAACACCGAGCCCCGCTGAGAGCTTCCGCGGACGACCGAGTTTGCAGACTCAGGAGATGAGGAGATGGACTGTTCATATGGCAGAACCACTGCCACAGCTTGTCTCCAAAGGGACCACAATCCGTGGTTAGTCCTAGCATCTCTGGAGGGGACAAAAGTAAACGCCATGCTGGACTCGGGCTCTGGAAAAACCCTGATCCTAGAGGGCCTAATTCCAAGCAATAGACTATCTTATGACTCTCCTTGGAATATCGAGTGTATCCATGGGGATACAAAGAGATACCCGACGGTGAACGTTACACTGCGTATCCAGGATCAAGAGGCTAGCCTACTAGTGGGAGTTGCTCCCTGGCTACCTGCTCCTGTTCTACTTGGCCGAGACTGGCCCTACCTCGAAACATTGTTGGCCCCTACTCATACGGAGCCTTCTTTTCTGGTACCGGAGAGCCCGGAGACTTGTTCCCTTTTTCCCCAGAGATTTTCCCCCGTAGACACCATGTCCCAAAGACACGTAAACAGAGATGTGCGGAAAAAGAGGACTGGTTAAGAAAGGCTGGGACTTTTGGTAACATTAGTCAGCCCAAAGGACTGCCGGTCATGGCCGGGGATGACCAGGATGGGGAACAGATAGATACGGGAGTGTTGCCAGCCCAGGATCTTCCTGACTTCCGTCAGAGGCAGAGGGAGGACCCAGCTCTGGCTAGACAATATGAGAAGGTGGTACAGGTCAACAACAAGATACTAGATGAACAAGGTGTAAAAGTGTATCCACATTTTGAACTGTTGAATGACATACTATATCGTGTGAATAAGGTTACACAAACAGGGGAGGTCATTCGACAGATGCTAGTCCCTAAAGAGTTGATTAAAACAGTGTTCACCCTAGCCCATACTCTCCCATGGGGTGGTCATTTGGGCAGAGATAAGACCACGGACCGCATCTCGTCCCAGTTTTACTGGCTAGGCATACATGGTGACATCATGAAACTATGTGAGACATGTCCTGAATGCCAGTTAACTAGCCAAAAAGGACAGAAGCCGGCTCCCTTGGTTCCTCTGCCCTTGGTAGCCATCCCATTCGAGAGAATTGGGGTAGATCTGGTCGGACCTTTAGAACCCTCTGCGAAGGGACATAAATTTATACTCGTTGTTGTTGATTATGCCACCAGATATCCTGAGGCCTTCCCTCTGAGATCAGCCACTGCTAAACAGGTTGCTCACAGGCTGTTAGAACTGTTTTCTAGGGTAGGACTTCCCCAAGTAATGTTAACTGACCAGGGAACAAATTTCATGGCAAAGTTAATGCAGGATGTCCTGAAGTTATTGGAGGTAAAATCCGTCCGGACCTCGGTCTACCATCCTCAGACTGAAGGATTGGTAGAGAGGTTTAACCGTACTTTAAAATCTATGCTTAGGAAGTTTGTGGACACTGAAAAGCGAACTTGGGATGAACTTCTCCCTTTCCTGTTGTTTGCGGTACGAGAAGTTCCCCAATCATCCACAGGCTTCTCCCAGTTTGAGCTCCTATATGGACGCCAACCTCGGGGTATTCTCGACCTACTGAAGGAATCCTGGGAGGAGGAGCCCTCCCCCTCCAAGAATACCCTTCAGTATGTCATAGACCTTAGAAACTGCCTAGACATGATAGGTTGGTTTGCAAAGGAAAACCTCAAATCTGCTCAAGAACGTCAAGAGAGGCAGTACAACCAAAATGCTCGCTTGAGGGTCTTCCAACCTGGGGACCAAGTGATGCTACTACTACCGACATCAGAGAGTAAACTCCTTGCGAAGTGGCAGGGTCCTTTCCAAGTTCTCCGCCGCACCGGGGAGGTGAACTATGAGATCTCTCAACCAGGGTCCAGGAAGGGTAAACAAATCTACCACGTGAACCTCCTGAAACCCTGGAAAACAATGAGATCGCTGTTCATTCACCCTCGGGAAGGAGAGACGGATTTGGGTCCAAAGCTTCCAAAGGGTAGTACGTACACTGACCATCAGGTTCCCATGGGAGAGCAGTTAACAACGGAACAAAGGTCAGACCTACTTGATGTATGTGACCAGTTCTCAGATGTTTTTTCTGAGCTGCCAGGGCAGACTGATTAAGTGTCCCATAGGATTGAGACAGAACCTGGCGTAAAAGTACGGTCCCGTCCCTATAGATTGCCAGAGGGCCGAAAAGACCTGGTAGAGAGGGAGATAATAGACATGTTAGAATTGGGCGTGATCGAGGAGTCCCACAGTGAATGGTGTAGCGCTATCGTGTTGGTCCCTAAACCAGATGGGAAGGTGAGGTTTTGCGTAGATCTGCGAAAGGTAAATGCTGTATCCAGATTTGATGCATATCCAATGCCTAGGGTGGATGAATTGCTTGATTTGCTTGGTAAAGCAGAGTATATCTCCACCCTAGATCTCACGAAAGGATATTGGCAGATACCTCTAGCGGAAGAATCCAAATGCAAAACTGCCTTCGCCACCCCTCTCGGTTTATACCAATTCGTCACTATGCCATTTGGATTACATGGGGCTCCAGCCACGTTCCAAAGGTTAATGGACAAGATACTACGACCCCATAGGGCATATGCCGCGGCCTACTTGGATGACATTGTCATCTATAGCAGACACTGGCAGTCTCATATAAAAAGGTTAAGGGCAGTCCTAACGTCCTTAAGAGAAGCAGGGCTCACTGCAAATCCAAAAAAATGTGCCCTGGGTAAATCCACTACAAAGTTCTTGGGCTATGCCGTTGGGGGAGGGATAGTAAGGCCACTAGTTAGCAAGGTGGCCGCCATTAAGGAAGTCCCCACCCCACAGACAAAGACACAGGTCCGCTCCCTTTTGGGGTTAGCAGGGTATTACCGGCGGTTTATCCCCAATTTTTCAGAAATTTCTGCACCCCTAACAGATCTGCCAAAAAAGAGTGCCCCAACCCAAGTTAAATGGTCTTGGGAGTGCCAAGACGCCTTTGACATGCTAAAAAAGTGCCTGTCAGAGGGCCCCGCTCTTCGGAGCCCAGATTTTAAAGAGCCCTTCATCATCCAGACGGATGCCTCAGAGGTAGGACTAGGAGCAGTGCTGTCTCAGCAATTTGATGGTGTTGAACACCCCATACTGTTCATCAGCCAGAAGCTGTTCCCAAGGGAAGTGAGGTATTCCGTTATTGAGAAGGAGTGCCTCGCTGTAAAATGGGCAATTGAGGCCTTGAGACATTATGTCGCCGGAGTACACTTCACCCTGGTCACTGACTATGCGCCCTTGAAGTGGTTAAACACCATGAAGGACACAAATCCAAGGTTGACCAGGTGGTATATTGCCCTCCAACCCTTCTCGTTTGATATTCTGCATAGACCTGGAAAGGACCATGGAAATGCTGATTTTATGTCAAGGGAAGGAGTGGAGGGTCAGGCTTCAGCCATGTGGGACACTAGCCACACACAAACAGGGGAGGTATGTGACAGAGTGAAGTCAACTCCTATCAGTTACGCCTGGGAGACATATGTCTGAGTGCTTCATCCAGCACTCATAGGGGTTAACTTAGGTAGTCAGGAAGTAAGCTGACACCTGAGAGCCAGAAAGGTAGAAAAGGATTTTGTTACCAGCAGTAGCTGTCTCTCTCAGACAAGAGCACATGGATAGAAGTGCTGCTAGCCAGAAGGATACAACACTACTTACTGCAGCCAAAGTAAGATTTGTTTCATTTGTTTTCATGACTGCTTAAAAGACTCTGAAGGTTTGGTTATGGTTTAGCCAGCCAGCCTGCTAGATAGGTCTGCTGTGTTAGTAAGTTTTTCTCCCATCATGGAGCAGAATTTATTTTGTTAAAGGGACAGTGTACCCGCATGTAATGTTACTGTGGAGAAATAAAGCCATTGATAGGGTGACCACTTGTACCGGTTTTGCCGGGACAGTCCCGTTTTTTCATTACTGTCCCGGTAGCCTGCCTGTCCCGGAAATGTCCCGGGTTTTGGCCTTTGTCCCGGTACTTAGATGTGATGTGGAGCGGGCGGCGGTGCGCTAGTCTACGGTGGCGGAGCTGCGCGAGGAGGATGCGGGACTCAGCTGGTGAGTTTTTTCACTTGTAGAATAGAATGCTGCCGGGGGGTTGGGCTTTAGACATCCTTCAACCAATCCCCTGTGTGCCGGCCGGCATTCTATAAAGCCCCGCCCCGGCATACTCCTTCATAGTAGAATTCTAGGCTGCAGGGGATTGAGTGAGAATGCCGAGAGCCGGGGGCAGAGTATGAGCAGAGCACACCACACTACACTACCAGGGAGTAACGGTGCAGGAGATTGGTGGCCATTTGAGGAGGATAGGAGCAGCTCAGCAAGACGGCAGGGGATTGGACAGATGCCGGGTGGGAGGGGCCGCAGTGATCCATGGGATGGCAGTGATGTCACTGACCTGTGACAGTGACTGCCACGAGGAGCACAGGAGAAGGTGTGTCAGACAGTCTGGAGCTGCTCAGAGGCAGAGCTGCTGCTGCACGTGTGACACAGTCTGTACAATAAGTACTGTAAGTGTAAGTAGCAACATATATATTTATAATAATGCACAACCATATTTCTGCTTTCCCCTGCTATTTATTTAGCACATTTTTATATTATATATACAAGCCCCAAGGTCAGGTCAGGAATGACAATGAGGAATGTCCAATTAATGTCTTCATTTTTTATTTAATTTTAATTAATGTCAATAAATTATTTATATAATTTTCTGGGTGTGTGTCTCTGTCTGGGTGTGTCTCTGTCTAGGTGTGTGTCTCTGTGTGTGTGTCTCTCTGTGTGTGTGTGTGTGTGTGTCTCTCTCTCCCCCTCCCTGTCATCCTCTCCATACCTGTCACCTCTCCCTCTCTCTCCACCTCCCTGTCACCTCCCCCTCTCTCTCCCTCCCTGTCACCTCCCTCCCTCCCTCCCTGTCACCTCCCTCCCTGTCACCTCCCTCCCTGTCACCTCCCTCCCTCCATCCCTGTCACCTCTCTCCCTTTCACCCCTCTCCCTCCCTGTCACCTCTCCCTCTCTCCCTGTCACCTCTCTCCCTGTCGCCTCTCTCCCTCTCTCTCTCCCTCCCTCCCTCCCTGTCACCTCTCTCCCTCCCTCCCTGTCACCTCCCTCCCTCCCTGTCACCTCCCTCCCTGTCACCTCCCTCCCTGTCATCTCCCTCCCTGTCACCTCTCTCCCTCCCTCCCTGTCACCTCCCTCCCTCCCTGTCACCTCTCGTACCCCCTCCCTCCATCAGCTCCCTCCCTCCCTGTCACCTCCCTCACCCCTCCCTCTCACCTCACTCCCTCCCTGTCACCTCTATCTCTCCCTCCCTCCCAGTCACCTCTATCTCTCCCTCCCTCCCAGTCACTTCTCTCCCTCCCTCCCTGTCACCTCTATCTCTCCCTCCCAGTCACCTCTATCTCTCCCTCCCAGTCACTTCTATCTCTTCCTCCCTCCCTGTCGCCTCTCTCCCTCTCTCTCTCCCTCCCTCCCTGTCGCCTCTCTCCCTCTCTCTCTCCCTCCCTCCCTGTCACCTCCCTCCCTCCCTGTCACCTCTCTCCCTCCCTCCCTGTCACCTCCCTCCCTCCCTGTCACCTCTCTCCCTCCCTGTCACCTCCCCCCTCCCTGTCACCTCCCTACGTCCCTCCCTTTCACCTCCCTCCCAGTCACCTCTATCTCTCCCTCCCTGTCACCTCTATCTCTTCCTCCCTCCCAGTCACCTCTATCTCTCCCTCCCTCCCAGTCACCTCTATCTCTCCCTCCCTCCCAGTCACCTCTCTCCCTCCCTCCCAGTCACCTCTCTCCCTCCCTCCCAGTCACCTCTCTCCCTCCCTCCCTCCCTCCCTCCCAGTCACCTCTCTCCCTCCCTCCCTCCCAGTCACCTCTCTCCCTCCCTCCCTCCCTCCCAGTCACCTATCTCCCTCCCAGTCACCTCTCTACCTCCCTCCCTCCCTGTCACCTCTCCCCCTCCCTCCCTCCCAGTCACCTCTCTCCCTCCCTCCCTCCCAGTCACCTCTCTCCCTCCCTCCCTCCCAGTCACCTCCCTCCCAGTCACCTCCCTCCCTCCCAGTCACCTGCCTCCCTCCCAGTCACCTCTCTCCCTCCCTCCCAGTCACATCTCTCCCTCCCTGTCACCTCCCTCCCTCCCTGTCACTCCCTCCCTCCCTGTCACTCCCTCCCTCCCTGTCACTCCCTCCCTGTAACTCCCTCCCTGCCTGTCACCCCTCTCTCCCTCCCTCCCTGTCACTCCTCTCTCCCTCCATGTCACCCCTCTCTCCCTCCCTCCCTGTCACCCCTCTCTCCCTCCCTCCCTCCCTCCCTGTCAACCCTTTCTCTCCCTCCCTCCCTCCCTCCCTCCCTGTCACCTCCCTCCCTCCCTGTCACCTCCCTCCCTCCCTGTCACCTTTCTCCCTCCCTGTCACCTCCCTCCCTTTGGGGGGGGGGGGGGTGCGCATGATTTCTGTTGGCGGCAGTGATGGGGGAGAAGGTAGAGAGAGAATGGGAAGAGGTAGAATGAATAATACAGCATCAATGGTGACACTATTAGATAAATATCATTATAATGTTCTTTTTTAGTAATGTTTTTTGTTGTATTAATAATTTTTTTTGTGTCCCGGTTTTTCATTTTCAAAATCTGGTCACCCTAGCCATTGAACATTTTTCATTATCCTGAAACTACACGTGTGGACTGTTCCCTGACCTCGGCTACAGGCCGTCCTGCCACAGTGTTGAATTTTGAAATTATAATTATGATGAGCAATACTAAATATAATTTTGTGTTAAAGTGTTTTTCTGTGTATCATTTTATTTCTGTATTGTAATCTTGTAATGTTGTTGCTTAATGTCTGTAAACCCAATTAACAACTATTTAAAAAAAAGATACATTAGCACCACCTATTGTTACTGCAAAGTGCAAGTTAGCCGCACAAGACTATTTGGTAGCCACGCGTCATTCACAGTCACGGGGCCACAACATGCAATGAAGTGCCAGGGAATTGCACCTCATTTCGTGCGGTCACAGGAACAGTAAGTCTTGATAGATTTGTATGCATAGGAATTGTAATAATGTTCTAAAGATTACTAGTACCCTTAAAAGTTGCAAGCAGTTTTAGAAAATAAATATGTATATTTTTTCACATTGGAGTGACTGTATAAAAGGCCCCCCTATAGGTGTCAAAACCACCGCCTGATGAAGCACTGAATTGTGTGAAACGCATTGCTGTGTTCACACAGTGCATACAGGGATCCAGACTCTTGGCTGTACAAGTCCCTGCCCTCCCACAAAGGTTTGAGCCACTTCCATCCGGCTCGCTCAAGTGGGATGTGTGCTGGAAGTACAGAACACCGGTGATTGTGGTGGACTACTCAACACGGGTCCTGCGAGAAGCCGCAACCCGGAAGTAACATCTGAGTTTTGCCGAGCAAGCCAGCCCCAGCGCGCGGGACTGATCTGTGAGCCTCAGCATACTGTATACCTCCTGTGCCTACCATTCGTTTGAACTGGCTACCTGTGCACTGGCCTCTACTGGACTTATATATTTCTATATGTAAGTTTTTACTTGTTACTATTTTACTTGTGTATTACATATATCTTGATCCTTGGTGCGCTTCTGTGTTTATTTTTCAATATAACCCAGCTTTAAGAGAATAGGCATGCTGTTTTATTTTTCATATAAATGTACAATATTCAAAGTACTTTTGTGAAAATGTAAATGATGAACAAATTGGAATACATTTTTGCTCAAACTATGATTGAAATTATGTTTAGATTCTACACACATTACATTGGACCTACAAATGCTGAGATGACTGACATAACCTATTTGAATGGAAAACATCTGTGTTTTGCATTGTTATGTAAATGTAAGTAGGCTCTCTCAGGTTTTATGAAGTTTTCAATTATGAATTTTCATAATAACAAGTAATTATTCTTTTTTTCTGATGCTTGTGAAAGGTTTCAGATGGTAAACTAAAGTCTTCTGTTTATCCACAGAGAAAATACAAATGGTATGTCTCACCATCCTATGCATACAGTATGTACACTTTACATTTTATAGAAACACAGTTACTGCAGGGTACCATATATTACTATAGCATATACATATGTATCCAATCAAGGGTTAATTCCAATTAATTCCATGAAATTTAGCCCATTATTTAGCTGAAAAATTAATACATTATTATTGTCAAAGTGCCCTAAGAAATTCATTCTTATTAAATAACTTTTGTCCATTAGTTTTTGGCTGTGTAGATCAGGGGTCTCCAAACTCAGTCCTCAAAGGGCCCGTCAACAGGCTGGCTTTTACTGATATCCCTGTTTCCTCACAGGTGGCTCAATCAGTGACTCATTGCTGAGTGCTGCCTCTTGATTTCGCTTAGGGATAATTTTCTTTGTTATTTCCATGTGACATGCACCAGGCGCGCGTGCGTGCGTGTTTCAATAAATAAAACTTTTTTTTCCGTGACCCGGTTATTTTTGAACTTCTCCTTTGTGACCCACTAAAAATGTTATCGCATATACTGGCCTATAGGGCCTGCACAGACACACACACAGCCACTGATACACACACACACAGCCACTGATACACACACACACACACACAGCCACTGACACACGCAGCCACTGACACACACACTGATACACACACAGCCACTGATACACACACACGCAGCCACTGACACACACACACACACGCAGCCACACAGAGACACTGCTACACACACACACAGACACTGATACACACACACACACAGACACTGATACACACACACACTGATACACACAGACACTGATACACAGACACTAATACACACACACACACACTGATACTGATACACACACACACACACTGATATATACACACACACACGCACACAAACATACACACAGACACTGATACAGATACACACACACACACACACACTCGCTCTCCCCTATACGCACACAGACACAAACAGTGAATTACAGGCAATGACGGATGTGAGTGACTGGAGGGGGGGCCAGGGACTGGGTGGGTGGGAGGAGGGGGGACTGGGTGGGTGGGAGGAGGCGGGGACTGGGTGGGTGGGAGGAGGGGGGGACTGGGTGGGTTGGAAAGGGGGACTGGGTGGGTGGGAGGGGGGGACTGGGTAGGTGGGTGGGGGAGGGGGACTGGGTGGTTGGGAGGGGGGACTGGGTGGGTGGGGGAGGGGGACTGGGTGGGTGGGGGGGGGACTGGGACTGGGGGGGAGGGGGGACTGGGACTGGGGGGGAGGACTGGGTGGGTGGGGGTGGGAGGGTGTTCTGGGACTGGGGGGGAGGACTGGGTGGGTGGGGGTGGGAAACCGGGGATACGCTTATCACAATGCCTTTCTGGTCTGTGCTGAAGCAGGGCATTCTGGCAGCCAAGTGGCTTGACCTTTATTAGTGGGTGGGTGACAGTGACCGGGTGGGTGGGTGGATGACAGTGACTGGGTGGGTGACAGTGACTGGGTGGGTGACAGTGACACTTGACAGTGACTTTGACAGTGACTGGGTGGGGTGACTTACCTTGCCGCCGGACGCTTTCCCCTGCTGCCCCCGATATCCCCTGCTGCCCCCGATATCCCCTGCTGCCTGGGATGGGAGGTGGGCTTGGGGGCACGGGAGGTGGGCTCGGGAGGGGGTGCCACGGGAGGTGAGCATGGGAGGGGGTGCCACAGGAGGTGAGCCCGGGAGGGGGTGGCACGGGAGGTGAGCTCGGGAGGGGGTGCCACGGGAGGTGAGCTTGGGAGGGGGTGGCACGGGAGGTGAGCTCGGGAGGGGGTGGCACGGGAGGTGGGCTCGGGAGGGGGTGCCACGGGAGGTGGGCTCGGGAGGAGGTGCCACGGGAGGTGAGCTCTGGAAGCGGGTCGCGGGAGGAAGCGGGCCGCAGAGGACTTCCTCCTCCGTCCCACGTTGGGAGCGGGGGGGGGAGGAAGGGTGCGAGGGGGGAGAAAGGGAGCGGGCCCTGCTTGCCCTGCGCATGCGCGTGGGACCGCGGGGGGAATCGCTGCCATTTTTTTTAACTCGAGCGGGGGGGGCGGGGGGGAGACACCGCGCGGCCAGCCTCGCTGCGACCCGGCAATTTTGGTGCCGTGGCCCGGTGCCGGGTCGCGACCCAGCATTTGGGAAACGCTGCCATAGAGTATACGTGTATTTCCCAAGCCGAAACTATGGCATTAGTGTCTGAGAATGAACCTCTGCTACCCTCAATTTCTAACTTAGAATCCCTAAGTTTTGTTCCCAAGGTCATTCCTGTATTAACCCCAGTGGGAAAGCCCTAGGAGTCTCCTTTGGTAATTAATTCCCTGTTCACCAGCCAAGGTCACGTCCTTAGCTCCAGAGGAGGAATTCCTTGTGTCCCCAATTTCAGAGGCAAATCTCCCTCTTTTTGACTCTCAGGTACCATCTGCATTTTCCCCTGTAAATCCTTGCCGCCCTCAGGCTAATACGTCCTTTCTAGCGTCTGAGAATGAAACCCCAAGTCTGACAGCAGAGGTTGCACTGAATGTCTCCCCTAAGGTTGCGGAGTCCTTAGATATTCTTTGCTATAATCCCCCTGCCTCAGCTCAAGTTTCCCCTGTCGTGTTCCCTGAAACTTCTAAAATACTGATTTCAGTCAAATGTATTCAGGAACCAGGTTTTTCCCTAAGCCTGTTCACAAAATCCCCACTCCCAAGTATTTCGTTGACCCAGTCTGTCACTCTAAGAGCTGAGATCCCTGCTTCAGCGCATAGTCCCTTTGTAATGGAATCTGTAGTTTTTTCTAATGTCCCAGACATTTCTTCCCAAGTACCCACTTCAGAGACCAGCACACTTGTGGTTTCCCCCCTTGTACTGTCTGTGTCCTCCTCTTCTCTAAACCTAGAGTTAAAAGCGAACAGTGGTCTTTATGCCCCTCCTGACGCTCACGTTGTTGAGTTCCCAGAAATTTGTGCTAACACACTGTTCCCACTCAAAAGTGATGCTTTTTCTTATGGGCTAGCTAGAAGCCTGTACACAGTTTCCCCCCTCTCTGAAATTTGCCTTATTGGTCCCGCTACTCAGAGAGGTAAAAATATTCCGTCAGATTCAGAATTTCTTCCCTTAAAGGCCGTCCTTGCTTTTGGTCCGCCTGATGCCTCTGTCCAAGCAACCCCTCCAGAGATAAGCGTAGCTGTCGTTAACTCCTTAGTACAGTCGGAGACCACCCTGCCCACATTACAAACTCTGGTGTTTAAATCTGAGCTATCTTGTTATCCTTCCCTTGATAAACCTCAGTCCCTTAGTACTGCATCTAAATGTGCTCCAGCATCAGTTGGGTTACTCTGGGCTGAAATTAAAACTCCTGTGTTTAAGGGTACCTTCTCACACATGTCCAGCAAATCTAGATCTTCCCTGATTGCTTCTAAGACACTTACCACTGTATCTGATTTTCTCCCTAGTACAACCCAGACACCCACATCACTGACTAGCAGTCCCGTTATCAGAATTTTCGCACTAGTAAACATACTTACTTCTGATTTTGTCATGACTAGTACCCCTGTTAGGGTCCTTGCAGTTTTGGATAAGACTCTTTTTTCTTCTAAGGTTTCTGCCATTAAGAGTTTCCCCGGTTCCAATTTACCGCTTATTGTCTCTCTAACTCCCATCATAACTCCCACACTACCTGTCACTGATTCCCAGGTACCAGCTCCTGATGCTAGTTCTCCTCCTACCAGTGTCCCTGCAGTGCTAGATGTTCCTGTTATAGATCCCCAGGCTCCAGCTCCGGATTCTCAAGTTTCAGATATTAAAGCCCCAGTGCCTATTCCTACTCCCACTTTTATGACAAGTATGATGCCCGTGGAGTTCATTGCAGCATGTGGTCCACCCCATGCGGTTGTTCTAATCTCTGTAATTCCTTTCTAGGACTCTGATGCCTTATCTGAAGTAACCCTTGCCGTACTCCAAGTCCCCAGTGCGGGAGGGCAGTTTATCTTCTCTGACCAAACGGTGGTTCCTGAAGTACCTCAGAATGACTTTAAATATGGAGTTCCTCTCCCAATTGTTGCTAGAACTTTACACGCTGCCTTTGACTTTGTGATCTTTACTCCCCAGAGAATATTATCCCTCTCTGAGGTTTCTACAGTATTTGGGAGCTCCATTGCTGATTGCTTCTCTGCCTCTGCGAACCCATGGATATCCCTCTCGGAACCTTCTGTTGCTCCTGTTATTCCCTCTGTGTTGGAAATACTCAGTACGTACCCCAAGATTTCGGTCAATAAGCCTGGTTTACTGCTTGCCTTGTCATCTTCCATACCCATACCTGTCAATAACCCCACCCTATACCCTCGCTGTCCACTACCTGGAAAACCTCTGGAGGAGAAGATCCTCTCAAATTCCTACGTGCAGATGTCAGCAAAGACTTTGTCTGTCCGGAGGGTCGCCCTCGTATACTCGATCAACTATCTGTGCCGCTTGTCCTGAACTCTGATACCTTTACTAGGGACTGGGTTCCCAGCGGGGGCCCTTCTGCCATTTCTGTTCCGGAACCCCCTGGTTCTTCACAGCCATTTTGCCTGGCAAGCCACGTACCAGTGCTTTCTCTACCACCACTCTCATTTCCTAGAACAGTACTTGTCAAGGAACTGCTTGTTTACGAATCCCCTTCCCACCTAAAGCACTTTAGGAACAATTAAGTGTCTCCAAAACCCATGGACGGTCCTGTCTGGCCGCAGTTCTCACCGGGGGGTGGGGGTATGCAAAGGAGTGCCCACGAGTCTCTGGACCATGACTCTACTCCCAATCCTAGACAGTTCAGGAACAATTCCAGGTTCCCCAACTCTTTGAGTGGTCGTATTCGCCTGGAGGTCTCACGTGAAGGGGGGTGGGGGGGGGGGTACTGTAAGGAATCCACACCTCGGTTTACTGCTTACCTTGCCTTACAGACCTGTGCAGTCCTGGAACACTCCCCATGATATATTCTGCAGCTGTGCAAGCTATTACTGCAACCCCAGCCTGGGTTCAGTCAGAGCAATGCTGTCACATGCCCCTTCTGCTATTGGTTTGCTGACCTTTAAATACAGCTTTCCTACAATGCTTCTCTGCCGAGCATAATCCTTATTGGATGTTTACTGTGTTTGCCACTACCACCTGTCTTGGCCACCTTGTTGCTGTTTTCATGTTCATGTCCTTGTTCCTAGTTCATGTTCCTAGTTCCTGGTTCATGTGCTTAAGCGGTGGATCTCCAGCGTAACTTCAGCTCCCTGTTTACTGTGGCCTGCTGCTCTTCCCTTAGCAGAGGCCGGTCTACTAGTCCCGAGGTCTGTAGCTTTCTCTCCTTGCACAGGCTCGTTCTGGACTCCTGTGCTTTACCAGTGCTGCCCGGGTTACCAGTGTTACCTGCTCCCACCCTGCAGCTTCTACGCTGAAGCGGGACCTTGTTGACTTCCTGTTACCGAAACTCCGCTTTGATAACGTTTACCCTGATATCTCCTATCCTGACACTGGCTCGTCCACTGACTACACTGCTCTCTCCAGTCCCGACCCTGTTATGTACGACTACTAACTACGCATTCCGGATCAGTCTGTGCATTCTAAGATAGGTGATTATACAACCCCACCTCAGTCCCGCGGTCCGCTCCTGGTTTGTGGCAAGCACAACCGTGACAGTTTTGCTGTTTTTTGTCACTTTTTACTCACCATAACTTAACTAAGTATGGTAAAACCCATCCTCATTGCTTCAGCTTTGCATAGCCAGTGTAACCAACCCCACACTGATGAGACCCATTAAGGTCGAAACAGCTGTCTGTGGGTGGGTTTACTGGCTATGCATCTTAACCCTGGCTGTGCTTAAAGCTGTGAACATGCAGCAAGCTTAAGCCTATAGGGAACCATGTTTAAAATGGTTTTGAAGCCCTTGCTGCAGTAGAAGTGCTGTGTGCTGGGTGATAATGGTGAAAGGCAGGGTTGCAGACCTGCCTAAGACATGCAAATGAGCATACCGTTATATTTCCATTTGATATATATATATACAGTGTTCGACAAACCTATACATTATAGGTTATATATATATATTCCCAGAATCCCTTGCTGCAGTGGAAGTGCTGTTTGCTTGGTGATAATGGTGAAAGACAGGGTTGCAGACCTGTCTAAGACATGCAAATGAATATACAGGAATATTTACAGTTGCTTTATGCTTTACTGTGGAAGGTTTTAGTCACTTTTTTTACCCACCATAACCTTAATAGTCGTGGTGATTACCTACTCTTATCTCATTTGAGCAAATGTCAGCAAGCCAACGTCACACTGATGATATCCATCAAGGTTGAATCAGCTGTGTAGCTGAGACTGTGTCCCTTTGGCCTTGAGTCATCGTCCCTTCGGGGACTAAAGACTCCTGCTGCTTTTGGGGGGGGCACGCCATCTCGAGCTAAGAGGAGTGATCCTGAGCGAGCGGTTCTGAGCGAGCAGATGCGGAAGTGAGGGGCTGGCACCTTTGCCCTGGGACATCGCCTTTACTGGCTAAAGTCCCTTGCTGCTTTTGGGGTGCCGCACCTGAGCTTGGGAGAGCAGAGATGACGTCGCAAGCTGGAATGCGCAATTCCATTCGGTTCCTGATCGAGGAGACCGAGAGAAGTCGAGTGAACATGCTGTGGATAGTGGAGAAGGTGCTGAAGCAATTGATCGGTCTGGACGCTGAGAGGATCTTCTGCCTTCAGGATTTCCCTGCACAGGGGATTGATGACCTGACCTGTCATCAAGAAGCGGATGTTTGGTGCACTTTTGAAAAGTGCAAGGAGAAGTCTGGTGACCCGATCTTACATGGCATCAAGGTAATTCCAAGTTTTATGTTGGACGAGAGACCATTGGTACTTCACATGTACAATCCGTATGCAAGGAAAGAGGAGATTGTGACTTTTTTGAAACGGTATTGTGAAATGATCAGAGGAGGTGAAGAACTTAAAAACCCATATGGCATGTTCAACGGGAAGAGACGTTTCTGGGTACGGTTCAGACGGGATCCATCATGTGCGGGAGGAGTGACACACCCACCGGCCATGTTCAATATCAGAGGAGGCAGAGGATTTTTGTTTTACCCGGGACAGCCTCTATATTGCAGGCATTGCCACACTTATGGTCATACAAAGGAGGGTTGCACGAAAACGGGAATTGTGTGCCGTAATTGTGGGGAAGAGGGACATACTGCAGCCAACTGTGGAGTCCCTAAGAGATGCCATCTATGCGGAGAGGAAGGACACTTGGCATGGCAGTGCACAAAAAGGACATATGCCCAGGCAGCAAAAGGGGGCATTGTGCTAGAAGAAGAGGAAGAGACAGTGGAGGGTCTGGGAATTTGTGAGATGGAGAGTTCCCAAGAGGGAGGGCTTGATCCGGCTATAACAGCAATGTATGAGGAGGACTTAAGAAGGAAAGAAATGGTAGAGAGTGGCCCAATAGAGGGGGAGGTGGAAGTGGAAATAATGGACACGACCGGACCCAAGAAAGGGGCGCAAAAACGTAGTTTACAAGGTGACAATGATGTTTGTACAGTTGATGGGGAGGGGAAGAGTGAGCTACGACAAGATAAGGTGACGAAGTCAAAGTTTTGTGCGCTGGATTTGTCCAGTATTGACGGGAGTGGGGAAGAGGAACAGACCGTGAGTAAAGGAAAAGAGGAAAATAAGAAGTTAGATAGGGAAGCGCAAGAAACAGAGGAGAAGGCAGGCCCTGGTGGTGCGAGTGGAAAAGGTAAAGAGGGAAAGAGTAAGTGTAAAGGGTTTGTTGTTAGTGGAAGCAAAAATGAGTCTTCGCAAGGGATAGAAACAAAGGAAAATAAGGTTAGCCAGAGTAAAGTGGAGCCTAGAGAGAAGTGTGTAGAGGGTAAAGTTAAAAAAGTATCAGGGAAGGTAACCCTAAAAGAGAAAATGGAACAATTTGAGAACGCAGTGGGAGATGTTCTGTTTTGGGTGGGTATTTTCCGGAAGCAGCATGGGGGTAGTAGTGATGAACAAATAATAGAAAGATTGGAAAAAATGATGTACCAAAAAAAACAGCTGACAAAAGAGCAATATGAAGAATTAAAAAAGGAGCATGTACAGTGGGTTAAAATAAAAGAGGCTAGGGGAGAGGTGAGGGAGAAAGAGAGTAGCGAGAGCAACAGCTCGTCCTCACAAAAAAGTCAGATAAGCGTGGAGGGAACTAAAATACCGAGAAGTGTAAGTGGAGTAAGTGGGAACGAAAGTGAAGAAAAGGCAGGCAAAAAAGGGATAGTACAGGCAAAAGAGGCAAATTCTGCGGGAGATAGTAAGGGGAGGAGCACCCAGTGAAAGGTTGAAGTAGGGCTTACAAAGGAAGAGGTTTTGCACAATCAACTTGCGAGGGGATTTGGGCGGAGATATTGGGATGTGAAAGAGGCAAGGGACGGGTATGAAAAAAGTGTGAGGTCTGGATTCCAGTTAGAGGAAAGTAAGAGAGGTTTGGAACGTATGGAGAAAGAATTAAAACAGATGATCGCATCACTTGAGAATAGAGAAAGGGTTTTTGTTTTTAAATGAAAGAATCTTGAAGTATATGGTTCTTATCTTTGTATGATGTTTTGGTTATAGGGTTTTTTCGTAAAGTTATGGTTTTTTTTTCCCTTCTGAAAAGTTTATCTTTGTGCTTGTATATATCTGAAGGATGAAGGAAGAAAATGTAAATATATTATGTTTTGGTGTCTTTCTAATGTTAGGTGACTGTTGTCACTATGGTGTGTTTTTTTGGTTTCCAAAAAAGTCTGTAAACTTAAAAAAGTTGTTGAATAAAAAAGTTTAAAAAAAAAAAAAAATGTCTGTGAGTGGGTTAACTGACTTTGCATCTCCCAAGTCCTAGCTTAAAAGCTGTGTTTAAAGCAGCATGCATTGACTAAGGGTTGCTCATGTAATGTGAGCAGGAGATAAAAGGTGGCACTGTGTGCTCGTTTGCATGTCATTTCCCAGAATCCCTTGCTGCAGTGGAAGTGCTGTTTGCTGGGTGATAATGATGAAAGACAGGGTTGCAGACCTGTCTAAGACATGCAAATGAATATACAGGAATATTTACAGTTGCTTTATGCTTTACTGTGGAGGGTTTTAGTCACTTTTTTTACCCACTATAATCTTAATAGTCGTGGTATATATATATATACATGTATATATATATATATATATATATATATATATATATATATATATATATACATGTAGAGGTATCAGTACCGTGTTAGCCGAGCTTCAATAATCAAAAAATAAATAGATGATACCGTTCTGTGGCTAACGAAATGCTTTTATTTGTGCGAGCTTTTGAGATACACTGATCTCTTCTTCCGGCGATGTTACAATGAATGAAGCAAGCAAAAGCTATACTATAAACAGTGCCTATTGGAATGTTATCTGTGCTGGTCCTTCCCCCAGTGTGGATGTGTTTTATGGCTGGATGTGTCAAAAGGTTCCTGAAAGCATGTGATGAAAGAGTGTGTATGTGTATCAGTGTGAATTAAAATGAATATAGAGCCCACAGTATATACAGTGCTTTACAAAAGGTGTGTGTGGAGTGGGAGCGGATATAAATGGTGTGGGTGGGTGTGGAAATGTGAGAGTTAGTAGCATAACTAAACGTGTGTGTGGATACTATGTGGTCCCTATTATATATATAAACTAACTGTGATTAAGAACCAGAATACACTGTGTAAATCCAAGGGGTGATTACCCGTGTCTACCTTTCCCTACTAAATGCAGCCAATTAGGTCCACGACCCCACATGAGCCAAGAAGTAGAATTGCAGAAGAATGACCTAGGCGCAGAAAAAGAGAAAAGAAAGGGAGGGGAAAACAAACATAGAGTAGTATGTCTGATAATGTGTCACGTGTAGATGGTAAGATATACACTCACAATTGGATGAATATATAAGGGCCTGTAGCCAAATAGCAGGGATCTGGAACTCTGTTCTTGGAATCTGGCGTTCTGGGTCTATTTTTTTCTCTCCTACACTTGTATCTTTATTGCAGGAATCACTCCAACTCAGATGGGCTGGTTCTCAGTATCAGACAGGCATCATAGGAATAGAGATTGAAAAACAGATATAGTGTAATTCTGATTTATTAAAAACTATAAAACCCTATAAACATATAACTTATACACTCACACTAGGTAAGTACAAAAACGGGCAGTTGGAGAGATTATAATCAAGCTGAGTTTCTCACTCTCAGCTTGTGCCCCCGATCCATAGTTGTCCGCTTTAAATTTTGACCTTAAATGAAAGTTTGCTGCAGGCTTAGACTCCACGCACTGCTCCGTGTATCGGAATCTGCTGTACCTGACCGCTGAACATGTACACACATACACACTACCTCCATCTAAATCTAAATTGTGTAAAGATGGAGGCATACAAGTCGTAGTTGCAAAAAAATGCTAAGGTCTACCTAAAACAGTGAAATAGTAAAAGTTTCTCTGTATTATGCATGCATTTTTTATCTACAGTACATACAGTATAAAATATATTTAATACTTAAATAATTAATTTTGAATAGTTAATTTAGCAGATTATAGTTACTGTAAGACTATATTTAGGTAAAATAGCTCTTGGCTCATAGAAAGGAATAGATTGGACACATCTATCCATCATAAAACAAAAATTGATACTCAATTTGTTTTTCTCTTGTACAAATATCAGATGTGCTTAAACTCATTTATATTTTACTGTATATCTTGTAGCCTTCCTGCAAAACATGTGGAGCGTAACTCAGATACCATTAATTCAGCCACTTACTGGAAAAACTGAATTTCACAGTTGGTGCTTACTGAGTGTATTCCAACCTATCACTCTGTCCAAAGTCACAACTGATTTAAAGAAAGATATCACTCAAATATATTACATTTGACTGCAAGCTTCATCTGGCAAATAACAGTGACTGCAAGATTCTCTTCAATAAATATATTATCTTTTCAATTAAAATTGTATTGACTGCTTTGCTCATTTATTTTAACTGCACCAAAAGCTTTTCAATCAGTTTTCCAATGCATGCATGAAAGCACTGTTTTGTTTTGAATTACTGATGTCTACTCGAAGATATTATTTGGGAATATTTTTATATGAACTTTTTAAATGATTATATGACAGTACATATTCAACACATGTTTGTAGAAATCTTTGCAGAGCCTTATACAGTAGTTGCCCTATTGAATGGAACATTTAATTTAACACATATTAAGTTCCAGTATTTTATTTGAAGCTATGGTTTTTAGATTAAAATGTTGCTAGGAAAACAACTGTTATGTAGTTGCAATTTTTTCATTTACTCATCGATTGTACAACATCTGGGTTATGAATTAAGATGAATACAATAAAAACTATTTAAAGTACTTTTACATTTCAACCTGTAATTGTCCATAAAATATACTGTATTTTACAATAAACCCTATGTTTGCACATAAAAATGGCATTTTCTTGACATCACAGCACAAATGTTGCTTATTTCTATGTGCAACTCCCCTTATGGGAGTATGTGTACATTACTGTAACTGTACAGATGGACTAGAAGTGGAAATTCAGTTTTACGGTCACAGAACTGTTAGAAAAACCCTTTAAATGTTTAAAAAGTGTACAAATCACTGCTGTCACTCAGAAATCTACCTCCCTGTCATAGTATGGATGTTACTTTATCAATGAGTGTATGTATTCTCTATGTCAGGGGTGCGCAAACTGGGGGGAACAAGATTTTGTAGGGGAGGGCACAGAGTGAAGCAATGTGGTGATAGAGGCAGGCGGGGGAGATCATGGCGGCCGCAAGAGTGAAGCAGCCGATGGGAGTTAAGAGTTGCACGGATGCAGGTCAGGACAGCCAGGGAGGAGCACGCCCCAGCGGTCCGACCCAAAAGTCTTTCTTACTTCTGGTGTCTATCCTGCTACAGCGTGCTCCTCCCAGGCCATCCTGCTCTGCCTCCGTGCAACTCCCAACTCCTCTACCATCAACTCTTCTGCTTTACTCTGGTGGTATGCCACCACCATTATAATCTCCCGCTGCCCGCCTCTATCGTCTGTTCCACAGGTAGGCATGAGGGAGAGAGCTGAAGGAGGAGTGGGAAAGGGCTGGAGGAGGTGAGAGAGTTTGAGAGGGGGAGGATAGGGAGAGAGCTGGAGAGGGCGAGAGCTGAAGAGAGAGAGAGAGCTGGAGAGAAAGAGAGTTGGAGGGGAAGAGAGCATAGGGGGAGAGAGTTAGAGGGGGAGAGAGCATGAGGGGGAGAGAGCATGAGGGGGAGAGAGCACAAGGGGGAGAGAGCACAAGGGGGAAAGAGCTGGAGGGGGATGAGAGGGAGATAGCTGGAGAGTGAGAGAGTTGGAGGGGGAGAGAGCTGGATGGGGACAGATCGAGAGGAGAAGAGCTGGATGGGGATATTGCTGGAGGAGGATGAGAGGGAGAGAGCTGGAGGGGGAGGGAGCTGAGGAGGAGAGAGCTGGAGGGGGGAGAGCTGGAGGGGGAGGAAGAGTGGAGGAAGAGGGAAAGAGCTGGAGGGGAGAGAGTTGGACGGGAGAGCTGGATATGGAGATAGCTGGAGGGGGAGAGAGTTGGAGGAGGAGAAGAGAGCAACAGTGGGGGAGCTGGAGAGGGGAGAGAGTTGGAGGAGGAGGATGAGAGAGCTGGAGCAGGAGAGAGTTGGAGGAGGAGACAGGAGGAAAGAGCTGGAGGGAGAGAGAGATGGGGGAAGAGCTAGAGGAGGAAGAGGTGGGATAAAGAGAGCTGGATGAGGAGGAGGGGGAAATCTGAGGAGCAGAGGGAGAGCGGAGGAGGGATGAGGATGATAAGATGGAGGGGGAGAGATAATAAGGATGAAGGAGAGGGAGGGATTAGATGAGGAGGGGATGGGATGAGGAGTGGGAGAGGAAATAAGGAGGGGGGTGGAGAGAGGATCAGGGAGAGGATGGGGGGAGGGAGAAAACAATTACAGTCAGTATTATCTTATACTATTATGCTGATTTTATTCAGAAACAAACCTATAACATTTGTCATGTTTTACTGTTTTAAAAATGTTATACCGATTACTAAAAAAAAAGTAATGTGATTTGGATTACATCAGGCAGGGGAGGCCCGATAATATAACAGATGAAAATGGGGCTCCGTGTAAAAAGTTTGCTCTCTCCTGCTCTATGCTATAGAATGTTTATGTAAAAGCATGGTGGCAGTCTCATATGAGCATGCCAGCTCTCAGATCAACCTGTCTTTTCTGTGAATGGATATTAGAGCAGAGCCATGACCTATAACAGAGATATCATTTATAATATTTGTGTATTGAATAATTAGTTTCAACATGCTCATATGCCCATATATGCATTTATTAAATTTGCTGCTTCAATATAATTAAGCACTCATGTGTAATGGCATGTACAGTAAGCTTACAAAAAACTGAGCCCTTTTCAGCCAATCTCAAAGATTCTTGCAGCCTTAACCTGTGATGTGCTAGTAGGGACATAGGGCCTCATGCAGTAAGCGTCGATTAAGTGAAATCGGCAAGTTTACCGATGAGTCATGTTAATGGCGATTTTTCCTCTCCGTATGCAGTAAGTGCCGAATACATTCAAAATCAACCCGAAAACAAATCCGCCCACTCTCACGATGATTATCCGATCACACACAGGTGTATCGGCATGCGTGGCGGGGTGCTGATAGGTTGCCCAATCACAAATCTTGCTGAATCAGGCGAAACAAGCATGTTTTGGATTGCGCGCCATATTTAAAGGCAACGTGTACTGCTAATCATTCTCTGTGTTGTTGGGAGTGAGAGAGAGAGAGAGAGAGACGCACAGAGCTGGCTGATTGAACATTTGCATATTGACGGAGAGACTTGTTGTGTATTGGGTGAGCTTTGTCCATTGTTGTTTTGTTTACATCTTTGTCTTGTTTTATATGTGGAAGTGTTTCGTGTGATTGGCTGTACATTAGTTGTCTGTTTTTTGTGAGTGCTGGAAGTATGCCCGCAAAGCGTGGGAAGAGTGATGCTGGTGGGAGTGGGAGTGCTACTCGTGCGAGTATGCGTCGGAGTGAACGTACTGTTCAGGGGAGTGATGTTGCTGGTGCACCGAGTGGTGTTGCTGGGAGTGGGAGTGCTGTTGCTGGGAGTGGGAGTGCTGTTGCTGGGAGTGCTGTTGCTGTGAGTGGGAGTGCTGTTGCTGTGAGTGGGAGTGCTGTTGCTGGGAGTGGGAGTGTTGTTGCTGGGAGTGGGAGTGCTGGTGCTGGGAGTGGGAGTGCTGGTGCTAGGAGTGGGAGTGCTGGTGCTAGGAGTGGGAGTGCTGGTGCTAGGAGTGGGAGTGCTGGTGCTGTGAGTGCTGCTGGTGGCGCAGTTGCTGATGGGGTGTCTGGTGGTGGCGTGCTTGCTGGTGGGCAGCTTTTGGAGGCTCTTCCATTGGAACAAGGAGAGTCCAGTCAGCACCAGCCAAGCTCTGACCCTAAACCTGCTCGGAAGAAACGTGTGGAGAAGCCACGTAATCCTCGCTTCAATGACCAGGAAAATACAGCTCTTGTCACTGGCATTCTGGAGCACTATGACTGTATATATGGACATTTACTAGGTAAGTGTACCTTTACATTTATTATTCAAATACATGTGATCCTAGGTCATCTGAGTTTTGTTCATATGCAAATATGGGTTCAGAATATCTTTCTATGTTAATTAGTCTGGAAACACAGCTTTTTATCATGCCTTACAAGGACAACTAAACACAGGCGGTCAATTTGCCATAACTGCATACAATATGAATGCAACCTTGCTTACATGTATAGGTTTAGTAGTGAATGCTCATGTGCTTCACATATTACACATAAAACAGCATGTTTGCTATCTCTTGGAACAGCTAGCAGTGTAGGAAACTGGTGCTTCTATTATTAATCATTTACCTCATATATTTTATATGTTTTTCAAGGGCGGACAAGTTCAGCAAGCAGAAAAGAAATGTGGGACACAATAGTCATTGGTGTCAATGCGTGTGGGAATCATGTGAGGGACAAGCGGAATTGTCACAAGAGATTTGATGATATTAGGTCCAAATTGAAAAAGAAAATACAACACCAACGCGTGCATGCTACTGGCACTGGAGGTGGGCCCACACCACAACGTCTCATATTAAGTCCATTGGAGGAGCTGCTTCGGGCAAAATTACTTCCCGTCGTCGTGGAAGGCTTACCTGGTGACCGTGATATAGGAATTTACCCCTCACAATTTCCACCAGGTGAGAAATATTACTGTACTAGGCGTGTCGTTGCTTACAGTTATTTTGCATAGTTACACTGCTTTTTATACTGTCTTCACAATATAAGCATACCTGCATCTATATATGTATATGTCTGATTCTGTATATATATATATCTCAAAATAGACATATATGTTGTAGTCCTACTAAAAGCAGTAACTAATATAGCACGTGCCATTGCGTGCTCATTTACATGTGAATTCCCAAAATGCATTGCTGCAGTGGAAGCAATTGATGGTGGGCGAAGATGGGGAACAACAGGGTAGTACACATGTGTAACACATGTTAATCAGAAATTATTACTAGCTACAGGTACAGAACAGAAATATGTATAATATTATTGTGTATTTTATTTATTTTACTCCGACAAACATGACATTACTGCCTATTTTAAGCATGCATCAAATATATTGCATGCAACGGCCTACAAACATCACTTGCACTAACACATCTATAGTTGTTTATGAAAAGGTCCATTTTTGCTTTAACTCATATACAGACAGCATAATGAGGCACACGTATCATATTTTATGTCATTGTTGTCATAACTTAAAAACTGCACACGACTATTTAGCTCATCTACCATTGTGTTAAAGCAGCTGCAATTAATATCTCATCACAGCATACACTTCAACAGAGGGGGTGGGGTTCAGCACACACACTAATTACAGCCTCATTTTAGGGTCAACTTAGTTCACACCATTTTCACCTGTTTCAAGTAATTGAAAGGTGTGGCTGATTAGGCTTTTTGGGGAAGGGAATACCGTTCTTACAACCTGACTAGCACAACTGAAGTTAATCACACTCATTTGAAAGCTTCACTTTAGCTACTAAATGCCCCAACAACTCATTACTTATCAAAGCGTACGTCACACATTAGTTCACTCATATCTATAGTTGAACTACTACTATCAACGACACATTATCACACACTGCATGTGTTGTCTTGTTTAGTCACAGCCACATTCATGTGTGCCACATCTTATATTAATGTACCACACATATCCTCTACCAAAAACAACACTTTTTGCAATATGACCACCTTCATGATAACCATTGTGAATGGTCATCTCATGATAGTTATGTACATTATGATACTGATATCACTACACAACATATGATTTTTATGTACAAATTTTATCTATTTATCCTCACGCATTACTGCAGGAACATAGTATGTTTTATGTTAGGGAACTCAAAAGTTCTAAGTACACAGGCATGTACATTCTTATTACAACTATTTATGTTCACTTTCACACACACATTTTGGGTTAAGGAAATGATGCTGTTAGGTACTCATAAATACAGAACATACAATAACTGTTTGTTCAATATTTACACATGTAAATGTAAAACTTATGTTATTGTTATATATAGTTGCCCCTGAAGGACATGTGTCACCTGAGACTGAACAAGTGTCTTCACCTGGGTCAGCCAGCTCAACACACCTAGAAGGTGAGTGTATCAGTTGGTGGCCATATAATATGTGCTCTTCTATATGTTATGTTGTCATGTTCATTATTTGTTTTGCACATCTTCTTTAAATAGGATTACTTAGTGTCAGTGAAAATGAAGTGTAAGGCAACTTGTATTGTGTTAGTGATGTTAACTATCATGTAGGAGTTGTGAGTTTACAGCAAGTTTTCAGTCACTCATATTTCATACTGAGTCCAAACATTATTCTTAAGTCAAGGTAGTTTTTAATGTGAGGTTATAAAACGTATGGAAACATGTTAGTTGTTACTTATGACACAGTACAATTACATAGTAACACAGCAGAGATTAACATGCCATTTAATAATGTGTACATTTATTTGTAGAACATGATGAAGAGGATTTGATGATGATGATGATGCCGCCGCCGCCGCCATAGACACACAAATACAAGCAAGTGACCATGAAGAGGTTCCAATTGAAACTGTTTTACCGCCAAATCGTCCAGCAAAAACCACATATGATGCAATTGTAGCTTCTGAGGGAAAAATTGTGGAAGCAGAAAATCGTCGCCATTCTGACCTGATGACAGTGCTGGAAAGGATGATTGCACTGCAGGAAGAAACAGTTTCACAATTGGCACATCTCCACAGAGTCTTCATTGAAGTGCCTAAACAGTTGCAAAAAATCAACACCTCATTCGAAGCATTAGTTGTTCAGCAAACACAAGCTAATTACTGGAGAATGACTAATGTACCACAATTCAACACCTCACAGCCAGGATCTGTTCATGCAGGTCAGTTTTCACCACATTCATCTGATATTCATTCACCAGGCCCCAATGTTACCGGTCAAGTAGCAGACATTGCTGTGCAGGTTCCTGATCACATCCTACCGCTGCCATCTGTACAAATTCAGCAGCAGACACCTACAAAGGAGGCGACAAAAACAAAACAAGACACACATGAAACAGACCAACCATCACTTGTGCAGTGTCTACCAACTTGCTCACATGTGTCAGTGGGCACAAGCCCTGTCCGTGAACAGTCACTACCCAAAAGCCCTGTAGGTGAGCCACTGCCCAAAAGCCCTGTAGGTGAATCGCTGCCCAAAAGCCCTGTAGGTGAATCGCTACCCAAAAGCCCTGTAGGTGAATCGCTGCCCAAAAGCTCTGTAGGTGAGTCACTGGCCACAAGCCCTGTAGGTGAGTCACTGGCCACAAGCCCTGTAGGTGAACAGTCACTACCCAAAAGCCCTGTAGGTAAGTCACTGCCCAAAAGCCCTGTAGGTGAGTCACTGCCCAAAAGCCCTGTAGGTGAGTCACTGGCCACAAGCCCTGTAGGTGAGTCACTGGCCACAAGCCCTGTAGGTGAACAGTCACTACCCAAAAGCCCTGTAGGTGAGTCACTGCCCAAAAGCCCTGTAGGTGAGTCACTGCCCAAAAGCCCTGTAGGTGAGTCACTGGCCACAAGCCCTGCCCGTGAAGTGCCAGAGGCCACTCAAAGTGGCTCTGTTGTACCTAAAGTTGGTGGCAAAAGAAAAAGGAAAATTCAAGAGACAACAAGCAGGCCTGTTACTCGCTCGCAAAAAGAACAAAAAAAATAAATTTTAAAATTCACAAAATATGTCTTTGGCCTTGTTTTGTTGACTTCAGATTATCTAATTACTATTGTATATATGCTGAAGACTGTGTTGTTTCCAAACTTTCAAGTATGTTCTTGTACACGTGAATTTTTGGAAATGTTAACACTCCTAATTAATGAATAGTGTTATAAATATTGATGTATTAATCGTCTGTTCAGTAATGCTCCACCAGGAGCCAGTTGCTAAGTTTAGAGAAGCTGCCATTGACTTTGCAGCAAAACATTGCATTTGAGTGTGTTAATTGATGTAATCATTGCATGTGCATATTATTTTCATGCAATTATAAAAGCACCTATTTAACTGCAAACATCTTTCTTGTACGTGTACAGCAGGATTTTGTGTTAAATATTACTTACCTTTGGTGGCCATTGTAATGTTGTCCTTTAATCATTTATGTGTTCTTGTTTCAAGAACATCTCTGAATTTATACTAAAATATATGTAGTATGTATTGATATATGCACACACACACACAGACACACACTGTGTGTGTGTGTGTGTGTATATATATAGTACTATCTAAACTGGTATAGATGTATTTACAAAAAACATACACTTCATGCTTCCTTGTGAAAACACACTATTTTAATAATACAGGCCTAATGTTTGACAACTATACTAAGTGTGAGCCTCTAACATTATTGGGTGCAAACAAATGTTTATTACTTAATTCACTCATGTTTATCACCATTTAAATAGGTTTCATACAAGGCCTACTTACTGCCATCAATATGTTGTGTGTACTCCTGCAATATATAAAAAAAAAAAAAAAAAGATACATTATATATATATATATATATATATATATATATATATATATATATATATATATATATACACATATATACACACACACACACACACACACACACACACACTATACATATAGTACAATATACACTTTATATATATATATATATTTTTAAGAGAGAGATATATTTATATATATATAGATACACACGTATTTAAATTCATGCAGACAGGTAGTTAACCAGACTTTCAAATACACACAGAAATGTATGTGGGAAAAAAACATTTCATTTTGCAGGTGTGTGTATTTACTGATATGGCTGTCTAAGCACTATTTTCACACAGTGCTCTTTGTTATTTTTCTAGAAAACTCAATGTTACTGAAATAAGTGTAGGAATGTTTTCACAAACGAGATAAAAAAATGATACATGTTTTTCCCACATTCGCCTATCACTAACCACAAAACTTAAACCAATTAAAAGGACACATCCAATTGGCGTTTGAAATAAGGAGTAAAAGTAGTTACTTTTGTTGACCTTGAAAACGAAACACAGGAATTTGTTAGCCATTGAGCAGAATCATTTTGATGAGCAAAGAAGACAGAACTGCACACATCTTTTGTGCTACTCTGACATGGCTGATGAATTCGTTAACAATATGAATCCCCTTTTAGGGTATAAGTACATGGTTTCAGAAGCAATTTTAAACAGTCGCGGACAAAAAGCAAGCACACGCCAAATCTATGATTTGATTCGAGCTAAATATCCTTATTACCAAGACCGTAGGCATGCGCGGAATTTTAATTCCTCAATAAGATTCACTTTATCAACTAATGACTTTTTTGAACGTGTGCAGGATAAGCTAGAACACACCTATGGTTTCTGGAAGATTGCAAAGGAAAAGCATTTTACCCTGAAAGAGGGCACATATATTGTTGTGAAAGGCATATTTATTCCTAATGCCAATAGCAATGGATCCGCTACTACTGTTCCGTGTGAATCGATACCTGCTGCAATATCTGCACCCTCCATTCCTGAAACCCACATTGTACAACAACAAAAGTACTATGATTATGTACCAAGCCTTTCAGCTGAAAATGCATTGGAATGGGAACCAGAAGAAATGAACCTACCTCCCGACCAATTGTTTGAAGAAAGCAGTGCCGATTCCTATGAGCGCTTCATGGAGGAGATGTGTGTCATACTGGATTCAGCGGGTGGGTCAAGCGTGGATGAAAATGCCTTGCATTTCTGGAGCGACCAGTTGCAGCCAGACGAAGAGTTAATTCTAGAAGAATGGTAAATATAACAACCGTTATGCGTTGACTGTGCGTTTAAATGTTTTTTTTTTTTTTTTTTTAACCACCATTTTCCCTTTCAATGCGTGGATACAGCGTAACATTGCAGACTGCATAACATGTAGCGATCACAAAGAAATTGTTGCCGAATACAATATAGTATAACCTGAAAGAGTAGTACACATTGCTGACGGAATAAATATACGTACTTTCCTATCCCTTTAACCATATTAGCAACATTTTAACATAACTCTAACACATACCTGTTTTGTTATCATGCAACATTTAAAAGCGGGTCCACCACGTATGACGTGGGACCCTTGTCATGGCCCAAGGCGTCCTTAAAAAGGATTACGGATGTAAGTCCCGCCCCCAAGCGACGTGCGCGCCTCAAAGCCTATTGGCTGTGTTGTTTTGTTATAGTTACGGTAACTGCACTGTGTCATACACTGGGGCCGTTCACTGGGCGTTAGCCGAATGTTAATTGAGTGGGAGGAGTGTTAGCGTGCGTTTCACGCTGGTTTAACATGACGTCACACGTATTGCATTTGCGCATTGTGTTATCGGCCGTCCTTTCTGTCCAAACACGTCTGTTTAAAAAGAATACAGATGTACTCGTTTAGAACGAATGTAGTTTCGTATTCATTGTATTTGAAATAAAGATTTTATGTTTAATGGTATTTTCAAGATGTATTGAACGCACAACGTACGCTTTGTTTTGCGCATGCGCTAACAGTTAGTGCAGCCAAGCGTGAAGTGCGTGCGCACACTAAGATGTGCGCGCACATTTTTCAGTATACAGGCAACGTTCACATCATATACATAGTTATGCCTGCTACAAATTTAAAGAAACATTACATACTGATGTACACTTGTACTTCTAACATATAAGTGAGTGACGTGTGTATGTACACAATCATATAGAGCTGTGTAATGCGTTGTCACGAATACATATATAGTAAGGTGCCATATTTGACCATCATGTGTTTGCTGTATTTCAGAGATGTCGGGGAAGATACAATCGGATCAATGTATGATTTCAGAAGAGTCTACCTTTATATGAGATGATTGTGAGGAGGAGCCACCGACTACTATACTACATATGGAACTAATTTTATATTGCTTGCAGCGCTTATTAACAAACAATTAAAAATGTGATACCCTTATGCCTATATTGCATAAGCACTTAATTAACATAATGATGTTGCAAAATAGTGCCTCATGAATTTTTATTGAGTGTTCTTTAATGACTACTATCATTTTATGGCATGGTGTGTTTTATATATAACAACCATTCCCACTCTGCTAACACATTTGTGAATTATATTGTGTAATGGAACGTATGACTGTCGAAACTATGTAACAATAATAATAATAATAATAATTATAATATGAGCATGTTCATGTATAGCGCTGCTAGTTGTACACAGCGCTTTACAGACACATTTTTCAGGCTGAGGTCCCTGCCCGTGGAACTTACAATTTATTTTTTGCCGCCTGAGGCACAGGGAGATAAAGTGATTTGCCCAAGGTCACAAGGAGCCGACACCGGGAATTGAACCAGACTCCCCTGCTTCAAAATCTCAGTGCCAGTGTGTGTCTTTACTCACTAAGCCACTCCTTCTCCCAATGTAAAGGACACTTACAACCAACTAGCCATTTCTTGTTAAAAATCTCTTGTTACATGGGTATGTTGATAAAATGGTTTGGGACTGTAGCAAATAATGTTATTGGCCAGATGTTGTGGTCCCCTACAATGCATGATGTTCTGATTATGACATCAACATCATGTAATGAAGTACGTTTCTGTGTATATTTCATTAACCTAACTAACTATAGTTTACTGTGTTTATTAAACGTTCTAAAAATACATAGTATAGTCAATATGATGATATAAGCTACCATAATAAAGCTGGTGTTATCATTTGTCGGTGTTATACATGGATCCTACACAAATTGATACAGACACAAACAGTTGTCTTACAAAGTGTGTCTATGCTAATGTGCACGTGATTGACGTTACAATTGTGAGAATACTTGATAATTATCATCATGATAATGATGAAGTGACGTGATTTATATTGCAAAAATATTACCAACATTGTCATATTGGTAAATTATAAATGCTAAATGACAGTAACATTAGTGACAAATTTGTCTTCTCTGTTAACAGTTTAACACTTGGTACATGTAGGACACATCCACACACGTGTGACTTATACATACACATGTCACAAATGTAAATTAATGTTGACTATTAATTCCTAGCATTACAAAACACCAACATTGCTAAATATAAGATGTAGTACGCATTGTTGTGATTGCAGGCATTCATGCATGGAGTTTTATGATCAGTCAATTTCATCCGTGATGAATGATCTCCCGTAAGTAAAGAAATAACTACAGTTATCCCCTTGTCTCCAAACACCTCTATATTACATTAATGAATTTATAAGGAAACATACATAAAATGTGATGAAATGGGAGTAATCATTTTCTAATACAATGCACATGAAAGCTCAAGAGTAGCTAAATGCATATACATGATACAGAAAGTACATATATGTAACATTTGTGTTTAAACCAATATGTTGGGTTTTGACTTCAAATAATTATAGGAAGATTGATGTAGGCACATCTTATGAGAGATGTCAGCAAATATACATACCATGATCAGTCATACTGGAGATATACCTATAATGCAAAGGAACAATATATAAATTGCAAACATTGACATGCCATCTTCAGTACCGTAAACAACACAGCAAAGTGTGTATTTGGTGTTAAATGTGCAACACCATGTATATTTCATGACATTCAAAATGTAAATCAGGCTGGTGTACACATCATATGGATGTACATGTTACACTGCACCAATAACATTGTATGTAAGCATACTAGAAGCATGAATGAGTATGGGCATAATATGTGTATTGTGTTAGCATAAGGAACAACACAATGCTAAAATATTAGTGCTTTGTTACCCCAGTTGTATTCACATTCACACAACTAAAGTACAATTGAAGAGGGATTATATAACCTGTGCAACAATAACATACCGGTGCCACATCCCTTTGTGCACACAGCAGAGAAAAGAAAGGTGTGCAACCCATATTCATCTGTGTCCTACCAGAAGGGTATATAAAAAAACATTATTGTTAAGATAACATAATGTAACTATAAAAGTAGAACTTGGAACATATATGTTTTTACTTACAAGAAAAAAATGAATTGATGAGATTCTGGCGTGTCTGGCCACCACTGGCTGTTTGTTCATTTTCAGCAGCTACATGGGTGGGATGCTCGTCTACCAAAGGCTCAGCTAGGTCTGACTGTACATTGTGCCTGAGTGCAACATTGTGCAAAATGCAACAGGCAAGGATAATATCAGACACTTTTTGAGGCTTGTATAGAAGAGCCCCACCAGTTCTGTCCAGACATCTAAATCTGGTCTTGAGTAGGCCAAATGTCCTCTCTATAACAGATCTTGTAGATATATGGGCTGCATTGTACCTCTCCTCTGCTTCAGTTTGAGGGTTTAGCACCGGAGTCAAGAGCCACGGCCTAATTCCGTATCCTGAGTCACCTATAATGAATGGAGCACACATAAGCTGACATTAGTGATCAAATTGTACAATGTCAACATTCCTAAATAAAAATGTGTTTTGTGTTAGAACATGTAAATGTGTACTCACCCAGCAGCCAACCATGTTCAAAATGTCCCTCTTCGAACGCATGGAAGACTGAAGAGTTCCTCAGGATGGAGGAATCGTGACTGGAACCAGGGAATTTGGGTACCACATGCATTATCCTCATCGTCGCATCACATACCACCTGTACATTGAGTGAATGGTAGTGCTTACGATTGCGGTACACATGCTCACTCTGACTAGGTGCAATCAAAGCAACATGTGTGCAATCGATTGCACCCAGCACACATGGTATCCCTGCTATATTATAAAAGCCAGTCCTGACTTCCAGCCACTCTGTCGCCTCTGTAGGAAAATGAATATAATTCCTAGCGCGTCTATTGAGTGCATAGAGAAACTGGGTCAAGGCCCGCGAGAATGTAGATTGCGAGACCCCGCCCACTATGCCCACAGTTGTCTGGTATGACGCGGAAGCAAGATAATGTAATGAGCACAGCATTTTAACAAGCCCAGGGACTGCACGACCTCTGGCTGTGAAAAAATCTAAATCTCCCCTTATCTCCTGATAAAGAGCTAAGATTGCTGCTGAACTCAAACGATAGCGACTTACAATCTCCTCCTCACTCATCCCATCTAACAGGGTTCTCTCCCTGTACAGACGCGGACGAGGCACAACTTGTCTCCTCTGTCTTCTCCTCTGATCTCCTGTCCCTCTACCTGTCCCTCGGCCTGTCCCTCTCCCTGTCCCTGTCGTATCCGCGTGACTGTCCCTGTCACTGTCCCTCGGTGTGTCCCTCCCTTGCCCTATATGATTGTCTTCATCATCAAGCATGTCATAGAAAAGAATGTTCCTCCGTCTCCTAAACAATCTCAACATTTTGAAATGAGTAGCTGTGAATGATCAGGTAATGGGCGTCCTTTAAATAGGTATGTGATGATGTCAGGTGACATAGTAAAATGCAAGGTGTTACATTAACATAATAAAGTACTTCTGTGGCAAGCTGTGTGCAGTTCTTGTTATAAGTATTTGTTGTGTGTATTCTGCAGGGAATGATGATATTTGGCAATGATGTGACGTGAACCTTTGTAGAAACATTGCTTGCAAATAAATAGTTGCATGTGCAATGCATGTAACACTTGTGAACGCAACAGTCAGTCATGTAATTAGGCAAAAAGGCTGAGATTGACGTGGGAAAAGTTTTGTGTAACATGTGTAATTAGGCATGTTATTGTGACATGTTGACAACAATGAATAGTCGTGTGCATATGCATGCATTTCTGTAAGGAGGATAGTTGGTATAGAATGAGTTAACAAGGTGTCCCAATGCTGAATTACTGTACATGTGTGTATAAGTTAGGTTGAAGTGCTTGTAATGCTACGGTTACAATGTAAACATGCAATGTGATTAAGCGTCCAATAAGTGACGTCATGAAAATAGGGAGGACCCAAAACTAGATGTAAACATGAGAATTTAGATGTACATGAACGTTTAAAGATGCGTGTCACATTACAAGCATTGTGTAATGTAAAGGAACATGAATATACGGTGTATGTGTGACATGTGTGTCATGTGTAACATCATGTAAATAATTGTTGCTCAGTTCATAAAAATGTGTGATATGATGTGAGGTTCTCCTTTAAGAGTTGAGTATAGTATTTTCCCTTGGCACATCATCACATGATGAGTAATGTGACCCGCAAATGCTGAAAACATGTAAAAGTATAATGTTATGCAAATAATACACGTCAGCTGTGACACAATGCAGGGAATGCCCCCACACTGTAATGCAAATGACGTTTGTATTGTGAGCAATGAAACGTAAACAGTACTATACTGTTATACGTCCCCGCTCCATTGACTCCATTGATGTACAGAAGATTTTTTTTTTCTAAGTGCCGTTGCGGCAGCCTTAGCGATCGTTCTCCCCTCCAAACTGCCAACTTTAGTTGGCGGGAGAAATTGGCCATAACATCTCAATTTCGTAGTGCCGATCAGGCCCGATAAGCTGTTTTTTTTTGTTGAATCCAGCCGATTTAAAAAAGTGGCGATCAGTGGCGAAAACAGGCTTATCGGCAGCCGACTGGCCATAACAAAATAATCGGCTCCGAAACCTGGCGATATCAAGCACTTATCGGCGCTTACTGAATCTCAAACCCAATTTTGGCTATAAAATGGCGATAATTCCCTTATCAACGCTTACTGCATGAGGCCCTTAGGTTTGAAAAGTATGTTGTTCATTTTAATCCGTACTCTGCTGCAGCTACCCAGTTTTGGGATACCCACTGCAGTGAAAGGATTCATTCTTTCTTTTTAGTCCGGTCTTTAGTCTGAGGGTTTTGCCAAGGACACTCTGAGAGCTGGAGGTAACCTAAGGACGAGCATTGAATAAATCAATTGCTGATGTATGTTATTTATTTTTTAACATCATTTGTTTCCAGTTGGGTCATTTGTGTTGTTGATTAAAGACTACCAGCTACTGGATATGCCTGTCAGGATTCATCTCCTAGGGAATCTAAACTGACACTGGACACTCTAGGGCCCAACTGAAGAGGATCTCCTGCATACGTTATACATTAGATAATTAGATAGGGAATTTGGAAACTCTTCAGAGCCTTATTGCTACATCTTTAATTTGCTATCATTACATTAGGAATCACACACATTTTGTATTTTCGTTTGGAATTACTTTCTTGTTCTACATTTCTGCATTAGAGCACTGGAACATTTTGTTCCATCTACCACCACATATCACCAAGAGGTAATCTAGGCCCAGACACAGTACTGTTTATCACTTTATATTGAAATCAATACTACATCTCAACAATACACTTAACCATTAGGAGTTTATGCTTTAATTTTGGGGAAAACATTGTATTATTTTATTTATCTTTACAAACATTGTTATATTGTTTCTTTTAAAAACCTTGCATGATATTATTGTGAAAAACATATTCTACATCTGTAATACTGTTAGCATTTGCTTAAAATACTATACATGTATGGGTCTTATGATATTACTTAAAAATAATTACAGATGGAACATGATTTTTGGCACATTTGCCTTCATGAGTGGTGTATCTCCCCCACACAAATTTTTCAGCTGCTGGCGGCAGACCTGCGAATGTGTTGCCGCCATGAAAATTGAGTTTTAGGGGGTCATGCAGTAAGTGGCGGAAAGGCACATCTCGCCCGTTTCACGCCAAAAATGCCTACCCCTATTCAGTAAGGGGCGAAAACTTGGCGAAAAGAAAAAAACCGCCAATGTGTTTGGCGGTTTTTTTTTCCGCCATCGGAGCGGCAAAAAGGCATTTTTCGCCTCAACTAGCCATTTTTTCCGCCACGCTCAATTCTAGTAGTGACGAGTAGCTTTGCGCCGCTATTCGCCACTCTAGAATGGCGTTTTTCTGACGAATCCGGCACGCCACAAAAAGTAGGCAAGTTGATGGTGAGAGGCTGCGGATGAGCGGCGGACCGGCACTTAGAAAAAATTCAGGCCTTTTTCCTGCCTGGGATTGATGCCGGGGGTCTCCTGAGCTGATACCATTAATACCAGCACCGGAGCACACGGCATGTATCAGAGGCAGGAAAAATGCATTTAAAGGCCACTTCATTACCTTAGCGGCTAACCGCTAAGGAAATGAAGGGGTTAACCCACCGTGCCAGGTTTATTGTGGGTAGAGGGGGTGGGTGAAGGGGGTATTTGGCCCTTGTTGTTTGTTTAGGGCTTGCGGGGGGGTTGCGGGTGCACTTAACCCCTTCAAGACCGTAGCGTTTAAAACCGCTACGGTCATGAAGGGGTTAAGGCCTCCCGCTATCCACCCGCAAGCCCTAAACAATCCACCGTTGGGGCCAAATACCCCCTTCATCCACCCCCGCTACCCACAATAAAAAGAAAACACACACAACAGCACCACACTAAATACATAAATATATATAAAAATAAATATATCTATATATATCTATATATATCTATATATATATATATATATAAATATATATATATTATATATATATATATATATATATATATAAAATCAAAAAATAAATAGATGATACCGTTCTGTGGCTAACGAAATGCTTTTATTTGTGCGAGCTTTCGAGATACACTGATCTCTTCTTCCGGCGATGTTACAATGAATGAAGCAAAAGGTTACTTAAAAAACAGTGTCTCTTGGAATGTTATCTGTGCTGTTCCTTCCCCCGGTGTGGATGAGATTTATGGCTAGAGGTGTCAAAAGGTAATGAAAGCAAGTGAGGAAAGAGTGTGTATGTGTATCAGTGTGAATAAAAATGAATGGGGAGCCCACAGTATATACAGTGCTTTACACAAGGTGTGTGTGGAGTGGGAGTGTATATAAATGGTGTGGGTGGGTGTGGAAATGTGAGAGTTTGTAGCACAACTAAAAGTGTGTGTGGATACTTAGTGGTCCCTATTGGTGTATAGGGATGGAAAAACAAGGAGTATTAGTATGTGTGAGAGACAGCTGTGTGTGCATACATATAGCACAGTGTGTACAGACATGGTCTTTAGCGCTCATGGGATGAGAGTTCACTAGTGTCAGTAATGACTCATAAAATTTCGATCTCTGTTTAGGCCACTGCTAAGTGTCCCGAACAGTTGCATAAATTTGTATTCATGCAACCGTCTCTCTTTCGGGGTTTAAAGACTACCTTTGAGTATGGCAACCCTCAGATCGTTCATCTTATGGCCAGAGTCAGAGAAATGTTCGCCAACAGGACTGCCAGGACCCAAGATGCAAAACCTGCGCAATGCTCTACACAGCGGACACAATACAAATACCACACAGGAATCGGGAATACAAAATCAGAGGAAGGTTCCCCTGTTCTTCCAGCAATGTCGTGTTCCTCATCATGTGCATGAAATGCCCAGGGGGCTGCTACTACATAGGTGAGACAGGGCAGGGGCTAAACAAGAGAATGAACCTGCATCGCCACAGCATCACACGTGGTACAAGAGACAGTCCTGTTGGCGAACATTTCTCTGACTCTGGCCATAAGATGAACGATCTGAGGGTTGCCATACTCAAAGGTAATCTTAAAACCCCGAAAGAGAGATGGTTGCATGAATACAAATTTATGCAACTGTTCGGGATACTTAGCAGTGGCCTAAACAGAGATCGAAATTTTATGAGTCATTACTGACACTAGCGAACTCTCTTCCCATGAGCACTAAAGGCCATGTATGTACACACTGTGCTATATGTATGCACACACAGCTGTCTCTCACACATACTAATACTCCTTGTTTTTCCATCCCTATACACCAATAGGGACCATTAAGTATCCACACACACTTTTAGTTGTGCTACAAACTCTCACATTTCCACACCCACCCACACCATTTATATACACTCCCACTCCACACACACCTTGTGTAAAGCACTGTATATACTGTGGGCTCCCCATTCATTTTTATTCACACTGATACACATACACACTCTTTCCTCACTTGCTTTCATTACCTTTTGACACCTCTAGCCATAAATCTCATCCACACCGGGGGGAAGGAACAGCACAGATAACATTCCAAGAGACACTGTTTTTTAAGTAACCTTTTGCTTCATTCATTGTAACATCGCCGGAAGAAGAGATCAGTGTATCTCGAAAGCTCGCACAAATAAAAGCATTTCGTTAGCCACAGAACGGTATCATCTATTTATTTTTTGATTATTGAAGCTCGGCTAACACGGTACTGATACCTCTACATATATATATATATATATATATATATATATATATATATATATATATATATATATATATATATATATATATATATATATACATGTAGAGGAATCAGTACCGAGCTTCAATAATCAAAAAATAAATAGATGATACCATTCTGTGGCTAACGAAATGCTTTTATTTGTGCGAGCTTTCGAGATACACTGATCTCTTCTTCCGACGATGATTGCTTCATTCATTGTAACATCGCCGAAAGAAGAGATCAGTGTATCTCGAAAGCTTGCACAAATAAAAGCATTTCGTTAGCCACAGAACGGCATCATCTATTTATTTTTTGATTGTATATCTATATACAGTGGTTGACAAATCACCAAAAAATCTTCTCGCCACACAAAAAAATCTACTCGCCACCTAGTACTAAACGTGTGCTGCTTGGGCCAATATTTACTCGCCCGGGGGTTAAATCCACTCACCCGGGGCGAGCAAACGTATAGGCTTGTCGAACACTGTATATATATATATTACCCCAACAACCCCTATACCCTATACCCCCCTAACATACACATGTATGCACATGCAGTATAGTAATGGGCACAATTACTATTATCCATAAATGGATAATAGTGAATGTGCCCATTTAAAATACATAAAGAACAATAAATACATTAAACACATACAGCAATCACCCATGTCCGGCTGCCACGATGAAGGCCATCCTCATCTTCATCCTGCCCATGTCCCATCCACTGCTGCAAAACAGAAACAAGAATAAAAAAATCCAATGTAATGTCCCCTAACCCCTTAATAACCATAGCAGGTATTAACCGCTACAGCAATTAAGGGGTTAACCCACTCTCACCAACCACTCGGGAGGCCAACATACACTCCCCCACTAACCCCCCACCCCGTGAGGCCTAACCACCATCACCCACTTCCCACAAGGGAGGCCTACCCACATACCCATGGGGCCAATACCCCCTTCCCCCACCCCCAGTACCCACAATTAAAACAATACACTGCCCCACAATAAACATCATTCTATTTATTAAATACATTACCCACCCCCTTTGCCCCCCCATAAATACATGATTTATCATTTTACATACAGGGTTCATACCCCAGACTCACGCGAGTCTCCGGTGGGCCCGACGGGTCACCTGACAGACCTACAGGGTACCAGCAACTTGTTTCATACAGGTTCTGGAGGCCTGTTGGTGGGTCCCGCCAAGCTCCATGGCCCCCAGGTGGTCTCCTCGGGTCACCGTGGGCCACAAATGGGTCTCCACGGTAGGCCCGCGGATGTCTGGGAGTCCCGGGTCAAACCCACAGGTGTCTGAGGGGCATCGAGTGGTTCTCACGGGGGTCTGAGGACTCACGGGTGGGCACTACGGATGTGGGACCACTGGTTCTTCCCCGCACACTACGGGTCCGCGGTGCCCCCACAGATGTGGGGCCACCGGTTCTTCCCCGCAGGTGTCCCCCATGGACCCACCAGCCTGGTACCCATGAGATCCCCAAGGATACCGCAGGTGGTCTCCAGAGGTCTCACGCAGAACCAAAAGGATCAAACCCTGAATGTAAAATAAATAAACCTGACCTATACATTCAATACATCAATCCCCCAACACCTACAATACAATAATGTGTCAAATAACTATTATCCAGATATGGATATTAGATTATTTGCCCATTATTAAACACATTAACTAGCATAGTAAAATAAAGAAACTTCTACTGACCTCATCAATAAAAAGCCCCCTCGCCAGCATAATCCTTGTCGTCCGTTGCCAACAAAATACATAGCCAATACATTGCAATTACATTCAGATATCAATTACCCCCTTAATCACCTTATCGGATAATAACCGCAAAGGTAATTAAGGGGTTAAGCCACCCTGGCCCGATACCCACACTTCACACATTCATTTGTATAGTGGCTTCATCATGCAAATTTAAAAAAAAAATACATATTTTTATATATATACACATGATGAACCAATATACAAATAAATGTTTCAGGGTTAACAAAAACATGCTCTAATAAAAATACCACTTCTCCATATCATCCACAGTCAAATACAATCCTATTTCCTAACCAAATCAAATGTCATCTTCCAATCTAAAGCAACAAATGCCAATCAAAAGCCTCAAATGCCACTCAAAACATTGCATTTACATTGTATACATGATGCATACAATCTATGCACCATGTACACGCTGCAAATCAATGTTAACAATACAATATTCCAAACAAAATACCATAACATCAAAAGAAGTAAACTATTTAATCCAAGCAAGTCACCATAAATCAATTTGCATTAATTAATCACATCCCAAAACAATTACAATACCATCCATACCAATTACACAATTAACTATTGCAACCATTAAAGAGAACAAGTTACCATCAGACAAAATAGAGGTACACCAAAAAATAAAATATACAAAAGCAAGCCTCACCATGACCTAAAGTTTAGCATACAAGCCCAAAAATTACATCTATCTAATTCTAAAATACATTACACACACATCTATGCATAGCAGCATAGCCAAAATCATTTTAAATACAGCAAAGCAAGCTTTTCAAACAAAATCATTTCTTACCCTGTATGTATATATCGATCTAGACATACATACATACATACAGTGGCAAGAAATGATGCACAAAAAACAAACAAACACATGTAAAAAGCAAAAAAACAAACAAAAAAAGTTAAATAAAATACATTTCTTTTGTTCATTTACCATTACTTGACCCACTCACCGACTCCCGTTGAACAGCTTACTCCCGAACCAATCCACTCACAGGAACCCATAAAATAATAAACATAAAATAATAAACATGAAAATAATAAACCAAAACAATGCACGGGTCTTCTATTTGTAATCCATCTTCATCTGTATTCTTCTTTCTTGTATCTGCGGCTCTCCTCCGGGGTCTTCTTACCGTCTGCTGCCACGCCCTGGTCTTCTTCTTCTTCCGGAGGTCCTTCCTCCTCAGCGTCTGCCTTCCAAATGAGACGACATAGGCTTTTAAAGGCCTATGACGTCACATTTTCATCATGGTTCCCACGGCCCTGATTGGGCCGTGAAAACCATGTGTTTTCGCCGAGAAAAAAAAAATGATGACGTCATTTAAAGGCAATGAAAGCACAGCCAATCAGAATGGCTTTGCTTCAATTGCCTTTAAGATGACGTCATGAAAAGAAACATGGCCGGCCTCACATGGTACGGTAGCCAATCAGAGCGTGGGAAATACATCCCAACTCTGATTGGCTCTAGTACCATGTGACAGGCTTTCAATGACGTCACATCCATTCTGCCCCAAGCCTCTGTCACATGGTCTATTAGAGCCAATCAGAGTTGGGATGTATTTCCCACGCTCTGATTGGCTACCGTACCATGTGAGGCCGGCCATGTTTCTTTTCATGACGTTATCTTAAAGGCAATTGAAGCAAAGCCATTCTGATTGGCTGCGCTTTCATTGCCTTTAAATGACGTCATCATTTTTTTTGTCTCGGCCAAAACACATGGTTTTCATGGCCCAATCAGGGCCGTTGGAACCATGATGAAAATGTGACGTCATAGGGCTTTAAAAGCCTATGTTGTCTCATTTGGAAGGCAGATGCCGAGGAGGAAGGACCTCCGGAAGAAGAAGAAGACCAGGGCGTGGCCGCAGACGGTAAGAAGACCCTGGAGGAGAGCCGCAGATACAAGAAAGAAGAATACAGATGAAGATGGATTACAAATAGAAGACCCGTGCATTGTTTTGGTTTATTATTTTCATGTTTATTATTTAATGTTTATTATTTTATGGGTTCCTGTGAGTGGATTGGTTCGGGAGTAAGCTGTTCAACGGGAGTCGGTGAGTGGGTCAAGTAATGGTAAGTGAACAAAAGAAATGTATTTTATTTAACTTTTTTGTTTGTTTTTTTGCTTTTTACATGTGTTTGTTTGTTTTTTGCGCCTCATTTCTTGCCACTGTATGTATGTATGTATGTATGTATGTATGTATGTCTAGATCGGTATATACATACAGGGTAAGAAATGATTTTGTTTGAAAAGCTTGCTTTGCTGTATTTAAAATGATTTTGGCTATGCTGCTATGCATAGATGTGTGTGTAATGTATTTTAGAATTAGATAGATGTAATTTTTGGGCCCGTATGCTAAACTTTAGGTCATGGTGAGGCTTGCTTTTGTATATTTTATTTTTTGGTGTACCTCTATTTTGTCTGATGGTAACTTGTTCTCTTTAACGGTTGCAATAGTTAATTGTGTAATTGGTATGGATGGTATTGTAATTGTTTGGGATGTGATTAATTAATGCAAATTGATTTATGGTGACTTGCTTGGATTAAATAGTATACTTCTTTTGATGTAATGGTATTTTCTTTGGAATATTGTATTGTTAACATTGATTTGCAGCGTGTACATGGTGCATAGATTGTATGCATCATGTATACAATGTAAATGCAATGTTTTGAGTGGCATTTGAGGCTTTTGATTGGCATTTGTTGCTTTAGATTGGAAGATGACATTTGATTTGTTTAGGAAATAGGATTGTATTTGACTGTGGATTATATGGAGAAGTGGTATTTATATTAGAGCATGTTTTTGTTAACCCTGAAATATTTATTTGTATATTGATTCATCATGTGTAAATATATATATATATATATATATATATATATATATATATATATATATATATATGTTTTTTTTTTAATTTTGCATGATGAAGCCACTGTCCAAATGAATGTGTGAAGGGTGGGTATCAGGCCAGGGTGGCTTAACCCCTTAATTACCTTTGCGGTTATTATCTGATAAGGTGATTAAGGGGTTAATTGATATCTGAATGTAATTGCAATGTAATTGCTATGTATTTTGTTGGCAATAGACGTCAAGAATTATGCTGGTGAGAGGGCTTCTTATTGATGAGGTCAGTAGAAGTTTCTTTATTTTACTATGCTAGTTAATGTGTTTAATAATGGGCAAATAATCTATTATCCCTATCTGGATAATAGTTATTTGACACATAATTGTACTGTAGGTGTTGGGGGGGGAGGGGATTGATGTATTGAATGTATAGGTCAGGTTTATTTATTTTACATTCAAGGTTTGTTCCTTTTGGTTCTGCGTGAGACCTCTGGAGGCCACCTGCGGTATCCTCGGTTATCTCATGGGAACAAGGCTGGTGGGTCCATGGGGGACACCTGCGGGGAAGAACCGGTGGCCCCACATCTGTGGGGGCACCACGGACCCGTAGTCTGCGGGGAAGAACTGGTGGTCCTACATCTGTCGGGGCACCGCGGACCCGTAGTGTGCGGGGAAGAACCAGTGGTCCCACATCTGTGGGGTCACCGCGGACCCATAGTGCCCACCCGTGGGTCCCCAGACCCCCTTTAGAACCACCCGAGGCCCCTCAGACACCTGTTGGTCTGACCCGGGGCTCCCAGACATCCGCGGGCCTACTGTGGGGACCCAATTGTGGCCCACGGTGTCCCGCGGAGACCACCTAGGGGCCATGGCGCTTGGCAGGACCCACCAACAGGCCTCCAGAACCTGTATGAAACAAGTTGCTAGTACCCAGTAGGTCTGTCAGGTGAATCGTCGGACCCACCGGGGACTTGCGTGGGCCTGGGGTATGAACCCTGTATGTAAAATGATAAATCATGTATTTATGGGGGGGCACAGGGGGTGGGTAATGTATTTAATAAATAGAGAAAGAAAATTGCACAGAAGCGCACAAGGGATGGAGTTAATAACAGTATTTTAATAAAACAAACACATAAATAGCTGAGAGGATCCAACCCCTTCTCAGCTCAAGAAGTAAAATGCCCAGAAATTAAAGCCATACATATGGTCTCTTAACATAAAATGTCTAGGAAAAATACATCACATAAAACAAAAAAAAAAACATTCAATGTGAAAGTAAACAAAGAAAGTACTAACAGCCCAAGGGGATTTGAATGAAAACCGCCATAGAGGACTATATACCCGCTGACAGGGGGAGACGGACACTTACACTAGGGCAAAGGTGGGGTCCACAGATGACCGCACAGGATCCGGATCGCGGCACCTGGGAAGATAGAACAGCCACCACTAGAGCCTCAGGCAGGCTCCGTCTCAGCCTCTCAGCAAACACGCGCAGGATGACCTGTCGTGACCTCTACGCGTTTCACACCACGTGCTTCGTCAGGAGGTCACGTACAGCGTCATCCGCGCGTATTTATGAAAGGAAGGGAGTTGGTAAGGACAGCCCCTTCAGACGCCAATTTAACGCCCTTAGATGGGCAGCTGAATACTTAAAGTGATGCTACCTCTTTCCCTGACAGTGTCACATGTGCGATAGTCACGTGATACAGGTCTACCAGAGTGTATACAAAACGGGAACTGTAACACGGCAATATCAGCACTGCCAAAGACCATCACTAAGTATACAGACAGAAAATGAATAAGAACACATAAATGCCAATATATATATTAATTAAACATGATAGATATACACATAAAAAGAAATATATAATCCTAATACATATATTATAAAAATGAGAGATTAATTTCATTTTAATAAAAAGAAGAAAAAGAAAATAAACATAATTTATCTTAAAAAAGGTTTAAGTTCAATAAGTTCATTAAAACCAATAGGGTGTCTAGTTTGCATTTCGTAAATCCAATACTGTTCACGTTTCAATAAATGATTTTCTCTATCTCCTTGTCTGCTGTTCATTTGTATATGTTCAAGCCCTTTAAATGTAATACAAGCGGGGTCATTATTGTGTATCTCTTTAAAGTGTTTTAGTAGCGGGGTGAGCGGCATACCTTTAGCCAGAATTTTAGGTATATTTTTTACATTTCTCATATGTTCTAACATACGCATTTTTAGTGGCCTTTTTGTCTTACCAATGTACTGTAAATTACAGTTACACTGCAGGACATACACCACATGCGTAGTCTGACAGTTAATAAAACTGTTGATATTATACATCCTTTTTGTAGCACAGGACGTAACAGTTGTTCCTTTACAGATATGATTGCACGCCTTGCACTTCCCGCATTTATATGTGCCTTTAATGCCCAAGCGATCTTTAATGTCACCAGATACAGCAGGTCTGTTCACGTTTCAATAAATGATTTTCTCTATCTCCTTGTCTGCTGTTCATTTGTATATGTTCAAGCCCTTTAAATGTAATACAAGCGGGGTCATTATTGTGTATCTCTTTAAAGTGTTTTAGTAGCGGGGTGAGCGGCATACCTTTAGCCAGAATTTTAGGTATATTTTTTACATTTCTCATTTTAAAAAAACATTGGGGGATATTGAAAATGGACCGCATATTGGGCCCTCAGCTAAACTCACAACCAGGGGTAGTGTTTAAACGTGCGCCAAATTTAAAAAATATGTTAGCCCCTAGCCAAATCACCAGAAAAACTGCTGTATCTGGTGACATTAAAGATCGCTTGGGCATTAAAGGCACGTATAAATGCGGGAAGTGCAAGGCGTGCAATCATATCTGTAAAGGAACAACTGTTACGTCCTGTGCTACAAAAAGGATGTATAATATCAACAGTTTTATTAACTGTCAGACTACGCATGTGGTGTATGTCCTGCAGTGTAACTGTAATTTACAGTACATTGGCAAGACAAAAAGGCCACTAAAAATGCGTATGTTAGAACATATGAGAAATGTAAAAAATATACCTAAAATTCTGGCTAAAGGTATGCCGCTCACCCCGCTACTAAAACACTTTAAAGAGATACACAATAATGACCCCGCTTGTATTACATTTAAAGGGCTTGAACATATACAAATGAACAGCAGACAAGGAGATAGAGAAAATCATTTATTGAAACGTGAACAGTATTGGATTTACGAAATGCAAACTAGACACCCTATTGGTTTTAATGAACTTATTGAACTTAAACCTTTTTTAAGATAAATTATGTTTATTTTCTTTTTCTTCTTTTTATTAAAAAAAAATGAATCTCTCATTTTTATAATATATGTATTAGGATTATGTATTTCTTTTTATGTGTATATCTATCATGTTTAATTAATATATATATTGGCATTTATGTGTTCTTATTCATTTTCTGTCTGTATACTTAGTGATGGTCTTTGGCAGTGCTGATATTGCCGTGTTACAGTTCCCGTTTTGTATACACTCTGGTAGACCTGTATCACGTGTCTATCGCACATGTGACACTGTCAGGGAAAGAGGTAGCATCACTTTAAGTATTCAGCTGCCCATCTAAGGGCGTTAAACTTGGCATCTGAAGGGGCTGTCCTTACCAACTCCCTTCCTTCCATAAATACGCGCGGATGACGCTGTACGTGACCTCCTGACGAAGCACGTGGTGCGAAACGCGTAGAGGTCACGACAGGTCATCCTGCGCGTGTTTGCTGAGAGGCTGAGACGGAGCCTGCCTGAGGCTCTAGTGGTGGCTGTTCTATCTTCCCAGGTGCCGCGATCCGGATCCTGTGCGGTCATCTGTGGACCCCCACCTTTGCCCTAGTGTAAGTGTCCGTCTCCCCCTGTCAGCGGGTATATAGTCCTCTATGGCGGTTTTCATTCAAATCCCCTTGGGCTGTTAGTACTTTCTTTGTTTACTTTCACATTGAATGTTTTTTTTTTGTTGTATGTGATGTATTTTTCCTAGACATTTTATGTTAAGAGACCATATGTATGGCTTTAATTTCTGGGCATTTTACTTCTTGAGCTGAGAAGGGGTTGGATCCTCTCAGCTATTTATGTGTTTGTTTTATTAAAATACTGTTATTAACTCCATCCCTTGTGCGCTTCTGTGCAATTTTCTTTCTTTGTTTCTCAGGGTGTCCTCCCCCCTCTTGAGGGGGGATCACCTCTGAAGTGGGAGCCTCTGGGGAGACGCTCCATGCACGTGCAGCACAGGGATTTTTCCAACTTTTACTTCTGCAGCACGAGCGCTGAATATCCTATTTCTGCTATTTAATAAATAGAATTATGTTTATTGTGCGGCAGTGTATTGTTTCAATTGTGGGTACTGGGGGTGGGAGGAGGGGCTATTGGCCCCAAGGATATGTGGGTAGGCCTCCCGGCTGGGAAGTGGGTGAGGGTGGTTAGGCCTTACGGGGTGGGGGGTTAGTGGGGGAGGGTATGTAGGCCTCCCGAGTGGTGGGTGAGGGTGGGTTAACCCCTTAATTACTGTAGCGGTTAATAACCGCTATGGTAATTAAGGGGTTAGGGGACATTACATTGGATGTTTTTATTCTTGTTTCTGTTTTGCAGCAGCAGATGGGGCATGGGCAGGATGAAGATGAGGATGGCCTTCATCGTGGCAGCCGGACATGTGTGAGTGCTATATGTATTTAATGTATTTATTGTTCTTTATGTATTTTAAATGGACAAATGCACTATTATCCATTTGTGGATAATAGTAATTTTGCCCATTACTGTATTGTATGTTGTGTATTGCAATGTTTATTGGGGGCAATTGTCCCCAATAAACATGCTATTATTCCTTAACCCCTTCATTGCCGTAGCAGCTATCCGCTATGGTAATGAAGCAGCATTAATATATTTGTAATAATATTGTGCGGGAGCAGGTGGTATCCTGAGCTGAACCGCATTGATTTATGGCTCAGGGACCCCGTGCTTCCCGAGTTACAGGCCCCGGTTTGGGGCACCAGTGCCAGTGTCACCGCCATTTTTATAGCGGGCACGTCGCGTATGTGACGCTATAAAGATGGCGGCGACATTGCCACCCGATGACACATACCGGGGCCTGTAACTCGGGAAGCAGGGGGTCCCTGGTCCAAAAAGCAATGCGGTTTAGCTCAGGGGACCCCCTGCTCACTGTACACTATTATTAAAAATACATTCATGCTGCTTCGTTACCATAGCAAATAGCCACAAAGGTAAGGAATGATTGTTTATTGATATGGGTGTTTTATTCATACTGTACATCTACAGTATGCAGAGGGTCTCCGGAGCTGAACCGCTTTGGTTTTAGGTCCGGGGTCCCCCTGCATCCCGAGATACAGGCCCCTTTAAGGGGTGCCAGTATCCCTCTGCTTTGTTTACATTCCGCGGTCACGTGATCGGGACCTTGAAATGCAGTGGGATACCGGCACCTCATAAAGGGGCCTGTATCTCGGGAAGCAGTGGGTCCCCGGACCTGAAACCAATGCGGTTCATCTCCGGAGACACCCTGCACATGTACACTATGAATAAAAATGTATTTCAAATAATTTTTAATGTGCCGATGTGTGCGCAGAGAGAGCGGCGGATCTCTCTTTGCTGCAGACACATCTCGGCAGAGGACGGCTTCTTGGCAGCTTCTCGCCAGGCAGCTGTATCGCCACAGGTTACTCGCCATTATTTCAAATGGTGGTGGCACATTCATTCGCCAGGGATTAGGCCCTTCCTGCATACAGCGAGGTTAACATGCCAAAAACATGGCGAATTCAAAACCTGGCTAATGCATTTTTCCGCTGATTACTGCATAGACCCCTTAGTGTTTGATGCGATTCTCCACAGAAATGTTAGTTGGGGCTAGTGTGCTAGTGTGTTTTTAAAATCTTCAAAATCTAAATCCAAAGTAATCCATCCCTTAGATACGTTCATTTCATACGAAACGATATGATATGTAATGGTACTTAAATAGAAACCGCCACTTATTCCCCTAAAAACATCAGATGACTAAAAAGTATTTTAATATACTGTATGAAATATTTGTTATTAGATTATAGTTAATGACTTTATGAAAAATACAATAATACAAATTTCTTCGCTCTTCCAAATGTACAATCTTCTTCAATCTGCATCTTCTTCGGACTGGCTGACTCTTCGACATTTTCACCTGTAAAGAGAGAATGTTGTATATTATTGATCAAGAAGAAACACAGCAGGTGTGCTACAGTACGCGTGTGTTTCTATGGGTGTCAGTGAATTTCTGCGTATGCACGTTTCTATGGAACCTGGTTGAAATGCATACCGTATGAGTGTCATTGAATTTCTGTGCAAGTGAGTTTCTATGGAACCTGAATGAAATGCATACATATGCGTGTCATTGAATTTCGGGATATTGTAAAAAAGAGAATAGATGCATGAATTACATAACATTCCCTGACAGTATAGCTGGATGGGTTAAATGCACAAAGACTGTGTTGATGCTCATCAGCCCACCAAGCTGCAAAACATGTTTTTTTTTTTTTTTAAAGTGAGGTTTTTAAGTGATAAAAACAGTTAGACTACAGTTAATATATATATATATAGTTCATATACTCACTTTCTTCATGCAAGACCAATAACCAATAACCTCAGCTGATATGACATGGATCTAATTGCATTCTCTTCACAGGTATGTTCCTGATGTTGAAACCCTGTGTATAAGACTGAATCTGGCCTTGTTGAATTGATATATAAGTTAGTATGTTTGAATGTAAAAAGGTTTTTTTTTTTTTTCCTCTTAACTCTGTGCTGTTAATTGACCAAATGGAACATGCTGACTGATTGGGGAGGGTCATGTGACTGTTTTTTGTGTATAATACCAACACCTTTGCTGCATTGGGCAGGAACTGCATTAGGCAGTGAGGCATTTAAAGTGAGGTTTTTAAGTGATAAATACAGTTAGACTACAGTTTGACTAGAGGTGACTGTGGACTGGATCTACTGCAAACTCTTTTACTCAAGACAACAAACGGTAAGCTATTCAGATCACACTATGATCCCATGCTTGTTAGCCTGCATAGTTTAACCCCCCACCCCTTTACTACTTCTTTCACTGCAGCCTCTCCCAAAACTGACTGCACAAAACACTGAAACCCTGAATTGACCCTAGCATTGCAATGCAGCAAAATACTTGAAAAGGTACAGGCCCACCCCTGCTGTTTAGTCTGCACACACTCACTCTGCTCACAACAGCTCCTTGCAGCACTGCCTACTTCTGGCATAATGAAACTGCTATATCTTAACTTTTTTCTTTCTCCTGGCCTCATGGAGATGTTACTCCCTCTATCCACTACAAACTCCTCCATCCTGGCCCACACCCAACATCACCATACACCCTGGACTACGCAAAAGCCTTGCACTATCTACTGAATGTTGGTGGAGAACTCTAAAAACCAGCACACCAACCACTGCTCACTCTAATGGAAAACACCATAAATTTACAACTTGCAAACAACTACCCAAATTTCTACTCATACTATTACTCTCTCTAGCAGGTGATATTGAACCTAACCCAGGTCCTCCCATTTCAGCTCTGTCCCATGCCCCTGAGAATTCCACCTTTAAATTCCAAAAAGGGCTATCTGTCGCCCATATAAACATCCGGAGCCTGCTGCCCAAACTGGATGAACTAAGGGCATGGTGCCTTATGCATAAACCCAAAGCCATCGTTCTTACAGAAACATGGCTATCCTCTAAAACCCCAGATGCAAATATCGCCATTCAGGGATACTCCCTTTTTAGGAGAGATAGGTCAAAGAGAGGAGATGGGGTGTTATTTTATATTGCAGACACATTACAATTTACACTGTTACATTGCCCACCAAGTCCACCCTCTTTTGAAACTCTAGTTGGCAAAATCTGCCTCCCCTTTTCTAAGCCCATCTTGCTTGCTGGCATCTACCACCCCCCTAAAGCCCCTCTACAATCCTTGACTGATATCACCCAATTTCTTGGCTCCATTTCCTCTCTGAATGAGAAGAGTGAGCTGCTAGTTCTAGGGGATTTCAACTTCAATTGGCTTGACCCTAAAAACCACAAAATCCAGATACAACTCAAGTCACTTAACCTATCGCAACTCATTTCCCAACCCACACGAATAAACCTGAAGTCGCATAACCATTCCTTGCTAGACTGGATTCTCTCCTCAAACCCCAGCAGAATCCAATCCTCTGGCATCCTTCCTGATATTTTCAGTGACCATGCAATAGTATACTGTGTAAGGAAAATGAAACCGCCCCATTCAAGCCCTAAAGTTCTCCTCACTAGAACATTTAAAAACTTTAACCCACAACAGTTTCTGGATGACCTTACCAACTGCCCATGGCACAGAATCGATTTAATTCCCGACCCTTATTCTGCGCTCGACTATTTCCAAATCCGAGTTCTTAAAACTCTGCGATACCCATGCTCCACTACGCAAAATAAGGGTACGGGGGGCCCACCTTCCATGGGTTACACCTGACCTTATAGCACTCTACCAGTTCAGGGATGCCTTGTGGAAAAGCTACAAAGTAACTTTCACTACCAAGGATCTCAATCACTACAGATGCCTGCGGAACGTGTACACAAGGCAAACAAGGTATGCAAAAGCACAATATTACTCTGACAATCTCCACCAAAATACATCAAACCCAGCTAACTTCTGGAAGGTTATCAACAATATATTCCAGGCTCCTAACCATCAACAACCAAGTAATATCACTAAGGGGGATATTACTCTGACAAACCCCACTGACATTGCAAATGCATTCAATGATTACTTTGTGGGGTGTGCCACTAACTTATTAGCGAAACGCAGCACAAACCCCAAACCTGAATCTCATCCTGGGAGTACCCCTATAGTCCCACCCCCTCCCAACACTGCACACAATTTTCAATTTAGCCCAGTATCTGAAGAGGAGATTACACAAGCGCTCCTCAAACTAAAACTAAGCAGCCAATGTGGACCCGACTTACTACAATCTAGATTCCTAAGACTTGGTGCCCCAGCCATTGTCAAACCAATTGCGTCCATAGTCAACTCTATCCTGTCTGCAGGCAATATCCCTAAGACCTGGAAAACTGCCAGAGTTGTCCCAATCTTCAAAAGTGGGGACAAAAACACTGTCTCAAACTACAGGCCAATCTCACTTCTCCCAATTCTATCCAAAGTTATGGAAAAATGTGTCCACTCCCAATGAAGCGATTTCTATACCAAGACAAATTTCCCTAGCCAATTCCAGTCTGGGTTTCGTCCCAAACACTCCACCGTAACTACCCTGCTAAAAGTTTGCAATGAAATCCAGTGTGGAATGGAACGGCGACAACTCACTGGTGCAGTATTCCTAGATTTTGCAAAGGCTTTTGACACAGTTGATCATGTTATCCTGCTTAACAAACTCCCGAGCTCTGGAATAGGGAAACATGCTTTAAACTGGTTTCAGTCCTACCTATCAGGAAGATCCCAACATGTGTCCATCTCAGGCTCTAACTCCAACCCCCTGGATATCACCTGTGGTGTCCCGCAAGGCTCTGTTCTGGGGCCCCTACTCTTCTCAGTGTTCATTAATGATCTTCCCACAGCTTGTAAGGAAGCCTCAATACACATGTATGCAGATGACACAATCCTGTATGCACACAGCCATAGCCTCTCTGACCTTCAACACATACTTCAGTCTGACTTTTTGAGACTCGAAAACTGGATTTCCCAAAACAAACTGTTTTTAAACACTGACAAGACTGTAACAAGGGTATTTGGGACCAAGACTAAATTTGTAAAGCTTCCAGTGACTGAGCTCCTGATTAGAACCAACGCTAACACCACCCTAACACCTGCCACTAGTTTTAAATACCTGGGCTTATGGTTTGACTCCCACTTAACATTCGGGATGCACATTGATATCCTGACAACCAAGACCTATGCCAAACTAGGGGTACTTTAGAGGAAAAAATCCTCCCTAAGTCTCCTGGTCAGAAAGCGTATTGCACAGCAGATGCTATTGCCAATTATTGACTATGGAGACATAGTATATGGCTCAGCTCCTCAAACCCACCTTAGCAAACTTGACACCCTCTACAATTCAATTTGTCGTTTTGTTCTCCAATGCAACTACAACACACATCACTGCGAAATGCTCAAAGAACTAGATTGGTCATCACTAGAGTCTAGGCGCAAAGTTCACCTTTCCTGTCTCACCCTCAAATACTTTCTGGGCAAGCTACACAGCTACCTGAACAAGCTCCTCAACCCTACCACATGCAGCACCTATCACCTGAGATCAGACTCCAAAAGACTATTCATGGTCCCAAGACTCAACAAAGTATCCAGACGTTCCTCCTTCTCCTTCCGTGCACCCCAAAACTGGAACAACCTACCAGAGACTCTCATATCCACCACCAGTTTAAGTTCTTTCAAATCTAAGGCTGTCTCACACTTTAATCTGGTCTGTAACTGTTTCATACGCTCATAATATATATTTTCTTTAACTGTGCACGCAATGTCTTGTATATAATGTATACCTTGTTCATTTATGTAACTGTATTTGTAACCATGTATTATTTTGTTTTACTCTGTGCCCAGGACATACTTGAAAACGAGAGGTAACTCTCAATGTATTACTTCCTGGTAAAATATTTTATAAATAAATTAAAAAAAAAAAAAAAAAATGTATGAAAACAAGAATTAAACAATGACTACAATAGGAATTTTTGCATTTTTGAAATACTACAATCATTTTCAACCGCCAACTGACTTCTTTTTGCTGTGTCTTTTACATGTTCAAATGTTAAATAATTGTGAGATTGTTTTAGAGAAGAAATACTGTAGATGCATGAATTATAATAGTGCACATTACCTGACAGTATTGATGGAAGTTTCCTTCATGAACACAGTGTTGTCATCAGCCCACCAAACCTGAAAAACAAGAATTAAACAATAACTACAATGAAGTACGTAATTAAAAACCTTTTCTGCAAAACTGTATTTATTAGATTAAAAATATTTGATAAAAAACTTTATTTATTTAATTTATAAAGTTGTCTTCTTTGCTTGGAGCACTCCAGCCCAGAGCCCTCTAATGCCACAAAATTGTATTGTTGATGTCTTTGACGATTTTGAATTGTGAAACGCTCATTTTAAACTGCTTCTGTAGTTCCTCTATAATTGCTCTCCTCACATTGGTGGGAATCGCTCTCTTCCTCCTCGAGCCATCAAAGTTAACTTGTTTCCGCCACTGGGAAAACTCATAAAAACTAATATGGTGCTTGAAAATTAGCTCACCAAATCGATGTGGCTGTCCTGTGCAGTTTGTTGCATATCGGGACAGTTTCAGTTTGAAAAACGGAAAGCAGGTTCACCTACTGCATTATTTGCCTCTCTGATGCTGCAGGTGAGCTTTGGACAACATGCACAGCTAACTGCTCTAGGATAATGCTTTCCTGCAGGTATCTCCATACGACCGGGGTGCTTGTAGCCAAAATGTCCTCCTCATCTGGGATGTTCTGTAACATCAGGTTATAGCATGGAGACACAGGGGGTGAGGGGGGTGCCTTTGGGGTGGGGTGGTTGCCCCCATGGGTGGGTAGGGTGCCTCCAGGTGTCTTGCTCGCTACTGCTGCTGTGGGCCTCGAATAGAATAGAGACCTGCAATGTTCTTATTCATCCTCTCCAAAATCAGGTCCAACTTGCTTCCACTCTGTTACTCTATTGCTGTATTTGGACAGGTGTTCCACAACCACCCAAAAATTCCAACATGTGTCTGACTGAGTTGGATCTGGTTCTAGGTTGGCTGGAACAGATGGGACTGGCGTGGGCACTGCTTTATCCTGGGTGTACTGGGGTTGGGTTGGGCTGTGCTGGATCCAAGGTGAACAGAGCAGGGCAATAATGACCAAGATAATTTCCCAGGAATATAGCATGGCGATAATGCGCATGTACAAGAAGGGATACAGAATAAGTGTAAGGAGAGGGAAGGGGGTGGAAAGGTTGGGCGGTAAGAAGTTTCTTGCTACTGTTGAGTCTGTTTGGAGATGTGCTCTCAGGAGCAAATATGCATAAGGAGAAATAAGGAGAATGGACTTGCAAAATCAAGAAAAGAGCTCCTTTTTAAAGCACTCAAATCCATTTGATATGATTGTATAGGTAAGACAACTTTTATTATTATAATAAAAGTTCAATCTTAACTATATAATCATATCAAACAGATTTGAGTGCTTTAAACAAGAGCTCTTTTATTGCTTTTGCAAGTCCTTTCTCGGGATACAGAATAACACACATCCAGGGGTGGCTAGAGAAAATGGACATGAATGCCAATGAGACCAGCATGAGGAAAATGAGATGCGATTTTGGCTGGACATCGTGTGCCCTTGAAAGATTTGGCTCTATGACATTCAGGGAAAAAAACAGTTTATCCCTGAAATCTCGGCCCAAGCATTCACTCAAGCTTCATGTGTCAGGGGCAATCTCGAGATGTGGACCAGGACCCATAATTAAATTGAAGGTTTTTCCCAGTGTATCAGTGTTATCTTCGGTTTACAGTTGTATTGTAAGTGTTTCTGGATGTTACCCTGACTGTACAAACAGTATGTTTGACAGTAGTGCAGTACTGTAAATGTATCTGGATGTTAACTTTTCCCTGTATAATAGTGTTAGATGGTAAAGTAAATGTATCTGAATGTGACCCTGAATGTGACCCTGTCTTCGTATAACAGTATTACATTTGTATTTTGCCCATGAATCATGGCTAAAGTATATTTCCATGAGTCCATTATCTCCCTGATAGTACTATACAGTACATTAGACAAGAATTCCCATCTGGTCAACGGTTCTTCTAGGATAATGACCAAAAGCATAGTGCCTCTGCTGCCTTTATCCAGTAATGCGGAATCAACTTGGTCAGAATGCTGCCAGAGTATGTATGTAACTGTTTTCAGCAGTACTACTGTATACTATTAACTATACGGTGCTTCTGTTTGTACTTGCTTTTTTTTATTGTCAGTAACCGTATGTTTTTGTCTCTATGTTTGCAGATCCCCTGATTTGAATACTATAGAACTGGTGCTGCATGCAATGAAACTTCACCTGAGAAAAAATGTCAAGCCGGCAAACAAAGAAAAACTTAACAAGGGGATCCTTAGTTACAGTAATGAGACTCTAAGGGGCCTATTCTAGTAGCTTCAATGACTTTTCTGCCATCTCAACAAATGTGGCATGTTGTCACCGAATGTTTTGTCATGTGTGTTATCACGGTATTCAAAAAGAATCTAAAACCATCTCAAACCGTGAGGTAAGAAAATGCCAATACCGCTCGGTGTAGCAGCAATGTGATCTCAGCTTTTTTCTAATTTCTCCCACTGTGATCTTCTCTCAACGTGAGCTGCATAGAGAGAGCCGCCTCTCCCTGTACAGCTCTCACAGGTGATCACACTCTTTTATTTACATTTGAATACTGGTGTGTGGAAACAGGTGGTCTCCAGAGTTGAACCACATTAATTTCATGTCTAGTGACACCCTGTTTCCCAAGATACAGGCGTACAGGGGTGCCAGTTTCTCCTATACGTTTAAATGTATAAGCCACGTCACACGGGAGATTTCTACATTGCAAGGGGATACCGGTACCCCATACCAGGTCCTGTAACTCGGGAAGTAGGAGGTCCCCAAGGCTGAAATCAATGCAGTTCAGCTCAGGAGCCCCCCTGCTCCTGCACACTGGTATTCAAATTTAAATTAAAATAGCTTAATTAACTTAGCGGGTAGCCACTAAGACAATGAAGGGGTTAAAATGAGTACCCTGTTTATTAGGGGCAGAGGGGGTGTATGAAGTGTGTAGTTGCACCAGGGAGGGTGGTTAGGCCTGCCGGGAATGTTGAAGTAGGAGATTACCCTTTCACTACCATAACAGTGGCAACCGCTATGGTAATGAAGTGGTTAACCACTCCCGCTACCCATCCGAGAAGCCTAATGAACCCTTCACCCAATCCCTCTACCCCCATGAAATGTTAAAAAACACAACACCCCCACTAATCACCTCCCCCAACAACCCCACTCAACACATACAGTACAAATATGGGCAAAATTACTATTATCCAAATCTGGATAATAGTGCATTTGCCCATTCAAAATAAAACATTATGAAGTCAGAATAAAGTAAATAAAATGTACACTTACCCTTGCCAGGATGAAGGCCATCCTTATCACTGTCCTCTGCGTCCATGTCCTCTGTGGACAGCAACAGAACAATAAAAATACAAACTAATGTCCCCTAACCCCTTAATCACCTTAGAGGTTACTAACCGCTATATGAAAGTAAGGTTTCAGCCCCCCTCCCCCAGGATGTGACTCACACGGGAGGCCTAACCACCCTCCCCGGTGAAACTACCCCCACCCGCTACCCATTGATTGGCACAGTGGTACATCATGCCCATATAATATGGGCATGATTAGCCAATATGTGTTATGGTTGTGCTCCCATGCACAAGCCGAGAGAAGGGAAGGAGGACCCGATAGCGAGGTGGGGGAGACGCTTGAGACATGAGAAAGGAGGAAGTTGCCGCACAGCTGGCGAGCGATGCACGTAGTCGCGTGAATTCGCCACGCACAGGAGAATGCGCAAGCCCCCAGAGACTTGTGCGGGGTGTGGGTTTGGCACTGGTGAGGAGCAGGGGAGGAAAGAGTCCAGAGCACAAGGTGCCTGTAACAGAAGAGTACAGCAATACTAAATTCAAAGTAAGGGTTCTTTGGCCAAAGTATTGTAAGCCTGCTACCACGTCAAGGTAAACCCTAATCAGCAGGTCCTACACTACTCGCACGGTAAACTAACCTCAGTAGTAGAATGAATGACTGTCCCAGTCTTCCGGGAATCCAAATGAGGTGAGTAAAGGAGACATGAAATAGTAGAAGTTGCCGCACAGCTGGGGAGCGGTGCACATAGTCACGTGAGCGCGCCGCGCGCAGGAGAATGCGTGACACGTCCGGAGGAGCAGAGCCAAGCTCCATGGCACGACTAGCCCATCTGCATGTGCGCGCATTCTCTGGCAGCAGAGCGGGGAAGTGCGTTCCCAGGCACCAATGCGGGGGGTGTATTTGTCACTAATGAGGAGCAAGGGAGGATAGAGTCCAGAGCACAAGGTCAGATGAGAATTACTTCCAGGAGGACGTCCAGCCTCCATGAAAATATAATGCCAGAAACAGAAGAGTGCAGAAATACTAAATTCAAAGTAAGGGTTCTTTAGTTGAATGCTTTGGCCAAAGTATTGTAAGCCTGCTACAGCGTCAAGGTAAACCCTAATCAGCAGGTCCTACACTACCCGCACGGTAAACTAACCTCAGTAGTAGAATGAATGACTGTCCCAATCTTCCGGGAATCCAAATGAGGTGAGTAAAGGTCCCAAGGATGTCCAGGCAGGAACAGCATGTGATGGTAGTACTAGCAGGAACCGGGGCAGGTAGCAACTGACTTATTTAAAGGGCAGCGGCAGCTGATAGCAGAGAGTCAGAGTGAGGTTTATTTCCTGTCAGGAGGAAGAGGGCAGGATTTGGCAGAAAGCAAGATGGCGTCGCTTGCTTCAGTATGCTTGAAGTCACTTCCTGTAGAGAAGACAAGGCAGGGGTGGAGCAGAGGTGCGGCCTCTGCGGAAGCATGGAAGAGATTAGGACACAGACAGACAGACATCAGATAATCTTGACTCGCAGCTAGAGGGCGGCGATCAGAAGTTCAACAGGTAAGGAGGGTACACGCTGCAGGGGGCATGTTTCGCGCATCGTCACAGTATGGCAGTAAATGGGCAACCTAAAAAAAATATAGCACTAAAAGGACACAACAATAAAAAAATTTAAAAAAACACCTAAACAACAAAACAATAATAAAAAACAAGCACCTAAAAAATTCAACAATTAAATAAACCAAGCATCTAAACAACACAACAATTAAATAAGCCACGCATCTAAACAACACAACAATTAAATAAACCAAGCACCTAAACAATACAACAATTAAATAAACCAAGCATCTAAACAACACAACAATTAAATAAACCAAGCAACTAAATAACACAAAAATTAAATAAAAACAGGCCCTACAAGTACATCACAATAAACTAAAACAAGAAACAAAAATACAAAACATAACAATTAAAAACAATCATTTGTCAAAAAAATGCATTGCCTGTCACTGTATTTTCTATAGCCCCAAATGGGCATAGATAAATACATTGGCAGTCAATGGGCAACCTACAAAAAACAAACATAAAAAAAAACAATTATAAAAAACAAGCATAAAAAAACCCAATTGGAAAAACTACAGTAAGCAGCAAAAACCTGTACCAAATGGTACAGTATATCTCACAATCCGATTGGTTCCAGTACCATGTGGTGACAGAATTTAAAAAAAAGGATGTTACTTCATCCCTTAAAGATGATGTCACATATTTTTTTTTTAAATGGAACATGTCACATGGTACTTCAGACAATCATATTGGGATGTACCATGTGATGCCTCACATGGTATATCTCACAATCTGATTGGTTGTAGTACCATGTGAGGGCAGCCATTTTGTATTAAGAATGAGACGTACTTCCAACATACCTTGAAGATGACATCACAGCCTTAAAAAATTACAAGCTTGTCACATGGTACAGCATCCAATCAGATTGGAGCTGTACCATCTGACACTAAAATGTGACATCACAGGCCTTATATAAGGCCTGTCCATCTCATTTTAGCTTAAGAAGCCAATGGAACAACATCCACCATATGGATTTAAATGGATTATAAAGGACAGATGAAGACAGACGAAGAAAGACGTGTAAGGATTCTACCTGATGCATTCCGGGTTTTGCTGCAGTTCGGATTTTTCCAGGTTGCCTGCCCTTTTTGCTCAGTTTGGCCATTTTGTTTACTGGCATCCTGTTATATACGGCTGCAATTCCTAGTGGGAGTCGCCGAACAAGGTTCTAGTTTTTGCAGCTGCTGTTGGTCTTCGCTGTTACACCTTTCACTTTTACCTATTTGGATTCCTCTGTTGCTTACCCCGGACCGTGACTCCAACCTCGCTGCTTTCTGCCATGCCCTTTCCTTTTGCCTGTTGCCTGGATTCTGCACCACTGCCATTAGCCATTACCCTTGCCTGATTACTGAATATGGATACTCTAACAGTCCCTGTGCTATGGTCAGTTATTCTTCATCCATACCTCAGCCCTGCAGGTGCGCTTCCTGATTCGAGACAAGCACAGTCACATTTTGCTCAGCCTAACATGGACCCTGCTGAGGTAGCGCGAGCCACATCTCTCCAAGGGGAACAGCTCGGAGATCAAGAGAGACACAACGCAGAGCAAAACAAACAGGTGGCACTCATATCAAGCCGACTTCAGGACATTTTCACCTGGCTGGATACACAACAGGTGGGTTCTACCCCTGCACCGCCATTACTGGCAGCGCCTCCAGTGCCAGCCACATCATCCCCTATGCCTAGGGAACCCCAGAAACTGACGTCTCTTCATTACGGAGGGAATCCTATGACTTGTAGAGGATTTTTTAACCAACGTTCGATTCAGTTCGAACTCCAGTCCTCCATGTTCTACATCCATCAATCTAGGGTAGTCTACATCATTTCTTTACTGATGGACGAGGCTTTGGCCTGGGCTTCCCCTCTGTGGGAGAAGGAATCCCCACTGGTTAACGACGCTGTTGCATTTCTTCAGTCATTCAAAAGAGTTTTTGA